>NW_028123380.1:0-341168 GCF_965194805.1 Balaenoptera borealis
TGACGTTGATTTCATGGCTGAGTGATATGCCATTGTACATAAGGACCACAACTTCCTTATCCATTTTTCTCTTTCCTGGGATATTTAAGGTGTAACGAAGTGGAGGTTCTTGTCAACAGAGCAGCCCTAAACTTTGGGGTGCCTGTGTCTTCCTGATTTTTATTTTTCCCAATTTATACGCCCATGAGTGGAAGTGCCTTATGCTCTCTATGCTGAGTTCTTTAGATGTTTCAGGAAACACCGTACACTTCTCCAGAGTGGCTGTTGGCAATTTACATCCCGCCCATCAGCGTAGTAAGGCTCCCGTTTCTCCATGGCCTGTCCTGCATTTCTGGTTTTGACACTTTATTCAGCATGGCCCTTTTGACCGATGGGAAGCGAGACTTCTTTGTAGCGCTGATTTGCCTTTCCAGGTTGCTTGGTTGGCCAAAAAGGGCGTATGCGTTTTTTCCTGAATATATTCAGGAAAAAACGCATACGCCCTTTTTGGCCAAGGGCATCATGGTCGAGGTTTTGCCGCTTTTCCTGTGCTTTAAAGGCGATTCGACTCTACCTCCTGAAATCTGTTTCCTGCAATTCTGCCTTGCTTTCAAATCCTCCTCGTTGCCTTCCCTCAATATATTTGTGGACGAGAGTTATCATTTCTAACTCTGCAGGTTTGTGAATTGCAGTGCCCCTGAGCTCGATTTTTCAACTCGTTTTTTTGGGAGCTGGCCGCAAAAGCGCAGGATTGCTTCAGGCCCTGTTCTGCTTCCGGGCGGCAGGCTGAGCCTGTGGTTAATTCTTCTTCCTGATGGGAAAATAGAGTGACCTGTGCCTGTCCCAACACCTAGAGCTAGTCTCTCACTGGTTCCCCCTCTTCCCGTTCATCCTCAGGACAATTTGCAACCTGTACGGAACAGGAGGTTGAAGGTGCTGATTCTCGAAGGAGGGAGATTGCTAGTAAAGCGGCTGTAATGGCCAACCCGAGCACAAGGAGATGAGAAATGAGGTGCGTTTTCGAAACCTTTCCCGATCACACGGTGTACCATCTTCTGGGTTTCTCATGCATGTTTTTGTTATAGGAAGATGCCCTTGAACTTGGAGATTTGGGACCCATGGGATGGGTACCACGCAGTATTACTTTAAAGGGCCTGCGTTTCCTCAACCAACCTGACCAAACCTCTCAGCCCCAAGAGTGTCCACCCTTATGTCTCAATCAGCTGTGGGTCTAGAGATGGTCAATCCAGGTGGCATCACAGCCCCTGAACGAATATTGTAAGAATTTCTCTCTCTTTCACTGTCTTTGTTTCACGGGTTTTTAAAAGTAATTGATTTTTATAATGGGGTTTAGCTGCTTTTCACTGCTGTTTTTATGCTGCTTTACACCCACTTGACTCAGTTACAGAGAGATATCAATACATAGCTTTGAAGATTCTTCCTAGTCAGATATATTCTTGGGCGGTGAATAGGGGTTTTTTGCATCCAGTTCACTGAGCAAGGAGTAGGTCTTGTCTATTACATATTGGGTTTATTGAACGGTATCTGAGCTAATTTGAAACCCTTGTTTTCTGCCTCACCCGACCTCACCTTTCCCGTTAAGCAGCCATAGTGTGTTTTGTAAACGTGTGTCTCTGTTCTGTTTTGTAATTCAGTTCAAGTGTAGCGGTTTTTACATTCCCTCTATAAGTGATATCTTATGATAAGTGTCGTTTTCTGGTTGACTTATTTCACTTAGAATCGTCGTACCTAAATCCACTCATCATGCTGCTACTAGCCTTATGACGTTGATTTCCTGGCTGAGTGATATTCCATTGTACATAAGGACCACAACTTCTTTATCCATTTTTTTCTTTCCTGGCATATTTAAGGTGTAACGAAGTGGAGGTTCTTGTCAACAGAGCAGCCCTAAACTTTGGGGTGCCTGTGTCTTGCTGATTTTTACTTTTCCCAATTTATACACCCATGAGTGGAAGTGCCCTATGCTCTCTAAGCTGAGTTTTTTAGAGGTTTCAGGACACACCGTACACTTCTCCAGAGTGGCTGTTGGCAATTTACATCCCGCCCATCAGCGTAGCAAGGCTCCCGTTTCTCCATGGCCTGTCCTGCATTTCTGGTTTTGACACTTTATTCAGCATGGCCCTTTTGACCGATGGGAAGCGAGACTTCTTTGTAGCGCTGATTTGCCTTTCCAGGTTGCTTGGTTGGCCAAAAAGGGCGTATGCGTTTTTTCCTGAATATATTCAGGAAAAAACGCATACGCCCCTTTTGGCCAAGGGCATCATGGTCGAGGTTTTGCCGCCTTTCCTGTGCTTTAAAGGCGATTCGAATCTACCTCCTGAAATCTGTTTCCTGCAATTCTGCCTTGCTTTCAAATCCTCTTCGTTGCCTTCCCTCAATATATTTGTGGACGAGAGTTATCATTTCTAACTCTGCAGGTTTGTGAATTGCTGTGCCCCTGAGCTCCATTTTTCAACTCGCTTTCTTCGGAGCTGGCCGCAAAAGTGCAGGATTGCTTCAGGCCCTATTGTGTTTCCGGGCGGCAGGCTGAGCCTGTGGTTAATTCTTCTTCCTGATGGGAAAATAGAGTGACCTGTGCCTGTCCCAACACCTAGAGCTAGTCTCTCATTGGTTCCCCCTCTTCCCGTTCATCCTCAGGACAAATTGCAACCTGTACGGAACAGGAGGTTAAAGGTGCTGATTCTCCACGGAGGGAGATTGCTACTAACGCGGCTGGAATGGCGAACCCGAGCACAAGGAGATGAGAAATGAGGTGCGTTTTAGAAACCTTTCCCGATCGCACGGTGTACCATCTTCTGGGTTTCTCATGCATGTTTTCGATGTAGGAAGATGCCCTTGAACCTGGAGATTTGGGACCCATGGGATGGATACCACGCAGTATTACTTTAAAGGGTCTGCGTTTGCTCACCCAACCTCACCAAACCTCTCAGCCCCAAGAGTGTCCACCCTTATGTCTCAATCAGCTGTGGGTCTAGATATGGTCAATCCAGGTGGCATCACAGCCCCTGAACGAATTTTGTAAGAATTTCTCTCTCTTTCACTGTCTTTGTTTCACGGGATTTTAAAAGTAATTGATTTTTATAATGGGGTTTAGCTGCTTTTCACTGCTCTGTTTATGCTGCTTTACATCCACTTGACTCATTTACAGAGAGATATCAATACATAGCTTTGAAGATTCTTCCTAGTCAGGTATATTCTTGGGCGGTGAATAGGGGGTGTCGAGTCCAGTTCACTGAGCAAGGAGTAGGTCTTGTCTATTACATATTGGGTTTATGGAACGGTATCTGAGCTAATTTGAAACCCTTGTTTTCTACATCACCCGACCTCACCTTTCCCGTTAAGCAGCCATAGTGTGTTTTGTAAACGTGTGACGCTGTTCTGTTTTGTAATTCAGTTCAAGTGTAGCGGTTTTTACATTCCCTCTCTAAGTGATATCTTATGATAAGTGTCTTTTTCTGTGTGACTTATTTCACTTAGAATCGTCGTACCTAAATCCACTCATCATGCTGCTACTAGCCTTATGACGTTGATTTCATGGCTGAGTGATATGCCATTGTACATAAGGACCACATCTTCCTTATCCATTTTTCTCTTTCCTGGGATATTTAAGGTGTAACGAAGTGGAGGTTCTTGTCAACAGAGCAGCCCTAAACTTTGGGGTGCCTGTGTCTTGCTGATTTTTAGTTTTCCCAATTTATACGCCCATGAGTGGAAGTGCCTTATGCTCTCTATGCTGAGTTCTTTAGATGTTTCAGGAAACACCGTACACTTCTCCAGAGTGGCTGTTGGCAATTTACATCCCGCCCATCAGCGTAGTAAGGCTCCCGTTTCTCCATGGCCTGTCCTGCATTTCTGGTTTTGACACTTTATTCAGCATGGCCCTTTTGACCGATGGGAAGCGAGACTTCTTTGTAGCGCTGATTTGCCTTTCCAGGTTGCTTGGTTGGCCAAAAAGGGCGTATGCGTTTTTTCCTGAATATATTCAGGAAAAAACGCATACGCCCTTTTTGGCCAAGGGCATCATTGTCGAGGTTTTGCCGCTTTTCCTGTGCTTTAAAGGCGATTCGACTCTACCTCCTGAATTCTGTTTCCTGCAATTCTGCCTTGCTTTCAAATCCTCCTCGTTGCCTTCCCTCAATATATTTGTGGACGAGAGTTATCATTTTTAACTCTGCAGGTTTGTGAATTGCAGTGCCCCTGAGTTCGATTTTTCAACTCGCTTTTTTGGGAGCTGGCCACAAAAGCACAAGATTGCTTCAGGGCCTGGTCTGCTTCCGGGCGGCAGGCTGAGCCTGTGGTTAATTCTTCTTCCTGATGGGAAAATAGAGTGACCTGTGCCTGTCCCAACACCTAGAGCTAGTCTCTCACTGGTTCCCCCTCTTCCCGTTCATCCTCAGGACAAATTGCAACCTGTGCGGAACAGGAGGTTAAAGGTGCTGAATCTCGAAGGAGGGAGATTGCTAGTAAAGCGGCTGTAATGGCCAACCCGAGCACAAGGAGATGAGAAATGAGGTGCGTTTTAGAAACCTTTCCCGATCACACGGTGTACCATCTTCTGGGTTTCTCATGCATGTTTTCGATGTAGGAAGATGCCCTTGAACCTGGAGATTTTGGACCCATGGGATGGATACCACGCAGTATTACTTTAAAGGGTCTGCGTTTGCTCACCCAACCTCACCAAACCTCTCAGCCCCAAGAGTGTCCACCCTTATGTCTCAATCAGCTGTGGGTCTAGAGATGGTCAATCCAGGTGGCATCACAGCCCCTGAACGAATTTTGTAAGAATTTCTCTCTCTTTCACTGTCTTTGTTTCACGGGTTTTTAAAAGTAATTGATTTTTATAATGGGGTTTAGCTGCTTTTCACTGCTGTGTTTATGCCGCTTTACACCCACTTGACTCACTTACAGAGGGATATCAATACATTGGTTTTAAGATTCTTACTAGTCAGATATATTCTTGGGCGGTGAACAGGGGGTGTTTAGTCCACTTCACTGAGCAAGGAGTAGGTCTTGTCTATTACATATTGGGTGTATGGAACGGTATCTGAGCCTATTTGAAACCCTTGTTTTATGCATCACCCCACCTCACCTTTCCCGTTAAGCAGCCATAGTGTGTCTTCTAAACGTGTGACGCTGTTCTGTTTTGTAATTCAGTTCAAGTGTAGCGGTTTTTACATTCCCTCTATAAGTGATATCTTATGATAAGTGTCTTTTTCTGTGTGATTATTTCACTTAGAATCGTCATACCTAAATCCTCTCATCATGCTGCTACTAGCCTTATGACGTTAATTTCATGGCTGAGTGATATGCCATTGTACATAAGGACCACAACTTCCTTATCCATTTTTCTCTTTCCTGGGATATTTAAGGTGTAACGAAGTGGAGGTTCTTGTCAACAGAGCAGCCCTAAACTTTGGGGTGCCTGTGTCTTGCTGATTTTTAGTTTTCCCAATTTATACGCCCATGAGTGGAAGTGCCCTATGCTCTCTAAGCTGAGTTTTTTAGATGTTTCAGGACACACCGTACACTTCTCCAGAGTGGCTGTTGGCAATTTACATCCCGCGCATCAGCGTAGCAAGGCTCCCGTTTCTCCATGGCCTGTCCTGCATTTCTGGTTTTGACACTTTATTCAGCATGGCCCTTTTGACCGATGGGAAGCGAGACTTCTTTGTAGCGCTGATTTGCCTTTCCAGGTTGCTTTGTTGGCCAAAAAGGGCGTATGCGTTTTTTCCTGAATATATTCAGGAAAAAACGCATACGCCCTTTTTGGCCAAGGGCATCATGGTCGAGGTTTTGCCGCTTTTCCTGTGCTTTAAAGGCGATTCGACTCTACCTCCTGAAATCTGTTTCCTGCAATTCTGCCTTGCTTTCAAATCCTCCTCGTTGCCTTCCCTCAATATATTTGTGGACGAGAGTTATCATTTATAACTCTGCAGGTTTGTGAATTGCAGTGCCCCTGAGCTCGATTTTTCAACTCGCTTTTTTGGGAGCTGGCCGCAAAAGCGCAGGATTGCTTCAGGCCCTGTTCTGCTTCCGGGCGGCAGGCTGAGCCTGTGGTTAATTCTTCTTCCTGATGGGAAAATAGAGTGACCTGTGCCTGTCCCAACACCTAGATCTAGTCTCTCACTGGTTCCCCCTCTTCCCGTTCATCCTCAGGACAAATTGCAACCTGTACGGAACAGGAGGTTGAAGGTGCTGATTTTCGAAGGAGGGAGATTGCTAGTAAAGCGGCTGTAATGGCCAACCCGAGCACAAGGAGATGAGAAATGAGGTGCGTTTTCGAAACCTTTCCCGATCACACGGTGTACCATCTTCTGGGTTTCTCATGCATGTTTTTGTTATAGGAAGATGCCCTTGAACTTGGAGATTTGGGACCCATGGGATGGGTACCACGCAGTATTACTTTAAAGGGACTGCGTTTCCTCAACCAACCTGACCAAACCTCTCAGCCACAAGAGTGTCCACCCTTATGTCTCAATCAGCTGTGGGTCTAGATATGGTCAATCCAGGTGGCATCACAGCCCCTGAACGAATATTGTAAGAATTTCCCTATCTTTCACTGTCTTTGTTTCACGGCTTTTTAAAAGTAATTGATTTTTAAAATGGGGTTTAGCTGCTTTTCACTGCTGTTTTTATGCTGCTTTACACCCACTTGACTCACTTACAGAGAGATATCAATACATAGCTTTGAAGATTCTTCCTAGTCAGATATATTCTTGGGCGGTGAATAGGGGGTTTTTGCGTCCAGTTCACTGAGCAAGGAGTAGGTCTTGTCTAATACATATTGGGTTTATGGAACGGTATCTGAGCTAATTTGAAACCCTTGTTTTCTGCCTCACCCGACCTCAGCTTTCCCGTTAAGAAGCCATAGTGTGTTTTGTAAACGTGTGTCTCTGTTCTGTTTTGTAATTCAGTTCAAGTGTAGCGGTTTTTACATTCCCTCTATAAGTGATATCTTATGATAAGTGTCGTTTTCTGGTTGACTTATTTCACTTAGAATCGTCGTACCTAAATCCACTCATCATGCTGCTACTAGCCTTATGACGTTGATTTCATGGCTGAGTGATATTCCATTGTACATAAGGACCACAACTTCTTTATCCATTTTTTTCTTTCCTGGGATATTTAAGGTGTAACGAAGTGGAGGTTCTTGTCAACAGAGCAGCCCTAAACTTTGTGGTGCCTGTGTCTTGCTGATTTTTAATTTTTCCAATTCATGCGCCCATGAGTGGAAGTGCCCTATGCTCTCTAAGCTGAGTTTTTTAGATGTTTCAGGACACACCGTACACTTCTCCAGAGTGGCTGTTGGCAATTTACATCCCGCCCATCAGCGTAGCAAGGCTCCCGTGTCTCCATGGCCTGTCCTGCATTTCTGGTTTTGACACTTTATTCAGCATGGCCCTTTTGACCGATGGGAAGCGAGACTTCTTTGTAGCGCTGATTTGCCTTTCCAGGTTGCTTGGTTGGCCAAAAAGGGCGTATGCGTTTTTTCCTGAATATATTCAGGAAAAAACGCATACGCCCTTTTTGGCCAAGGGCATCATGGTCGAGGTTTTGCCGCTTTTCCTGTGTTTTAAAGGCGATTCGAATCTACCTGCTGAAATCTTTTTTCTGCAATTCTGCCTTGCTTTCAAATCCTCTTCGTTGCCTTCCCTCAATATATTTGTGGACGAGAGTTATCATTTCTAACTCTGCAGGTCTGTGAATTGCAGTGCCCCTGAGCTCCATTTTTCAACTCGCTTTCTTGGGAGTTGGCCGCAAAAGCGCAGGATTGCTTCAGGCCCTATTCTGGTTCCGGGCGGCAGGCTGAGCCTGTGGTTAATTCTTCTTCCTGATGGGAAAATAGAGTGACCTATGCCTGTCCCAACACCTAGAGCTAGTCTCTCACTGGTTCCCCCTCTTCCCGTTCATCCTCAGGACAAATTGCAACCTGTACGGAACAGGAGGTTAAAGGTGCTGATTCTCCACGGAGGGAGATTGCTAGTAACTCGGCTGGAATGGCGAACCAGAGCACAAGGAGATGAGAAATGAGGTGCGTTTTAGAAACCTTTCCCGATCGCACGGTGTACCATCTTCTGGGTTTCTCATGCATGTTTTTGATATAGGAAGATGCCCTTGAACTTGGAGATTTGGGACCCATGGGATGGGTACCACGCAGTATTACTTTAAAGGGTCTGCGTTTGCTCACCCAACCTCACCAAACCTCTCAGCCCCACGAGTGTCCACCCTTATGTCTCAATCAGCTGTGGGTCTAGAGATGGTCAACAAAGGTGGCATCACAGCCCCTGAACGAATTTTGTAAGAATTTCTCTCTCTTTCACTGTCTTTGTTTCATGGGATTTTAAAAGTAATTGATTTTTATAATGGGGTTTAGCTGCTTTTCACTGCTGTGTTTATGCTGCTTTACACCCACTTGACTCATTTACAGAGAGATATCAATACATAGCTTTGAAGATTCTTCCTTGTCAGATATATTCTTGGGCGGTGAATAGGGGGTGTCGAGTCCAGTTCACTGAGCAAGGAGTAGGTCTTGTCTATTACATATTGGGTTTATTGAACGGTATCTGAGCTAATTTGAAACCCTTGTTTTCTGCCTCACCCAACCTCACCTTTCCCGTTAAGCAGCCATAGTGTGTTTTGTAAACGCGTGTCTCTGTTCTGTTTTGTAATTCAGTTCAAGTGTAGCGGTCTTTACATTCCCTCTATAAGTGATATCTTATGATAAGTGTCGTTTTCTGGTTGACTTATTTCACTTAGAATCGTCGTACCTAAATCCACTCATCATGCTGCTACTAGCCTTATGACGTTGATTTCATGGCTGAGTGATATTCCATTGAACATAAGGACCACAACTTCTTTATCCATTTTTTTCTTTCCTGGGATATTTAAGGTGTAACGAAGTGGAGGTTCTTGTCAACAGAGCAGCCCTAAACTTTGGGGTGCCTGTGTCTTGCTGATTTTTAGTTTTCCCAATTTATACGCCCATGAGTGGAAGTGCCCTATGTTCTCTAAGCTGAGTTTTTTAGAGGTTTCAGGACACACTGTACACTTCTGCAGAGTGGCTGTTGGCAATTTACATGCCGCCCATCAGCGTAGCAAGGCTCCCGTTTCTCCATGGCCTGTCCTGCATTTCTGGTTTTGACACTTTATTCAGCATGGCCCTTTTGACCGATGGGAAGCGAGACTTCTTTGTAGCGCTGATTTGCCTTTCCAGGTTGCTTGGTTGGCCAAAAAGGGCGTCTGCGTTTTTTCCTGAATATATTCAGGAAAAAACGCAGACGCCCTTTTTGGCCAAGGGCATCATGGTCGAGGTTTTGCCGCTTTTCCTGTGCTTTAAAGGCGATTTGAATCTACCTCCTGAAATCTGTTTCCTGCAATTCTGACTTGCTTTCAAATCCTCTTTGTTGCCTTTCCTCAATATATTTGTGGACGAGAGTTATCATTTCGAACTCTGCAGGTTTGTGAATTGCAGTGCCCCTGAGCTCCATTTTTCAACTCGTTTTCTTGGGAGCTGGCCACAAAAGCGTAGGATTGCTTCAGGCCCTATTCTGGTTCCGGGCGGCAGGCTGAGCCTGTGGTTAATTCTTCTTCCTGATGGGAAAATAGAGTGACCTGTTCCTGTCCCAACACCTAGAGCTAGTCTCTCACTGGTTCCCCCTCTTCCCGTTCATCCTCAGGACAAATTGCAACCTGTACGGAACAGGAGGTTAAAGGTGCTGATTCTCCACGGAGGGAGATTGCTACTAACGCGGCTGGAATGGCGAACCCGAGCACAAGGAGATGAGAAATGAGGTGCGTTTTAGAAACCTTTCCCGATCACACGGTGTACCATCTTCTGGGTTTCTCATGCATGTTTTCGATGTAGGAAGAGTCCCTTGAACCTGGAGATTTGGGACCCATGAGATGGGTACCACACAGTATTACTTTAAAGGGTCTGTGTTTGCTCACCCAACCTCACCAAACCTCTCAGCCCCAAGAGTGTCCACCCTTATGTCTCAATCAGCTGTGTGTCTAGAGATGGTCAATCCAGGTGGCATCACAGCCCCTGAACGAATTTTGCAAGAATTTCTCTCCCTTTCACTGTCTTTGTTTCATGGGATTTTAAAAGTAATTGATTTTTATAATGGGGTTTAGCTGCTTTTCACTGCTGTGTTTATGCTGCTTTACACCCACTTGACTCATTTACAGAGGGATATCAATACATAGCTTTCAAGATTGTTCCTAGTCAGATATATTCTTGGGCGGTGAATAGGGGGTGTCGAGTCCAGTTCACTGAGCAAGGAGTAGGTCTTGTCTATTACATATTGGGTTTATGGAACGGTATCTGAGCTAATTTAAAACCCTTGTTTTCTACCTCACCCGACCTCACCTTTCCCGTTAAGCAGCCATAGTGTGTTTTGTAAACGTGTGTCTCTGTTCTGTTTTGTAATTCAGTTCAAGTGTAGCGGTTTTTACATTCCCTCTATAAGTCATATCTTATGATAAGTGTTGTTTTCTGGTTGACTTATTTCACTTAGAATCGTCGTACCTAAATCCACTCATCATGCTGCTACTAGCCTTATGACGTTGATTTCATGGCTGAGTGATATGCCATTGTACATAAGGACCACAACTTCCTTATCCATTTTTCTCTTTCCTGGGATATTTAAGGTGTAACGAAGTGGAGGTTCTTGTCAACAGAGCAGCCCTAAACTTTGGGGTGCCTGTGTCTTGCTGATTTTTAGTTTTCCCAATTTATACGCCCATGAGTGGAAGTGCCTTATGCTCTCTATGCTGAGTTCTTTAGATGTTTCAGGAAACACCGTACACTTCTCCAGAGTGGCTGTTGGCAATTTACATCCCGCCCATCAGCGTAGTAAGGCTCCCGTTTCTCCATGGCCTGTCCTGCATTTCTGGTTTTGACACTTTATTCAGCATGGCCCTTTTGACCGATGGGAAGCGAGACTTCTTTGTAGCGCTGATTTGCCTTTCCAGGTTGCTTGGTTGGCCAAAAAGGGCGTATGCGTTTTTTCCTGAATATATTCAGGAAAAAACGCATACGCCCTTTTTGGCCAAGGGCATCATGGTCGAGGTTTTGCCGCTTTTCCTGTGCTTTAAAGGCGATTCGACTCTACCTCCTGAAATCTGTTTCCTGCAATTCTGCCTTGCTTTCAAATCCTCCTCGTTGCCTTCCCTCAATATATTTGTGGACGAGAGTTATCATTTCTAACTCTGCAGGTTTGTGAATTGCAGTGCCCCTGAGCTCGATTTTTCAACTCGTTTTTTTGGGAGCTGGCCGCAAAAGCGCAGGATTGCTTCAGGCCCTGTTCTGCTTCCGGGCGGCAGGCTGAGCCTGTGGTTAATTCTTCTTCCTGATGGGAAAATAGAGTGACCTGTGCCTGTCCCAACACCTAGAGCTAGTCTCTCACTGGTTCCCCCTCTTCCCGTTCATCCTCAGGACAATTTGCAACCTGTACGGAACAGGAGGTTGAAGGTGCTGATTCTCGAAGGAGGGAGATTGCTAGTAAAGCGGCTGTAATGGCCAACCCGAGCACAAGGAGATGAGAAATGAGGTGCGTTTTCGAAACCTTTCCCGATCACACGGTGTACCATCTTCTGGGTTTCTCATGCATGTTTTTGTTATAGGAAGATGCCCTTGAACTTGGAGATTTGGGACCCATGGGATGGGTACCACGCAGTATTACTTTAAAGGGCCTGCGTTTCCTCAACCAACCTGACCAAACCTCTCAGCCCCAAGAGTGTCCACCCTTATGTCTCAATCAGCTGTGGGTCTAGAGATGGTCAATCCAGGTGGCATCACAGCCCCTGAACGAATATTGTAAGAATTTCTCTCTCTTTCACTGTCTTTGTTTCACGGGTTTTTAAAAGTAATTGATTTTTATAATGGGGTTTAGCTGCTTTTCACTGCTGTTTTTATGCTGCTTTACACCCACTTGACTCACTTACAGAGAGATATCAATACATAGCTTTGAAGATTCTTCCTAGTCAGATATATTCTTGGGCGGTGAATAGGGGTTTTTTGCATCCAGTTCACTGAGCAAGGAGTAGGTCTTGTCTATTACATATTGGGTTTATTGAACGGTATCTGAGCTAATTTGAAACCCTTGTTTTCTGCCTCACCCGACCTCACCTTTCCCGTTAAGCAGCCATAGTGTGTTTTGTAAACGTGTGTCTCTGTTCTGTTTTGTAATTCAGTTCAAGTGTAGCGGTTTTTACATTCCCTCTATAAGTGATATCTTATGATAAGTGTCGTTTTCTGGTTGACTTATTTCACTTAGAATCGTCGTACCTAAATCCACTCATCATGCTGCTACTAGCCTTATGACGTTGATTTCCTGGCTGAGTGATATTCCATTGTACATAAGGACCACAACTTCTTTATCCATTTTTTTCTTTCCTGGCATATTTAAGGTGTAACGAAGTGGAGGTTCTTGTCAACAGAGCAGCCCTAAACTTTGGGGTGCCTGTGTCTTGCTGATTTTTACTTTTCCCAATTTATACACCCATGAGTGGAAGTGCCCTATGCTCTCTAAGCTGAGTTTTTTAGAGGTTTCAGGACACACCGTACACTTCTCCAGAGTGGCTGTTGGCAATTTACATCCCGCCCATCAGCGTAGCAAGGCTCCCGTTTCTCCATGGCCTGTCCTGCATTTCTGGTTTTGACACTTTATTCAGCATGGCCCTTTTGACCGATGGGAAGCGAGACTTCTTTGTATCGCTGATTTGCCTTTCCAGGTTGCTTGGTTGGCCAAAAAGGGCGTATGCGTTTTTTCCTGAATATATTCAGGAAAAAACGCATACGCCCCTTTTGGCCAAGGGCATCATGGTCGAGGTTTTGCCGCCTTTCCTGTGCTTTAAAGGCGATTCGAATCTACCTCCTGAAATCTGTTTCCTGCAATTCTGCCTTGCTTTCAAATCCTCTTCGTTGCCTTCCCTCAATATATTTGTGGACGAGAGTTATCATTTCTAACTCTGCAGGTTTGTGAATTGCAGTGCCCCTGAGCTCCATTTTTCAACTCGCTTTCTTCGGAGCTGGCCGCAAAAGCGCAGGATTGCTTCAGGCCCTATTCTGGTTCCGGGCGGCAGGCTGAGCCTGTGGTTAATTCTTCTTCCTGATGGGAAAATAGAGTGACCTGTGCCTGTCCCAACACCTAGAGCTAGTCTCTCATTGGTTCCCCCTCTTCCCGTTCATCCTCAGGACAAATTGCAACCTGTACGGAACAGGAGGTTAAAGGTGCTGATTCTCCACGGAGGGAGATTGCTACTAACGCGGCTGGAATGGCGAACCCGAGCACAAGGAGATGAGAAATGAGGTGCGTTTTAGAAACCTTTCCCGATCACACGGTGTACCATCTTCTGGGTTTCTCATGCATGTTTTCGATGTAGGAAGATGCCCTTGAACCTGGAGATTTGGGACCCATGGGATGGGTACCATGCAGTATTACTTTAAAGGGTCTGCGTTTGCTCACCCAACCTCACCAAACCTCTCAGCCCCAAGAGTGTCCACCCTTATGTCTCAATCAGCTGTGGGTCTAGATATGGTCAATCCAGGTGGCATCACAGCCCCTGAACGAATTTTGTAAGAATTTCTCTCTCTTTCACTGTCTTTGTTTCACGGGATTTTAAAAGTAATTGATTTTTATAATGGGGTTTAGCTGCTTTTCACTGCTCTGTTTATGCTGCTTTACACCCACTTGACTCATTTACAGAGAGATATCAATACATAGCTTTGAAGATTCTTCCTAGTCAGGTATATTCTTGGGCGGTGAATAGGGGGTGTCGAGTCCAGTTCACTGAGCAAGGAGTAGGTCTTGTCTATTACATATTGGGTTTATGGAACGGTATCTGAGCTAATTTGAAACCCTTGTTTTCTACCTCACCTGACCTCACCTTTCCCGTTAAGCAGCCATAGTGTGTTTTGTAAACGTGTGACGCTGTTCTGTTTTGTAATTCAGTTCAAGTGTAGCGGTTTTTACATTCCCTCTCTAAGTGATATCTTATGATAAGTGTCTTTTTCTGTGTGACTTATTTCACTTAGAATCATCGTACCTAAATCCTCTCATCATGCTGCTACTAGCCTTATGACGTTAATTTCATGGCTGAGTGATATGCCATTGTACATAAGGACCACAACTTCTTTATCCATTTTTCTCTTTCCTGGGATATTTAAGGTGTAACGAAGTGGAGGTTCTTGTCAACAGAGCAGCCCTAAACTTTGGGGTGCCTGTGTCTTGCTGATTTTTAGTTTTCCCAATTTATACGCCCATGAGTGGAAGTGCCCTATGCTCTCTAAGCTGAGTTTTTTAGAGGTTTCAGGACACACCGTACACTTCTCCAGAGTGGCTGTTGGCAATTTACATCCCGCCCATCAGCGTAGCAAGGCTCCCGTTTCTCCATGGCCTGTCCTGCATTTCTGGTTTTGACACTTTATTCAGCATGGCCCTTTTGACCGATGGGAAGCGAGACTTCTTTGTAGCGCTGATTTGCCTTTCCAGGTTGCTTGGTTGGCCAAAAAGGGCGTATGCGTTTTTTCCTGAATATATTCAGGAAAAAACGCATACGCCCTTTTTGGCCAAGGGCATCATGGTCGAGGTTTTGCCGCCTTTCCTGTGCTTTAAAGGCGATTCGACTCTACCTCCTGAAATCTGTTTCCTGCAATTCTGCCTTGCTTTCAAATCCTCCTCGTTGCCTTCCCTCAATATATTTGTGGACGAGAGTTATCATTTATAACTCTGCAGGTTTGTGAATTGCAGTGCCCCTGAGCTCGATTTTTCAACTCGTTTTTTTGGGAGCTGGCCGCAAAAGCACAGGATTGCTTCAGGCCCTGTTCTGCTTCCGGGCGGCAGGCTGAGCCTGTGGTTAATTCTTCTTCCTGATAGGAAAATAGAGTGACCTGTGCCTGTCCCAACACCTAGAGCTAGTCTCTCACTGGTTCCCCCTCTTCCCGTTCATCCTCAGGACAATTTGCAACCTGTACGGAACAGGAGGTTGAAGGTGCTGATTCTCGAAGGAGGGAGATTGCTAGTAGAGCGGCTGTAATGGCCAACCCGAGCACAAGGAGATGAGAAATGAGGTGCGTTTTCGAAACCTTTCCCGATCACACGGTGTACCATCTTCTGGGTTTCTCATGCATGTTTTTGTTATAGGAAGATGCCCTTGAACTTGGAGATTTTGGACCCATGGGATGGGTACCACGCAGTATTACTTTAAAGGGCCTGCGTTTCCTCAACCAACCTGACCAAACCTCTCAGCCCCAAGAGTGTCCACCCTTATGTCTCAATCAGCTGTGGGTCTAGATATGGTCAATCCAGGTGGCATCACAGCCCCTGAACGAATATTGTAAGAATTTCCCTATCTTTCACTGTCTTTGTTTCACGGCTTTTTAAAAGTAATTGATTTTTAAAATGGGGTTTAGCTGCTTTTCACTGCTGTTTTTATGCTGCTTTACACCCACTTGACTCACTTACAGAGAGATATCAATACATAGCTTTGAAGATTCTTCCTAGTCAGATATATTCTTGGGCGGTGAATAGGGGGTTTTTGCGTCCAGTTCACTGAGCAAGGAGTAGGTCTTGTCTAATACATATTGGGTTTATGGAACGGTATCTGAGCTAATTTGAAACCCTTGTTTTCTGCCTCACCCGACCTCAGCTTTCCCGTTAAGAAGCCATAGTGTGTTTTGTAAACGTGTGTCTCTGTTCTGTTTTGTAATTCAGTTCAAGTGTAGCGGTTTTTACATTCCCTCTATAAGTGATATCTTATGATAAGTGTCGTTTTCTGGTTGACTTATTTCACTTAGAATCGTCGTACCTAAATCCACTCATCATGCTGCTACTAGCCTTATGACGTTGATTTCATGGCTGAGTGATATTCCATTGTACATAAGGACCACAACTTCTTTATCCATTTTTTTCTTTCCTGGGATATTTAAGGTGTAACGAAGTGGAGGTTCTTGTCAACAGAGCAGCCCTAAACTTTGTGGTGCCTGTGTCTTGATGATTTTTAATTTTTCCAATTCATGCGCCCATGAGTGGAAGTGCCCTATGCTCTCTAAGCTGAGTTTTTTAGATGTTTCAGGACACACCGTACACTTCTCCAGAGTGGCTGTTGGCAATTTACATCCCGCCCATCAGCGTAGCAAGGCTCCCGTGTCTCCATGGCCTGTCCTGCATTTCTGGTTTTGACACTTTATTCAGCATGGCCCTTTTGACCGATGGGAAGCGAGACTTCTTTGTAGCGCTGATTTGCCTTTCCAGGTTGCTTGGTTGGCCAAAAAGGGCGTATGCGTTTTTTCCTGAATATATTCAGGAAAAAAACGCATACGCCCTTTTTGGCCAAGGGCATCATGGTCGAGGTTTTGCCGCTTTTCCTGTGTTTTAAAGGCGATTCGAATCTACCTGCTGAAATCTTTTTTCTGCAATTCTGCCTTGCTTTCAAATCCTCTTCGTTGCCTTCCCTCAATATATTTGTGGACGAGAGTTATCATTTCTAACTCTGCAGGTCTGTGAATTGCAGTGCCCCTGAGCTCCATTTTTCAACTCGCTTTCTTGGGAGTTGGCCGCAAAAGCGCAGGATTGCTTCAGGCCCTATTCTGGTTCCGGGCGGCAGGCTGAGCCTGTGGTTAATTCTTCTTCCTGATGGGAAAATAGAGTGACCTATGCCTGTCCCAACACCTAGAGCTAGTCTCTCACTGGTTCCCCCTCTTCCCGTTCATCCTCAGGACAAATTGCAACCTGTACGGAACAGGAGGTTAAAGGTGCTGATTCTCCACGGAGGGAGATTGCTAGTAACTCGGCTGGAATGGCGAACCAGAGCACAAGGAGATGAGAAATGAGGTGCGTTTTAGAAACCTTTCCCGATCGCACGGTGTACCATCTTCTGGGTTTCTCATGCATGTTTTTGATATAGGAAGATCCCCTTGAACTTGGAGATTTGGGACCCATGGGATGGGTACCACGCAGTATTACTTTAAAGGGTCTGCGTTTGCTCACCCAACCTCACCAAACCTCTCAGCCCCACGAGTGTCCACCCTTATGTCTCAATCAGCTGTGGGTCTAGAGATGGTCAACAAAGGTGGCATCACAGCCCCTGAACGAATTTTGTAAGAATTTCTCTCTCTTTCACTGTCTTTGTTTCATGGGATTTTAAAAGTAATTGATTTTTATAATGGGGTTTAGCTGCTTTTCACTGCTGTGTTTATGCTGCTTTACACCCACTTGACTCATTTACAGAGAGATATCAATACATAGCTTTGAAGATTCTTCCTTGTCAGATATATTCTTGGGCGGTGAATAGGGGGTGTCGAGTCCAGTTCACTGAGCAAGGAGTAGGTCTTGTCTATTACATATTGGGTTTATTGAACGGTATCTGAGCTAATTTGAAACCCTTGTTTTCTGCCTCACCCAACCTCACCTTTCCCGTTAAGCAGCCATAGTGTGTTTTGTAAACGCGTGTCTCTGTTCTGTTTTGTAATTCAGTTCAAGTGTAGCGGTCTTTACATTCCCTCTATAAGTGATATCTTATGATAAGTGTCGTTTTCTGGTTGACTTATTTCACTTAGAATCGTCGTACCTAAATCCACTCATCATGCTGCTACTAGCCTTATGACGTTGATTTCATGGCTGAGTGATATTCCATTGAACATAAGGACCACAACTTCTTTATCCATTTTTTTCTTTCCTGGGATATTTAAGGTGTAACGAAGTGGAGGTTCTTGTCAACAGAGCAGCCCTAAACTTTGGGGTGCCTGTGTCTTGCTGATTTTTAGTTTTCCCAATTTATACGCCCATGAGTGGAAGTGCCCTATGTTCTCTAAGCTGAGTTTTTTAGAGGTTTCAGGACACACTGTACACTTCTGCAGAGTGGCTGTTGGCAATTTACATGCCGCCCATCAGCGTAGCAAGGCTCCCGTTTCTCCATGGCCTGTCCTGCATTTCTGGTTTTGACACTTTATTCAGCATGGCCCTTTTGACCGATGGGAAGCGAGACTTCTTTGTAGCGCTGATTTGCCTTTCCAGGTTGCTTGGTTGGCCAAAAAGGGCGTCTGCGTTTTTTCCTGAATATATTCAGGAAAAAACGCAGACGCCCTTTTTGGCCAAGGGCATCATGGTCGAGGTTTTGCCGCTTTTCCTGTGCTTTAAAGGCGATTTGAATCTACCTCCTGAAATCTGTTTCCTGCAATTCTGACTTGCTTTCAAATCCTCTTTGTTGCCTTTCCTCAATATATTTGTGGACGAGAGTTATCATTTCGAACTCTGCAGGTTTGTGAATTGCAGTGCCCCTGAGCTCCATTTTTCAACTCGTTTTCTTGGGAGCTGGCCACAAAAGCGTAGGATTGCTTCAGGCCCTATTCTGGTTCCGGGCGGCAGGCTGATCCTGTGGTTAATTCTTCTTCCTGATGGGAAAATAGAGTGACCTGTTCCTGTCCCAACACCTAGAGCTAGTCTCTCACTGGTTCCCCCTCTTCCCGTTCATCCTCAGGACAAATTGCAACCTGTACGGAACAGGAGGTTAAAGGTGCTGATTCTCCACGGAGGGAGATTGCTACTAACGCGGCTGGAATGGCGAACCCGAGCACAAGGAGATGAGAAATGAGGTGCGTTTTAGAAACCTTTCCCGATCACACGGTGTACCATCTTCTGGGTTTCTCATGCATGTTTTCGATGTAGGAAGAGTCCCTTGAACCTGGAGATTTGGGACCCATGAGATGGGTACCACACAGTATTACTTTAAAGGGTCTGTGTTTGCTCACCCAACCTCACCAAACCTCTCAGCCCCAAGAGTGTCCACCCTTATGTCTCAATCAGCTGTGTGTCTAGAGATGGTCAATCCAGGTGGCATCACAGCCCCTGAACGAATTTTGCAAGAATTTCTCTCCCTTTCACTGTCTTTGTTTCATGGGATTTTAAAAGTAATTGATTTTTATAATGGGGTTTAGCTGCTTTTCACTGCTGTGTTTATGCTGCTTTACACCCACTTGACTCATTTACAGAGGGATATCAATACATAGCTTTCAAGATTGTTCCTAGTCAGATATATTCTTGGGCGGTGAATAGGGGGTGTCGAGTCCAGTTCACTGAGCAAGGAGTAGGTCTTGTCTATTACATATTGGGTTTATGGAACGGTATCTGAGCTAATTTAAAACCCTTGTTTTCTACCTCACCCGACCTCACCTTTCCCGTTAAGCAGCCATAGTGTGTTTTGTAAACGTGTGTCTCTGTTCTGTTTTGTAATTCAGTTCAAGTGTAGCGGTTTTTACATTCCCTCTATAAGTCATATCTTATGATAAGTGTTGTTTTCTGGTTGACTTATTTCACTTAGAATCGTCGTACCTAAATCCACTCATCATGCTGCTACTAGCCTTATGACGTTGATTTCATGGCTGAGTGATATGCCATTGTACATAAGGACCACAACTTCCTTATCCATTTTTCTCTTTCCTGGGATATTTAAGGTGTAACGAAGTGGAGGTTCTTGTCAACAGAGCAGCCCTAAACTTTGGGGTGCCTGTGTCTTCCTGATTTTTAGTTTTCCCAATTTATACGCCCATGAGTGGAAGTGCCTTATGCTCTCTATGCTGAGTTCTTTAGATGTTTCAGGAAACACCGTACACTTCTCCAGAGTGGCTGTTGGCAATTTACATCCCGCCCATCAGCGTAGTAAGGCTCCCGTTTCTCCATGGCCTGTCCTGCATTTCTGGTTTTGACACTTTATTCAGCATGGCCCTTTTGACCGATGGGAAGCGAGACTTCTTTGTAGCGCTGATTTGCCTTTCCAGGTTGCTTGGTTGGCCAAAAAGGGCGTATGCGTTTTTTCCTGAATATATTCAGGAAAAAACGCATACGCCCTTTTTGGCCAAGGGCATCATGGTCGAGGTTTTGCCGCTTTTCCTGTGCTTTAAAGGCGATTCGACTCTACCTCCTGAAATCTGTTTCCTGCAATTCTGCCTTGCTTTCAAATCCTCCTCGTTGCCTTCCCTCAATATATTTGTGGACGAGAGTTATCATTTCTAACTCTGCAGGTTTGTGAATTGCAGTGCCCCTGAGCTCGATTTTTCAACTCGTTTTTTTGGGAGCTGGCCGCAAAAGCGCAGGATTGCTTCAGGCCCTGTTCTGCTTCCGGGCGGCAGGCTGAGCCTGTGGTTAATTCTTCTTCCTGATGGGAAAATAGAGTGACCTGTGCCTGTCCCAACACCTAGAGCTAGTCTCTCACTGGTTCCCCCTCTTCCCGTTCATCCTCAGGACAATTTGCAACCTGTACGGAACAGGAGGTTGAAGGTGCTGATTCTCGAAGGAGGGAGATTGCTAGTAAAGCGGCTGTAATGGCCAACCCGAGCACAAGGAGATGAGAAATGAGGTGCGTTTTCGAAACCTTTCCCGATCACACGGTGTACCATCTTCTGGGTTTCTCATGCATGTTTTTGTTATAGGAAGATGCCCTTGAACTTGGAGATTTGGGACCCATGGGATGGGTACCACGCAGTATTACTTTAAAGGGCCTGCGTTTCCTCAACCAACCTGACCAAACCTCTCAGCCCCAAGAGTGTCCACCCTTATGTCTCAATCAGCTGTGGGTCTAGAGATGGTCAATCCAGGTGGCATCACAGCCCCTGAACGAATATTGTAAGAATTTCTCTCTCTTTCACTGTCTTTGTTTCACGGGTTTTTAAAAGTAATTGATTTTTATAATGGGGTTTAGCTGCTTTTCACTGCTGTTTTTATGCTGCTTTACACCCACTTGACTCACTTACAGAGAGATATCAATACATAGCTTTGAAGATTCTTCCTAGTCAGATATATTCTTGGGCGGTGAATAGGGGTTTTTTGCATCCAGTTCACTGAGCAAGGAGTAGGTCTTGTCTATTACATATTGGGTTTATTGAACGGTATCTGAGCTAATTTGAAACCCTTGTTTTCTGCCTCACCCGACCTCACCTTTCCCGTTAAGCAGCCATAGTGTGTTTTGTAAACGTGTGACGCTGTTCTGTTTTGTAATTCAGTTCAAGTGTAGCGGTTTTTACATTCCCTCTATAAGTGATATCTTATGATAAGTGTCGTTTTCTGGTTGACTTATTTCACTTAGAATCGTCGTACCTAAATCCACTCATCATGCTGCTACTAGCCTTATGACGTTGATTTCCTGGCTGAGTGATATTCCATTGTACATAAGGACCACAACTTCTTTATCCATTTTTTTCTTTCCTGGCATATTTAAGGTGTAACGAAGTGGAGGTTCTTGTCAACAGAGCAGCCCTAAACTTTGGGGTGCCTGTGTCTTGCTGATTTTTACTTTTCCCAATTTATACACCCATGAGTGGAAGTGCCCTATGCTCTCTAAGCTGAGTTTTTTAGAGGTTTCAGGACACACCGTACACTTCTCCAGAGTGGCTGTTGGCAATTTACATCCCGCCCATCAGCGTAGCAAGGCTCCCGTTTCTCCATGGCCTGTCCTGCATTTCTGGTTTTGACACTTTATTCAGCATGGCCCTTTTGACCGATGGGAAGCGAGACTTCTTTGTAGCGCTGATTTGCCTTTCCAGGTTGCTTGGTTGGCCAAAAAGGGCGTATGCGTTTTTTCCTGAATATATTCAGGAAAAAACGCATACGCCCTTTTTGGCCAAGGGCATCATGGTCGAGGTTTTGCCGCCTTTCCTGTGCTTTAAAGGCGATTCGAATCTACCTCCTGAAATCTGTTTCCTGCAATTCTGCCTTGCTTTCAAATCCTCTTCGTTGCCTTCCCTCAATATATTTGTGGACGAGAGTTATCATTTCTAACTCTGCAGGTTTGTGAATTGCAGTGCCCCTGAGCTCCATTTTTCAACTCGCTTTCTTCGGAGCTGGCCGCAAAAGCGCAGGATTGCTTCAGGCCCTATTCTGGTTCCGGGCGGCAGGCTGAGCCTGTGGTTAATTCTTCTTCCTGATGGGAAAATAGAGTGACCTGTGCCTGTCCCAACACCTAGAGCTAGTCTCTCATTGGTTCCCCCTCTTCCCGTTCATCCTCAGGACAAATTGCAACCTGTACGGAACAGGAGGTTAAAGGTGCTGATTCTCCACGGAGGGAGATTGCTACTAACGTGGCTGGAATGGCGAACCCGAGCACAAGGAGATGAGAAATGAGGTGCGTTTTAGAAACCTTTCCCGATCACACGGTGTACCATCTTCTGGGTTTCTCATGCATGTTTTCGACGTAGGAAGATGCCCTTGAACCTGGAGATTTGGGACCCATGGGATGGGTACCATGCAGTATTACTTTAAAGGGTCTGCGTTTGCTCACCCAACCTCACCAAACCTCTCAGCCCCAAGAGTGTCCACCCTTATGTCTCAATCAGCTGTGGGTCTAGATATGGTCAATCCAGGTGGCATCACAGCCCCTGAACGAATTTTGTAAGAATTTCTCTCTCTTTCACTGTCTTTGTTTCACGGGATTTTAAAAGTAATTGATTTTTATAATGGGGTTTAGCTGCTTTTCACTGCTCTGTTTATGCTGCTTTACACCCACTTGACTCATTTACAGAGAGATATCAATACATAGCTTTGAAGATTCTTCCTAGTCAGGTATATTCTTGGGCGGTGAATAGGGGGTGTCGAGTCCAGTTCACTGAGCAAGGAGTAGGTCTTGTCTATTACATATTGGGTTTATGGAACGGTATCTGAGCTCATTTGAAACCCTTGTTTTATGCATCACCCCACCTCACCTTTCCCGTTAAGCAGCCATAGTGTGTCTTCTAAACGTGTGACGCTGTTCTGTTTTGTAATTCAGTTCAAGTGTAGCGGTTTTTACATTCCCTCTCTAAGTGATATCTTATGATAAGTGTCTTTTTCTGTGTGACTTATTTCACTTAGAATCATCGTACCTAAATCCTCTCATCATGCTGCTACTAGCCTTATGACGTTAATTTCATGGCTGAGTGATATGCCATTGTACATAAGGACCACAACTTCCTTTTCCATTTTTCTCTTTCCTGGGATATTTAAGGTGTAACGAAGTGGAGGTTCTTGTCAACAGAGCAGCCCTAAACTTTGGGGTGCCTGTGTCTTGCTGATTTTTAGTTTTCCCAATTTATACGCCCATGAGTGGAAGTGCCTTATTCTCTCTATGCTGAGTTCTTTAGATGTTTCAGGAAACACCGTACACTTCTCCAGAGTGGCTGTTGGCAATTTACATCCCGCCCATCAGCGTAGTAAGGCTCCCGTTTCTCCATGGCCTGTCCTGCATTTCTGGTTTTGACACTTTATTCAGCATGGCCCTTTTGACCGATGGGAAGCGAGACTTCTTTGTAGCGCTGATTTGCCTTTCCAGGTTGCTTGGTTGGCCAAAAAGGGCGTATGCGTTTTTTCCTGAATATATTCAGGAAAAAACGCATACGCCCTTTTTGGCCAAGGGCATCATGGTCGAGGTTTTGCCGCTTTTCCTGTGCTTTAAAGGCGATTCGACTCTACCTCCTGAAATCTGTTTCCTGCAATTCTGCCTTGCTTTCAAATCCTCCTCGTTGCCTTCCCTCAATATATTTGTGGACGAGAGTTATCATTTATAACTCTGCAGGTTTGTGAATTGCAGTGCCCCTGAGCTCGATTTTTCAACTCGTTTTTTTGGGAGCTGGCCGCAAAAGCGCAGGATTGTTTCAGGCCCTGTTCTGCTTCCGGGCGGCAGGCTGAGCCTGTGGTTAATTCTTCTTCCTGATGGGAAAATAGAGTGACCTGTGCCTGTCCCAACACCTAGAGCTAGTCTCTCACTGGTTCCCCCTCTTCCCGTTCATCCTCAGGACAATTTGCAACCTGTACGGAACAGGAGGTTGAAGGTGCTGATTCTCGAAGGAGGGAGATTGCTAGTAAAGCGGCTGTAATGGCCAACCCGAGCACAAGGAGATGAGAAATGAGGTGCGTTTTCGAAACCTTTCCCGATCACACGGTGTACCATCTTCTGGGTTTCTCATGCATGTTTTTGTTATAGGAAGATGCCCTTGAACTTGGAGATTTGGGACCCATGGGATGGGTACCACGCAGTATTACTTTAAAGGGCCTGCGTTTCCTCAACCAACCTGACCAAACCTCTCAGCCCCAAGAGTGTCCACCCTTATGTCTCAATCAGCTGTGGGTCTAGAGATGGTCAATCCAGGTGGCATCACAGCCCCTGAACGAATATTGTAAGAATTTCTCTCTCTTTCACTGTCTTTGTTTCACGGGTTTTTAAAAGTAATTGATTTTTATAATGGGGTTTAGCTGCTTTTCACTGCTGTTTTTATGCTGCTTTACACCCACTTGACTCACTTACAGAGAGATATCAATACATAGCTTTGAAGATTCTTCCTAGTCAGATATATTCTTGGGCGGTGAATAGGGGGTTTTTGCGTCCAGTTCACTGAGCAAGGAGTAGGTCTTGTCTATTACATATTGGGTTTATTGAATGGTATCTGAGCTAATTTGAAACCCTTGTTTTCTGCCTCACCCGACCTCACCTTTCCCGTTAAGCAGCCATAGTGTGTTTTGTAAACGTGTGTCTCTGTTCTGTTTTGTAATTCAGTTCAAGTGTAGCGGTTTTTACATTCCCTCTATAAGTGATATCTTATGATAAGTGTCGTTTTCTGGTTGACTTATTTCACTTAGAATCGTCGTACCTAAATCCACTCATCATGCTGCTACTAGCCTTATGACGTTGATTTCCTGGCTGAGTGATATTCCATTGTACATAAGGACCACAACTTCTTTATCCATTTTTTTCTTTCCTGGGATATTTAAGGTGTAACGAAGTGGAGGTTCTTGTCAACAGAGCAGCCCTAAACTTTGGGGTGCCTGTGTCTTGCTGATTTTTACTTTTCCCAATTTATACACCCATGAGTGGAAGTGCCCTATGCTCTCTAAGCTGAGTTTTTTAGAGGTTTCAGGACACACCGTACACTTCTCCAGAGTGGCTGTTGGCAATTTACATCCCGCCCATCAGCGTAGCAAGGCTCCCGTTTCTCCATGGCCTGTCCTGCATTTCTGGTTTTGACACTTTATTCAGCATGGCCCTTTTGACCGATGGGAAGCGAGACTTCTTTGTAGCGCTGATTTGCCTTTCCAGGTTGCTTGGTTGGCCAAAAAGGGCGTATGCGTTTTTTCCTGAATATATTCAGGAAAAAACGCATACGCCCTTTTTGGCCAAGGGCATCATGGTCGAGGTTTTGCCGCCTTTCCTGTGCTTTAAAGGCGATTCGAATCTACCTCCTGAAATCTGTTTCCTGCAATTCTGCCTTGCTTTCAAATCCTCTTCGTTGCCTTCCCTCAATATATTTGTGGACGAGAGTTATCATTTCTAACTCTGCAGGTTTGTGAATTGCTGTGCCCCTGAGCTCCATTTTTCAACTCGCTTTCTTCGGAGCTGGCCGCAAAAGCGCAGGATTGCTTCAGGCCCTATTCTGGTTCCGGGCGGCAGGCTGAGCCTGTGGTTAATTCTTCTTCCTGATGGGAAAATAGAGTGACCTGTGCCTGTCCCAACACCTAGAGCTAGTCTCTCACTGGTTCCCCCTCTTCCCGTTCATCCTCAGGACAATTTGCAACCTGTACGGAACAGGAGGTTGAAGGTGCTGATTCTCCACGGAGGGAGATTGCTACTAACGCGGCTGGAATGGCCAACCCGAGCACAAGGAGATGAGAAATGAGGTGCGTTTTAGAAACCTTTCCCGATCACACGGTGTACCATCTTCTGGGTTTCTCATGCATGTTTTCGATGTAGGAAGATGCCCTTGAACCTGGAGATTTGGGACCCATGGGATGGGTACCATGCAGTATTACTTTAAAGGGTCTGCGTTTGCTCACCCAACCTCACCAAACCTCTCAGCCCCAAGAGTGTCCACCCTTATGTCTCAATCAGCTGTGGGTCTAGATATGGTCAATCCAGGTGGCATCACAGCCCCTGAACGAATTTTGTAAGAATTTCTCTCTCTTTCACTGTCTTTGTTTCACGGGATTTTAAAAGTAATTGATTTTTATAATGGGGTTTAGCTGCTTTTCACTGCTCTGTTTATGCTGCTTTACATCCACTTGACTCATTTACAGAGAGATATCAATACATAGCTTTGAAGATTCTTCCTAGTCAGGTATATTCTTGGGCGGTGAATAGGGGGTGTCGAGTCCAGTTCACTGAGCAAGGAGTAGGTCTTGTCTATTACATATTGGGTTTATGGAACGGTATCTGAGCTAATTTGAAACCCTTGTTTTCTACCTCACCTGACCTCACCATTCCCGTTAAGCAGCCATAGTGTGTTTTGTAAACGTGTGACGCTGTTCTGTTTTGTAATTCAGTTCAAGTGTAGCGGTTTTTACATTCCCTCTCTAAGTGATATCTTATGATAAGTGTCTTTTTCTGTGTGACTTATTTCACTTAGAATCATCGTACCTAAATCCTCTCATCATGCTGCTACTAGCCTTATGACGTTAATTTCATGGCTGAGTGATATGCCATTGTACATAAGGACCACAACTTCCTTATCCATTTTTCTCTTTCCTGGGATATTTAAGGTGTAACGAAGTGGAGGTTCTTGTCAACAGAGCAGCCCTAAACTTTGGGGTGCCTGTGTCTTGCTGATTTTTAGTTTTCCCAATTTATACGCCCATGAGTGGAAGTGCCTTATGCTCTCTATGCTGAGTTCTTTAGATGTTTCAGGAAACACCGTACACTTCTCCAGAGTGGCTGTTGGCAATTTACATCCCGCCCATCAGCGTAGTAAGGCTCCCGTTTCTCCATGGCCTGTCCTGCATTTCTGGTTTTGACACTTTATTCAGCATGGCCCTTTTGACCGATGGGAAGCGAGACTTCTTTGTAGCGCTGGTTTGCCTTTCCAGGTTGCTTGGTTGGCCAAAAAGGGCGTATGCGTTTTTTCCTGAATATATTCAGGAAAAAACGCATACGCCCTTTTTGGCCAAGGGCATCATGGTCGAGGTTTTGCCGCTTTTCCTGTGCTTTAAAGGCGATTCGACTCTACCTCCTGAAATCTGTTTCCTGCAATTCTGCCTTGCTTTCAAATCCTCCTCGTTGCCTTCCCTCAATATATTTGTGGACGAGAGTTATCATTTATAACTCTGCAGGTTTGTGAATTGCAGTGCCCCTGAGCTCGATTTTTCAACTCGTTTTTTTGGGAGCTGGCCGCAAAAGCACAGGATTGCTTCAGGCCCTGTTCTGCTTCCGGGCGGCAGGCTGAGCCTGTGGTTAATTCTTCTTCCTGATGGGAAAATAGAGTGACCTGTGCCTGTCCCAACACCTAGAGCTAGTCTCTCACTGGTTCCCCCTCTTCCCGTTCATCCTCAGGACAATTTGCAACCTGTACGGAACAGGAGGTTGAAGGTGCTGATTCTCGAAGGAGGGAGATTGCTAGTAAAGCGGCTGTAATGGCCAACCCGAGCACAAGGAGATGAGAAATGAGGTGCGTTTTCGAAACCTTTCCCGATCACACGGTGTACCATCTTCTGGGTTTCTCATGCATGTTTTTGTTATAGGAAGATGCCCTTGAACTTGGAGATTTGGGACCCATGGGATGGGTACCACGCAGTATTACTTTAAAGGGCCTGCGTTTCCTCAACCAACCTGACCAAACCTCTCAGCCCCAAGAGTGTCCACCCTTATGTCTCAATCAGCTGTGGGTCTAGAGATGGTCAATCCAGGTGGCATCACAGCCCCTGAACGAATATTGTAAGAATTTCTCTCTCTTTCACTGTCTTTGTTTCACGGGTTTTTAAAAGTAATTGATTTTTATAATGGGGTTTAGCTGCTTTTCACTGCTGTTTTTATGCTGCTTTACACCCACTTGACTCACTTACAGAGAGATATCAATACATAGCTTTGAAGATTCTTCCTAGTCAGATATATTCTTGGGCGGTGAATAGGGGTTTTTGCGTCCAGTTCACTGAGCAAGGAGTAGGTCTTGTCTATTACATATTGGGCTTATTGAACGGTATCTGAGCTAATTTGAAACCCTTGTTTTCTGCCTCACCCGACCTCACCTTTCCCGTTAAGCAGCCATAGTGTGTTTTGTAAACGTGTGTCTCTGTTCTGTTTTGTAATTCAGTTCAAGTGTAGCGGTTTTTACATTCCCTCTATAAGTGATATCTTATGATAAGTGTCGTTTTCTGGTTGACTTATTTCACTTAGAATCGTCGTACCTAAATCCACTCATCATGCTGCTACTAGCCTTATGACGTTGATTTCCTGGCTGAGTGATATTCCATTGTACATAAGGACCACAACTTCTTTATCCATTTTTTTCTTTCCTGGCATATTTAAGGTGTAACGAAGTGGAGGTTCTTGTCAACAGAGCAGCCCTAAACTTTGGGGTGCCTGTGTCTTGCTGATTTTTACTTTTCCCAATTTATACACCCATGAGTGGAAGTGCCCTATGCTCTCTAAGCTGAGTTTTTTAGAGGTTTCAGGACACACCGTACACTTCTCCAGAGTGGCTGTTGGCAATTTACATCCCGCCCATCAGCGTAGCAAGGCTCCCGTTTCTCCATGGCCTGTCCTGCATTTCTGGTTTTGACACTTTATTCAGCATGGCCCTTTTGACCGATGGGAAGCGAGACTTCTTTGTAGCGCTGATTTGCCTTTCCAGGTTGCTTGGTTGGCCAAAAAGGGCGTATGCGTTTTTTCCTGAATATATTCAGGAAAAAACGCATACGCCCTTTTTGGCCAAGGGCATCATGGTCGAGGTTTTGCCGCCTTTCCTGTGCTTTAAAGGCGATTCGAATCTACCTCCTGAAATCTGTTTCCTGCAATTCTGCCTTGCTTTCAAATCCTCTTCGTTGCCTTCCCTCAATATATTTGTGGACGAGAGTTATCATTTCTAACTCTGCAGGTTTGTGAATTGCTGTGCCCCTGAGCTCCATTTTTCAACTCGCTTTCTTCGGAGCTGGCCGCAAAAGCGCAGGATTGCTTCAGGCCCTATTCTGGTTCCGGGCGGCAGGCTGAGCCTGTGGTTAATTCTTCTTCCTGATGGGAAAATAGAGTGACCTGTGCCTGTCCGAACACCTAGAGCTAGTCTCTCATTGGTTCCCCCTCTTCCCGTTCATCCTCAGGACAAATTGCAACCTGTACGGAACAGGAGGTTAAAGGTGCTGATTCTCCACGGAGGGAGATTGCTACTAACGCGGCTGGAATGGCGAACCCGAGCACAAGGAGATGAGAAATGAGGTGCGTTTTCGAAACCTTTCCCGATCACACGGTGTACCATCTTCTGGGTTTCTCATGCATGTTTTCGATGTAGGAAGATGCCCTTGAACCTGGAGATTTGGGACCCATGGGATGGATACCACGCAGTATTACTTTAAAGGGTCTGCGTTTGCTCACCCAACCTCACCAAACCTCTCAGCCCCAAGAGTGTCCACCCTTATGTCTCAATCAGCTGTGGGTCTAGATATGGTCAATCCAGGTGGCATCACAGCCCCTGAACGAATTTTGTAAGAATTTCTCTCTCTTTCACTGTCTTTGTTTCACGGGATTTTAAAAGTAATTGATTTTTATAATGGGGTTTAGCTGCTTTTCACTGCTCTGTTTATGCTGCTTTACATCCACTTGACTCATTTACAGAGAGATATCAATACATAGCTTTGAAGATTCTTCCTAGTCAGGTATATTCTTGGGCGGTGAATAGGGGGTGTCGAGTCCAGTTCACTGAGCAAGGAGTAGGTCTTGTCTATTACATATTGGGTTTATGGAACGGTATCTGAGCTAATTTGAAACCCTTGTTTTCTACCTCACCCGACCTCACCTTTCCCGTTAAGCAGCCATAGTGTGTTTTGTAAACGTGTGACGCTGTTCTGTTTTGTAATTCAGTTCAAGTGTAGCGGTTTTTACATTCCCTCTCTAAGTGATATCTTATGATAAGTGTCTTTTTCTGTGTGACTTATTTCACTTAGAATCGTCGTACCTAAATCCTCTCATCATGCTGCTACTAGCCTTATGACGTTAATTTCATGGCTGAGTGATATGCCATTGTACATAAGGACCACAACTTCCTTATCCATGTTTCTCTTTCCTGGGATATTTAAGGTGTAACGAAGTGGAGGTTCTTGTCAACAGAGCAGCCCTAAACTTTGGGGTGCCTGTGTCTTGCTGATTTTTAGTTTTCCCAATTTATACGCCCATGAGTGGAAGTGCCTTATGCTCTCTATGCTGAGTTTTTTAGATGTTTCAGGAAACACCGTACACTTCTCCAGAGTGGCTGTTGGCAATTTACATCCCGCCCATCAGCGTAGCAAGGCTCCCGTTTCACCATGGCCTGTCCTGCATTTCTGGTTTTGACACTTTATTCAGCATGGCCCTTTTGACCGATGGGAAGCGAGACTTCTTTGTAGCGCTGATTTGCCTTTCCAGGTTGCTTGGTTGGCCAAAAAGGGCGTCTGCGTTTTTTCCTGAATATATTCAGGAAAAAACGCAGACGCCCTTTTTGGCCAAGGGCATCATGGTCGAGGTTTTGCCGCCTTTCCTGTGCTTTAAAGGCGATTCGAATCTACCTCCTGAAATCTGTTTCCTGCAATTCTGCCTTGCTTTCAAATCCTCTTCGTTGCCTTCCCTCAATATATTTGTGGACGAGAGTTATCATTTCTAACTCTGCAGGTTTGTGAATTGCAGTGCCCCTGAGCTCCATTTTTCAACTCGCTTTCTTGGGAGCTGGCCGCAAAAGCGCAGGATTGCGTCAGGCCCTATTGTGGTTCCGGGCGGCAGGCTGAGCCTGTGGTTAATTCTTCTTCCTGATGGGAAAATAGAGTGACCTGTGCCTGTCCCAACACCTAGAGCTAGTCTCTCACTGGTTCCCCCTCTTCCCGTTCATCCTCAGGACAAATTGCAACCTGTACGGAACAGGAGGTTAAAGGTGCTGATTCTCCACGGAGGGAGATTGCTACTAACGCGGCTGGAATGGCGAACCCGAGCACAAGGAGATGAGAAATGAGGTGCGTTTTAGAAACCTTTCCCGATCACACGGTGTACCATCTTCTGGGTTTCTCATGCATGTTTTCGATGTAGGAAGATGCCCTTGAACCTGGAGATTTTGGACCCATGGGATGGATACCACGCAGTATTACTTTAAAGGGTCTGCGTTTGCTCACCCAACCTCACCAAACCTCTCAGCCCCAAGAGTGTCCACCCTTATGTCTCAATCAGCTGTGGGTCTAGAGATGGTCAATCCAGGTGGCATCACAGCCCCTGAACGAATTTTGTAAGAATTTCTCTCTCTTTCACTGTCTTTGTTTCACGGGTTTTTAAAAGTAATTGATTTTTATAATGGGGTTTAGCTGCTTTTCACTGCTGTGTTTATGCCGCTTTACACCCACTTGACTCACTTACAGAGGGATATCAATACATTGGTTTTAAGATTCTTACTAGTCAGATATATTCTTGGGCGGTGAACAGGGGGTGTTTAGTCCACTTCACTGAGCAAGGAGTAGGTCTTGTCTATTACATATTGGGTGTATGGAACGGTATCTGAGCCTATTTGAAACCCTTGTTTTATGCATCACCCCACCTCACCTTTCCCGTTAAGCAGCCATAGTGTGTCTTCTAAACGTGTGACGCTGTTCTGTTTTGTAATTCAGTTCAAGTGTAGCGGTTTTTACATTCCCTCTATAAGTGATATCTTATGATAAGTGTCTTTTTCTGTGTGACTTATTTCACTTAGAATCGTCGTACCTAAATCCTCTCATCATGCTGCTACTAGCCTTATGACGTTAATTTCATGGCTGAGTGATATGCCATTGTACATAAGGACCACAACTTCCTTATCCATTTTTCTCTTTCCTGGGATATTTAAGGTGTAACGAAGTGGAGGTTCTTGTCAACAGAGCAGCCCTAAACTTTGGGGTGCCTGTGTCTTGCTGATTTTTAGTTTTCCCAATTTATACGCCCATGAGTGGAAGTGCCCTATGCTCTCTAAGCTGAGTTTTTTAGATGTTTCAGGACACCCCGTACTCTTCTCCAGAGTGGCTGTTGGCAATTTACATCCCGCCCATCAGCGTAGCAAGGCTCCCGTTTCTCCATGGCCTGTCCTGCATTTCTGGTTTTGACACTTTATTCAGCATGGCCCTTTTGACCGATGGGAAGCGAGACTTCTTTGTAGCGCTGATTTGCCTTTCCAGGTTGCTTGGTTGGCCAAAAAGGGCGTATGCGTTTTTTCCTGAATATATTCAGGAAAAAACGCATACGCCCTTTTTGGCCAAGGGCATCATGGTCGAGGTTTTGCCGCTTTTCCTGTGCTTTAAAGGCGATTCGACTCTACCTCCTGAAATCTGTTTCCTGCAATTCTGCCTTGCTTTCAAATCCTCCTCGTTGCCTTCCCTCAATATATTTGTGGACGAGAGTTATCATTTATAACTCTGCAGGTTTGTGAATTGCAGTGCCCCTGAGCTCCATTTTTCAACTCGCTTTCTTGGGAGCTGGCCGCAAAAGCGCAGGATTGCTTCAGGCCCTATTGTGGTTCCGGGCGGCAGGCTGAGCCTGTGGTTAATTCTTCTTCCTGATGGGAAAATAGAGTGACCTGTGCCTGTCCCAACACCTAGAGCTAGTCTCTCATTGGTTCCCCCTCTTCCCGTTCATCCTCAGGACAAATTGCAACCTGTACGGAACAGGAGGTTAAAGGTGCTGATTCTCCACGGAGGGAGATTGCTACTAACGCGGCTGGAATGGCGAACCCGAGCACAAGGAGATGAGAAATGAGGTGCGTTTTTGAAACCTTTCCCGATCACACGGTGTACCATCTTCTGGGTTTCTCATGCATGTTTTCGATGTAGGAAGATGCCCTTGAACCTGGAGATTTGGGACCCATGGGATGGATACCACGCAGTATTACTTTAAAGGGTCTGCGTTTGCTCACCCAACCTCACCAAACCTCTCAGCCCCAAGAGTGTCCACCCTTATGTCTCAATCAGCTGTGGGTCTAGATATGGTCAATCCAGGTGGCATCACAGCCCCTGAACGAATTTTGTAAGAATTTCTCTCTCTTTCACTGTCTTTGTTTCACGGGATTTTAAAAGTAATTGATTTTTATAATGGGGTTTAGCTGCTTTTCACTGCTCTGTTTATGCTGCTTTACATCCACTTGACTCATTTACAGAGAGATATCAACACATAGCTTTGAAGATTCTTCCTAGTCAGGTATATTCTTGGGCGGTGAATAGGGGGTGTCGAGTCCAGTTCACTGAGCAAGGAGTAGGTCTTGTCTATTACATATTGGGTTTATGGAACGGTATCTGAGCTAATTTGAAACCCTTGTTTTCTACCTCACCCGACCTCACCTTTCCCGTTAAGCAGCCATAGTGTGTTTTGTAAACGTGTGACGCTGTTCTGTTTTGTAATTCAGTTCAAGTGTAGCGGTTTTTACATTTCCTCTCTAAGTGATATCTTATGATAAGTGTCTTTTTCTGTGTGACTTATTTCACTTAGAATCGTCGTACCTAAATCCTCTCATCATGCTGCTACTAGCCTTATGACGTTAATTTCATGGCTGAGTGATATGCCATTGTACATAAGGACCACAACTTCCTTATCCATGTTTCTCTTTCCTGGGATATTTAAGGTGTAACAAAGTGGAGGTTCTTGTCAACAGAGCAGCCCTAAACTTTGGGGTGCCTGTGTCTTGCTGATTTTTAGTTTTCCCAATTTATACGCCCATGAGTGGAAGTGCCTTATGCTCTCTATGCTGAGTTTTTTAGATGTTTCAGGAAACACCGTACACTTCTCCAGAGTGGCTGTTGGCAATTTACATCCCGCCCATCAGCGTAGCAAGGCTCCCGTTTCACCATGGCCTGTCCTGCATTTCTGGTTTTGACACTTTATTCAGCATGGCCCTTTTGACCGATGGGAAGCGAGACTTCTTTGTAGCGCTGATTTGCCTTTCCAGGTTGCTTGGTTGGCCAAAAAGGGCGTCTGCGTTTTTTCCTGAATATATTCAGGAAAAAACGCAGACGCCCTTTTTGGCCAAGGGCATCATGGTCGAGGTTTTGCCGCCTTTCCTGTGCTTTAAAGGCGATTCGACTCTACCTCCTGAAATCTGTTTCCTGCAATTCTGCCTTGCTTTCAAATCCTCTTCGTTGCCTTCCCTCAATATATTTGTGGACGAGAGTTATCATTTCTAACTCTGCAGGTTTGTGAATTGCAGTGCCCCTGAGCTCCATTTTTCAACTCGCTTTCTTGGGAGCTGGCCGCAAAAGCGCAGGATTGCGTCAGGCCCTATTGTGGTTCCGGGCGGCAGGCTGAGCCTGTGGTTAATTCTTCTTCCTGATGGGAAAATAGAGTGACCTGTGCCTGTCCCAACACCTAGAGCTAGTCTCTCACTGGTTCCCCCTCTTCCCGTTCATCCTCAGGACAAATTGCAACCTGTACGGAACAGGAGGTTAAAGGTGCTGATTCTCCACGGAGGGAGATTGCTACTAACGCGGCTGGAATGGCGAACCCGAGCACAAGGAGATGAGAAATGAGGTGCGTTTTAGAAACCTTTCCCGATCACACGGTGTACCATCTTCTGGGTTTCTCATGCATGTTTTCGATGTAGGAAGATGCCCTTGAACCTGGAGATTTTGGACCCATGGGATGGATACCACGCAGTATTACTTTAAAGGGTCTGCGTTTGCTCACCCAACCTCACCAAACCTCTCAGCCCCAAGAGTGTCCACCCTTATGTCTCAATCAGCTGTGGGTCTAGAGATGGTCAATCCAGGTGGCATCACAGCCCCTGAACGAATTTTGTAAGAATTTCTCTCTCTTTCACTGTCTTTGTTTCACGGGTTTTTAAAAGTAATTGATTTTTATAATGGGGTTTAGCTGCTTTTCACTGCTGTGTTTATGCCGCTTTACACCCACTTGACTCACTTACAGAGGGATATCAATACATTGGTTTTAAGATTGTTCCTAGTCAGATATATTCTTGGGCGGTGAACAGGGGGTGTTGAGTCCAGTTCACTGAGCAAGGAGTAGGTCTTGTCTATTACATATTGGGTGTATGGAACGGTATCTGAGCCTATTTGAAACCCTTGTTTTATGCATCACCCCACCTCACCTTTCCCGTTAAGCAGCCATAGTGTGTCTTCTAAACGTGTGACGCTGTTCTGTTTTGTAATTCAGTTCAAGTGTAGCGGTTTTTACATTCCCTCTATAAGTGATATCTTATGATAAGTGTCTTTTTCTGTGTGACTTATTTCACTTAGAATCGTCGTACCTAAATCCTCTCATCATGCTGCTACTAGCCTTATGACGTTAATTTCATGGCTGAGTGATATGCCATTGTACATAAGGACCACAACTTCCTTATCCATTTTTCTCTTTCCTGGGATATTTAAGGTGTAACGAAGTGGAGGTTCTTGTCAACAGAGCAGCCCTAAACTTTGGGGTGCCTGTGTCTTGCTGATTTTTAGTTTTCCCAATTTATACGCCCATGAGTGGAAGTGCCCTATGCTCTCTAAGCTGAGTTTTTTAGATGTTTCAGGACACCCCGTACTCTTCTCCAGAGTGGCTGTTGGCAATTTACATCCCGCCCATCAGCGTAGCAAGGCTCCCGTTTCTCCATGGCCTGTCCTGCATTTCTGGTTTTGACACTTTATTCAGCATGGCCCTTTTGACCGATGGGAAGCGAGACTTCTTTGTAGCGCTGATTTGCCTTTCCAGGTTGCTTGGTTGGCCAAAAAGGGCGTATGCGTTTTTTCCTGAATATATTCAGGAAAAAACGCATACGCCCTTTTTGGCCAAGGGCATCATGGTCGAGGTTTTGCCGCTTTTCCTGTGCTTTAAAGGCGATTCGACTCTACCTCCTGAAATCTGTTTCCTGCAATTCTGCCTTGCTTTCAAATCCTCCTCGTTGCCTTCCCTCAATATATTTGTGGACGAGAGTTATCATTTCTAACTCTGCAGGTTTGTGAATTGCAGTGCCCCTGAGCTCCATTTTTCAACTCGCTTTCTTCGGAGCTGGCCGCAAAAGCGCAGGATTGCTTCAGGCCCTATTCTGCTTCCGGGCGGCAGGCTGAGCCTGTGGTTAATTCTTCTTCCTGATGGGAAAATAGAGTGACCTGTGCCTGTCCCAACACCTAGAGCTAGTCTCTCATTGGTTCCCCCTCTTCCCGTTCATCCTCAGGACAAATTGCAACCTGTACGGAACAGGAGGTTAAAGGTGCTGATTCTCCACGGAGGGAGATTGCTAGTAACTCGGCTGGAATGGCGAACCAGAGCACAAGGAGATGAGAAATGAGGTGCGTTTTAGAAACCTTTCCCGATCGCACGGTGTACCATCTTCTGGGTTTCTCATGCATGTTTTTGATATAGGAAGATGCCCTTGAACTTGGAGATTTGGGACCCATGGGATGGGTACCACGCAGTATTACTTTAAAGGGTCTGCGTTTGCTCACCCAACCTCACCAAACCTCTCAGCCCCACGAGTGTCCACCCTTATGTCTCAATCAGCTGTGGGTCTAGAGATGGTCAACAAAGGTGGCATCACAGCCCCTGAACGAATTTTGTAAGAATTTCTCTCTCTTTCACTGTCTTTGTTTCATGGGATTTTAAAAGTAATTGATTTTTATAATGGGGTTTAGCTGCTTTTCACTGCTGTGTTTATGCTGCTTTACACCCACTTGACTCATTTACAGAGAGATATCAATACATAGCTTTGAAGATTCTTCCTTGTCAGATATATTCTTGGGCGGTGAATAGGGGGTGTCGAGTCCAGTTCACTGAGCAAGGAGTAGGTCTTGTCTATTACATATTGGGTTTATTGAACGGTATCTGAGCTAATTTGAAACCCTTGTTTTCTGCCTCACCCAACCTCACCTTTCCCGTTAAGCAGCCATAGTGTGTTTTGTAAACGCGTGTCTCTGTTCTGTTTTGTAATTCAGTTCAAGTGTAGCGGTCTTTACATTCCCTCTATAAGTGATATCTTATGATAAGTGTCGTTTTCTGGTTGACTTATTTCACTTAGAATCGTCGTACCTAAATCCACTCATCATGCTGCTACTAGCCTTATGACGTTGATTTCATGGCTGAGTGATATTCCATTGAACATAAGGACCACAACTTCTTTATCCATTTTTTTCTTTCCTGGGATATTTAAGGTGTAACGAAGTGGAGGTTCTTGTCAACAGAGCAGCCCTAAACTTTGGGGTGCCTGTGTCTTGCTGATTTTTAGTTTTCCCAATTTATACGCCCATGAGTGGAAGTGCCCTATGTTCTCTAAGCTGAGTTTTTTAGAGGTTTCAGGACACACTGTACACTTCTGCAGAGTGGCTGTTGGCAATTTACATGCCGCCCATCAGCGTAGCAAGGCTCCCGTTTCTCCATGGCCTGTCCTGCATTTCTGGTTTTGACACTTTATTCAGCATGGCCCTTTTGACCGATGGGAAGCGAGACTTCTTTGTAGCGCTGATTTGCCTTTCCAGGTTGCTTGGTTGGCCAAAAAGGGCGTCTGCGTTTTTTCCTGAATATATTCAGGAAAAAACGCAGACGCCCTTTTTGGCCAAGGGCATCATGGTCGAGGTTTTGCCGCTTTTCCTGTGCTTTAAAGGCGATTTGAATCTACCTCCTGAAATCTGTTTCCTGCAATTCTGACTTGATTTCAAATCCTCTTTGTTGCCTTTCCTCAATATATTTGTGGACGAGAGTTATCATTTCGAACTCTGCCGGTTTGTGAATTGCAGTGCCCCTGAGCTCCATTTTTCAACTCGTTTTCTTGGGAGCTGGCCACAAAAGCGTAGGATTGCTTCAGGCCCTATTCTGGTTCCGGGCGGCAGGCTGAGCCTGTGGTTAATTCTTCTTCCTGATGGGAAAATAGAGTGACCTGTTCCTGTCCCAACACCTAGAGCTAGTCTCTCACTGGTTCCCCCTCTTCCCGTTCATCCTCAGGACAAATTGCAACCTGTACGGAACAGGAGGTTAAAGGTGCTGATTCTCCACGGAGGGAGATTGCTACTAACGCGGCTGGAATGGCGAACCCGAGCACAAGGAGATGAGAAATGAGGTGCGTTTTAGAAACCTTTCCCGATCACACGGTGTACCATCTTCTGGGTTTCTCATGCATGTTTTCGATGTAGGAAGAGTCCCTTGAACCTGGAGATTTGGGACCCATGAGATGGGTACCACACAGTATTACTTTAAAGGGTCTGTGTTTGCTCACCCAACCTCACCAAACCTCTCAGCCCCAAGAGTGTCCACCCTTATGTCTCAATCAGCTGTGTGTCTAGAGATGGTCAATCCAGGTGGCATCACAGCCCCTGAACGAATTTTGCAAGAATTTCTCTCCCTTTCACTGTCTTTGTTTCATGGGATTTTAAAAGTAATTGATTTTTATAATGGGGTTTAGCTGCTTTTCACTGCTGTGTTTATGCTGCTTTACACCCACTTGACTCATTTACAGAGGGATATCAATACATAGCTTTCAAGATTGTTCCTAGTCAGATATATTCTTGGGCGGTGAATAGGGGGTGTCGAGTCCAGTTCACTGAGCAAGGAGTAGGTCTTGTCTATTACATATTGGGTTTATGGAACGGTATCTGAGCTAATTTAAAACCCTTGTTTTCTACCTCACCCGACCTCACCTTTCCCGTTAAGCAGCCATAGTGTGTTTTGTAAACGTGTGTCTCTGTTCTGTTTTGTAATTCAGTTCAAGTGTAGCGGTTTTTACATTCCCTCTATAAGTCATATCTTATGATAAGTGTTGTTTTCTGGTTGACTTATTTCACTTAGAATCGTCGTACCTAAATCCACTCATCATGCTGCTACTAGCCTTATGACGTTGATTTCATGGCTGAGTGATATGCCATTGTACATAAGGACCACAACTTCCTTATCCATTTTTCTCTTTCCTGGGATATTTAAGGTGTAACGAAGTGGAGGTTCTTGTCAACAGAGCAGCCCTAAACTTTGGGGTGCCTGTGTCTTGCTGATTTTTAGTTTTCCCAATTTATACGCCCATGAGTGGAAGTGCCTTATGCTCTCTATGCTGAGTTCTTTAGATGTTTCAGGAAACACCGTACACTTCTCCAGAGTGGCTGTTGGCAATTTACATCCCGCCCATCAGCGTAGTAAGGCTCCCGTTTCTCCATGGCCTGTCCTGCATTTCTGGTTTTGACACTTTATTCAGCATGGCCCTTTTGACCGATGGGAAGCGAGACTTCTTTGTAGCGCTGATTTGCCTTTCCAGGTTGCTTGGTTGGCCAAAAAGGGCGTATGCGTTTTTTCCTGAATATATTCAGGAAAAAACGCATACGCCCTTTTTGGCCAAGGGCATCATGGTCGAGGTTTTGCCGCTTTTCCTGTGCTTTAAAGGCGATTCGACTCTACCTCCTGAAATCTGTTTCCTGCAATTCTGCCTTGCTTTCAAATCCTCCTCGTTGCCTTCCCTCAATATATTTGTGGACGAGAGTTATCATTTCTAACTCTGCAGGTTTGTGAATTGCAGTGCCCCTGAGCTCGATTTTTCAACTCGTTTTTTTGGGAGCTGGCCGCAAAAGCACAGGATTGCTTCAGGCCCTGTTCTGCTTCCGGGCGGCAGGCTGAGCCTGTGGTTAATTCTTCTTCCTGATGGGAAAATAGAGTGACCTGTGCCTGTCCCAACACCTAGAGCTAGTCTCTCACTGGTTCCCCCTCTTCCCGTTCATCCTCAGGACAATTTGCAACCTGTACGGAACAGGAGGTTGAAGGTGCTGATTCTCGAAGGAGGGAGATTGCTAGTAAAGCGGCTGTAATGGCCAACCCGAGCACAAGGAGATGAGAAATGAGGTGCGTTTTCGAAACCTTTCCCGATCACACGGTGTACCATCTTCTGGGTTTCTCATGCATGTTTTTGTTATAGGAAGATGCCCTTGAACTTGGAGATTTGGGACCCATGGGATGGGTACCACGCAGTATTACTTTAAAGGGCCTGCGTTTCCTCAACCAACCTGACCAAACCTCTCAGCCCCAAGAGTGTCCACCCTTATGTCTCAATCAGCTGTGGGTCTAGAGATGGTCAATCCAGGTGGCATCACAGCCCCTGAACGAATATTGTAAGAATTTCTCTCTCTTTCACTGTCTTTGTTTCACGGGTTTTTAAAAGTAATTGATTTTTATAATGGGGTTTAGCTGCTTTTCACTGCTGTTTTTATGCTGCTTTACACCCACTTGACTCACTTACAGAGAGATATCAATACATAGCTTTGAAGATTCTTCCTAGTCAGATATATTCTTGGGCGGTGAATAGGGGGTTTTTGCGTCCAGTTCACTGAGCAAGGAGTAGGTCTTGTCTATTACATATTGGGTTTATTGAATGGTATCTGAGCTAATTTGAAACCCTTGTTTTCTGCCTCACCCGACCTCACCTTTCCCGTTAAGCAGCCATAGTGTGTTTTGTAAACGTGTGTCTCTGTTCTGTTTTGTAATTCAGTTCAAGTGTAGCGGTTTTTACATTCCCTCTATAAGTGATATCTTATGATAAGTGTCGTTTTCTGGTTGACTTATTTCACTTAGAATCGTCGTACCTAAATCCACTCATCATGCTGCTACTAGCCTTATGACGTTGATTTCCTGGCTGAGTGATATTCCATTGTACATAAGGACCACAACTTCTTTATCCATTTTTTTCTTTCCTGGCATATTTAAGGTGTAACGAAGTGGAGGTTCTTGTCAACAGAGCAGCCCTAAACTTTGGGGTGCCTGTGTCTTGCTGATTTTTACTTTTCCCAATTTATACACCCATGAGTGGAAGTGCCCTATGCTCTCTAAGCTGAGTTGTTTAGAGGTTTCAGGACACACCGTACACTTCTCCAGAGTGGCTGTTGGCAATTTACATCCCGCCCATCAGCGTAGCAAGGCTCCCGTTTCTCCATGGCCTGTCCTGCATTTCTGGTTTTGACACTTTATTCAGCATGGCCCTTTTGACCGATGGGAAGCGAGACTTCTTTGTAGCGCTGATTTGCCTTTCCAGGTTGCTTGGTTGGCCAAAAAGGGCGTATGCGTTTTTTCCTGAATATATTCAGGAAAAAACGCATACGCCCTTTTTGGCCAAGGGCATCATGGTCGAGGTTTTGCCGCCTTTCCTGTGCTTTAAAGGCGATTCGAATCTACCTCCTGAAATCTGTTTCCTGCAATTCTGCCTTGCTTTCAAATCCTCTTCGTTGCCTTCCCTCAATATATTTGTGGACGAGAGTTATCATTTCTAACTCTGCAGGTTTGTGAATTGCTGTGCCCCTGAGCTCCATTTTTCAACTCGCTTTCTTCGGAGCTGGCCGCAAAAGCGCAGGATTGCTTCAGGCCCTATTCTGGTTCCGGGCGGCAGGCTGAGCCTGTGGTTAATTCTTCTTCCTGATGGGAAAATAGAGTGACCTGTGCCTGTCCCAACACCTAGAGCTAGTCTCTCACTGGTTCCCCCTCTTCCCGTTCATCCTCAGGACAATTTGCAACCTGTACGGAACAGGAGGTTGAAGGTGCTGATTCTCCACGGAGGGAGATTGCTACTAACGCGGCTGGAATGGCCAACCCGAGCACAAGGAGATGAGAAATGAGGTGCGTTTTCGAAACCTTTCCCGATCACACGGTGTACCATCTTCTGGGTTTCTCATGCATGTTTTCGATGTAGGAAGATGCCCTTGAACCTGGAGATTTGGGACCCATGGGATGGGTACCATGCAGTATTACTTTAAAGGGTCTGCGTTTGCTCACCCAACCTCACCAAACCTCTCAGCCCCAAGAGTGTCCACCCTTATGTCTCAATCAGCTGTGGGTCTAGATATGGTCAATCCAGGTGGCATCACAGCCCCTGAACGAATTTTGTAAGAATTTCTCTCTCTTTCACTGTCTTTGTTTCACGGGATTTTAAAAGTAATTGATTTTTATAATGGGGTTTAGCTGCTTTTCACTGCTCTGTTTATGCTGCTTTACATCCACTTGACTCATTTACAGAGAGATATCAATACATAGCTTTGAAGATTCTTCCTAGTCAGGTATATTCTTGGGCGGTGAATAGGGGGTGTCGAGTCCAGTTCACTGAGCAAGGAGTAGGTCTTGTCTATTACATATTGGGTTTATGGAACGGTATCTGAGCTAATTTGAAACCCTTGTTTTCTACCTCACCTGACCTCACCATTCCCGTTAAGCAGCCATAGTGTGTTTTGTAAACGTGTGACGCTGTTCTGTTTTGTAATTCAGTTCAAGTGTAGCGGTTTTTACATTCCCTCTCTAAGTGATATCTTATGATAAGTGTCTTTTTCTGTGTGACTTATTTCACTTAGAATCATCGTACCTAAATCCTCTCATCATGCTGCTACTAGCCTTATGACGTTAATTTCATGGCTGAGTGATATGCCATTGTACATAAGGACCACAACTTCCTTATCCATTTTTCTCTTTCCTGGGATATTTAAGGTGTAACGAAGTGGAGGTTCTTGTCAACAGAGCAGCCCTAAACTTTGGGGTGCCTGTGTCTTGCTGATTTTTAGTTTTCCCAATTTATACGCCCATGAGTGGAAGTGCCTTATGCTCTCTATGCTGAGTTCTTTAGATGTTTCAGGAAACACCGTACACTTCTCCAGAGTGGCTGTTGGCAATTTACATCCCGCCCATCAGCGTAGTAAGGCTCCCGTTTCTCCATGGCCTGTCCTGCATTTCTGGTTTTGACACTTTATTCAGCATGGCCCTTTTGACCGATGGGAAGCGAGACTTCTTTGTAGCGCTGGTTTGCCTTTCCAGGTTGCTTGGTTGGCCAAAAAGGGCGTATGCGTTTTTTCCTGAATATATTCAGGAAAAAACGCATACGCCCTTTTTGGCCAAGGGCATCATGGTCGAGGTTTTGCCGCTTTTCCTGTGCTTTAAAGGCGATTCGACTCTACCTCCTGAAATCTGTTTCCTGCAATTCTGCCTTGCTTTCAAATCCTCCTCGTTGCCTTCCCTCAATATATTTGTGGACGAGAGTTATCATTTATAACTCTGCAGGTTTGTGAATTGCAGTGCCCCTGAGCTCGATTTTTCAACTCGTTTTTTTGGGAGCTGGCCGCAAAAGCACAGGATTGCTTCAGGCCCTGTTCTGCTTCCGGGCGGCAGGCTGAGCCTGTGGTTAATTCTTCTTCCTGATGGGAAAATAGAGTGACCTGTGCCTGTCCCAACACCTAGAGCTAGTCTCTCACTGGTTCCCCCTCTTCCCGTTCATCCTCAGGACAATTTGCAACCTGTACGGAACAGGAGGTTGAAGGTGCTGATTCTCGAAGGAGGGAGATTGCTAGTAAAGCGGCTGTAATGGCCAACCCGAGCACAAGGAGATGAGAAATGAGGTGCGTTTTCGAAACCTTTCCCGATCACACGGTGTACCATCTTCTGGGTTTCTCATGCATGTTTTTGTTATAGGAAGATGCCCTTGAACTTGGAGATTTGGGACCCATGGGATGGGTACCACGCAGTATTACTTTAAAGGGCCTGCGTTTCCTCAACCAACCTGACCAAACCTCTCAGCCCCAAGAGTGTCCACCCTTATGTCTCAATCAGCTGTGGGTCTAGAGATGGTCAATCCAGGTGGCATCACAGCCCCTGAACGAATATTGTAAGAATTTCTCTCTCTTTCACTGTCTTTGTTTCACGGGTTTTTAAAAGTAATTGATTTTTATAATGGGGTTTAGCTGCTTTTCACTGCTGTTTTTATGCTGCTTTACACCCACTTGACTCACTTACAGAGAGATATCAATACATAGCTTTGAAGATTCTTCCTAGTCAGATATATTCTTGGGCGGTGAATAGGGGTTTTTGCGTCCAGTTCACTGAGCAAGGAGTAGGTCTTGTCTATTACATATTGGGCTTATTGAACGGTATCTGAGCTAATTTGAAACCCTTGTTTTCTGCCTCACCCGACCTCACCTTTCCCGTTAAGCAGCCATAGTGTGTTTTGTAAACGTGTGTCTCTGTTCTGTTTTGTAATTCAGTTCAAGTGTAGCGGTTTTTACATTCCCTCTATAAGTGATATCTTATGATAAGTGTCGTTTTCTGGTTGACTTATTTCACTTAGAATCGTCGTACCTAAATCCACTCATCATGCTGCTACTAGCCTTATGACGTTGATTTCCTGGCTGAGTGATATTCCATTGTACATAAGGACCACAACTTCTTTATCCATTTTTTTCTTTCCTGGCATATTTAAGGTGTAACGAAGTGGAGGTTCTTGTCAACAGAGCAGCCCTAAACTTTGGGGTGCCTGTGTCTTGCTGATTTTTACTTTTCCCAATTTATACACCCATGAGTGGAAGTGCCCTATGCTCTCTAAGCTGAGTTTTTTAGAGGTTTCAGGACACACCGTACACTTCTCCAGAGTGGCTGTTGGCAATTTACATCCCGCCCATCAGCGTAGCAAGGCTCCCGTTTCTCCATGGCCTGTCCTGCATTTCTGGTTTTGACACTTTATTCAGCATGGCCCTTTTGACCGATGGGAAGCGAGACTTCTTTGTAGCGCTGATTTGCCTTTCCAGGTTGCTTGGTTGGCCAAAAAGGGCGTATGCGTTTTTTCCTGAATATATTCAGGAAAAAACGCATACGCCCTTTTTGGCCAAGGGCATCATGGTCGAGGTTTTGCCGCCTTTCCTGTGCTTTAAAGGCGATTCGAATCTACCTCCTGAAATCTGTTTCCTGCAATTCTGCCTTGCTTTCAAATCCTCTTCGTTGCCTTCCCTCAATATATTTGTGGACGAGAGTTATCATTTCTAACTCTGCAGGTTTGTGAATTGCTGTGCCCCTGAGCTCCATTTTTCAACTCGCTTTCTTCGGAGCTGGCCGCAAAAGCGCAGGATTGCTTCAGGCCCTATTCTGGTTCCGGGCGGCAGGCTGAGCCTGTGGTTAATTCTTCTTCCTGATGGGAAAATAGAGTGACCTGTGCCTGTCCGAACACCTAGAGCTAGTCTCTCATTGGTTCCCCCTCTTCCCGTTCATCCTCAGGACAAATTGCAACCTGTACGGAACAGGAGGTTAAAGGTGCTGATTCTCCACGGAGGGAGATTGCTACTAACGCGGCTGGAATGGCGAACCCGAGCACAAGGAGATGAGAAATGAGGTGCGTTTTCGAAACCTTTCCCGATCACACGGTGTACCATCTTCTGGGTTTCTCATGCATGTTTTCGATGTAGGAAGATGCCCTTGAACCTGGAGATTTGGGACCCATGGGATGGATACCACGCAGTATTACTTTAAAGGGTCTGCGTTTGCTCACCCAACCTCACCAAACCTCTCAGCCCCAAGAGTGTCCACCCTTATGTCTCAATCAGCTGTGGGTCTAGATATGGTCAATCCAGGTGGCATCACAGCCCCTGAACGAATTTTGTAAGAATTTCTCTCTCTTTCACTGTCTTTGTTTCACGGGATTTTAAAAGTAATTGATTTTTATAATGGGGTTTAGCTGCTTTTCACTGCTCTGTTTATGCTGCTTTACATCCACTTGACTCATTTACAGAGAGATATCAATACATAGCTTTGAAGATTCTTCCTAGTCAGGTATATTCTTGGGCGGTGAATAGGGGGTGTCGAGTCCAGTTCACTGAGCAAGGAGTAGGTCTTGTCTATTACATATTGGGTTTATGGAACGGTATCTGAGCTAATTTGAAACCCTTGTTTTCTACCTCACCCGACCTCACCTTTCCCGTTAAGCAGCCATAGTGTGTTTTGTAAACGTGTGACGCTGTTCTGTTTTGTAATTCAGTTCAAGTGTAGCGGTTTTTACATTCCCTCTCTAAGTGATATCTTATGATAAGTGTCTTTTTCTGTGTGACTTATTTCACTTAGAATCGTCGTACCTAAATCCTCTCATCATGCTGCTACTAGCCTTATGACGTTAATTTCATGGCTGAGTGATATGCCATTGTACATAAGGACCACAACTTCCTTATCCATGTTTCTCTTTCCTGGGATATTTAAGGTGTAACGAAGTGGAGGTTCTTGTCAACAGAGCAGCCCTAAACTTTGGGGTGCCTGTGTCTTGCTGATTTTTAGTTTTCCCAATTTATACGCCCATGAGTGGAAGTGCCTTATGCTCTCTATGCTGAGTTTTTTAGATGTTTCAGGAAACACCGTACACTTCTCCAGAGTGGCTGTTGGCAATTTACATCCCGCCCATCAGCGTAGCAAGGCTCCCGTTTCACCATGGCCTGTCCTGCATTTCTGGTTTTGACACTTTATTCAGCATGGCCCTTTTGACCGATGGGAAGCGAGACTTCTTTGTAGCGCTGATTTGCCTTTCCAGGTTGCTTGGTTGGCCAAAAAGGGCGTCTGCGTTTTTTCCTGAATATATTCAGGAAAAAACGCAGACGCCCTTTTTGGCCAAGGGCATCATGGTCGAGGTTTTGCCGCCTTTCCTGTGCTTTAAAGGCGATTCGAATCTACCTCCTGAAATCTGTTTCCTGCAATTCTGCCTTGCTTTCAAATCCTCTTCGTTGCCTTCCCTCAATATATTTGTGGACGAGAGTTATCATTTCTAACTCTGCAGGTTTGTGAATTGCAGTGCCCCTGAGCTCCATTTTTCAACTCGCTTTCTTGGGAGCTGGCCGCAAAAGCGCAGGATTGCGTCAGGCCCTATTGTGGTTCCGGGCGGCAGGCTGAGCCTGTGGTTAATTCTTCTTCCTGATGGGAAAATAGAGTGACCTGTGCCTGTCCCAACACCTAGAGCTAGTCTCTCACTGGTTCCCCCTCTTCCCGTTCATCCTCAGGACAAATTGCAACCTGTACGGAACAGGAGGTTAAAGGTGCTGATTCTCCACGGAGGGAGATTGCTACTAACGCGGCTGGAATGGCGAACCCGAGCACAAGGAGATGAGAAATGAGGTGCGTTTTAGAAACCTTTCCCGATCACACGGTGTACCATCTTCTGGGTTTCTCATGCATGTTTTCGATGTAGGAAGATGCCCTTGAACCTGGAGATTTTGGACCCATGGGATGGATACCACGCAGTATTACTTTAAAGGGTCTGCGTTTGCTCACCCAACCTCACCAAACCTCTCAGCCCCAAGAGTGTCCACCCTTATGTCTCAATCAGCTGTGGGTCTAGAGATGGTCAATCCAGGTGGCATCACAGCCCCTGAACGAATTTTGTAAGAATTTCTCTCTCTTTCACTGTCTTTGTTTCACGGGTTTTTAAAAGTAATTGATTTTTATAATGGGGTTTAGCTGCTTTTCACTGCTGTGTTTATGCCGCTTTACACCCACTTGACTCACTTACAGAGGGATATCAATACATTGGTTTTAAGATTCTTACTAGTCAGATATATTCTTGGGCGGTGAACAGGGGGTGTTTAGTCCACTTCACTGAGCAAGGAGTAGGTCTTGTCTATTACATATTGGGTGTATGGAACGGTATCTGAGCCTATTTGAAACCCTTGTTTTATGCATCACCCCACCTCACCTTTCCCGTTAAGCAGCCATAGTGTGTCTTCTAAACGTGTGACGCTGTTCTGTTTTGTAATTCAGTTCAAGTGTAGCGGTTTTTACATTCCCTCTATAAGTGATATCTTATGATAAGTGTCTTTTTCTGTGTGACTTATTTCACTTAGAATCGTCGTACCTAAATCCTCTCATCATGCTGCTACTAGCCTTATGACGTTAATTTCATGGCTGAGTGATATGCCATTGTACATAAGGACCACAACTTCCTTATCCATTTTTCTCTTTCCTGGGATATTTAAGGTGTAACGAAGTGGAGGTTCTTGTCAACAGAGCAGCCCTAAACTTTGGGGTGCCTGTGTCTTGCTGATTTTTAGTTTTCCCAATTTATACGCCCATGAGTGGAAGTGCCCTATGCTCTCTAAGCTGAGTTTTTTAGATGTTTCAGGACACCCCGTACTCTTCTCCAGAGTGGCTGTTGGCAATTTACATCCCGCCCATCAGCGTAGCAAGGCTCCCGTTTCTCCATGGCCTGTCCTGCATTTCTGGTTTTGACACTTTATTCAGCATGGCCCTTTTGACCGATGGGAAGCGAGACTTCTTTGTAGCGCTGATTTGCCTTTCCAGGTTGCTTGGTTGGCCAAAAAGGGCGTATGCGTTTTTTCCTGAATATATTCAGGAAAAAACGCATACGCCCTTTTTGGCCAAGGGCATCATGGTCGAGGTTTTGCCGCTTTTCCTGTGCTTTAAAGGCGATTCGACTCTACCTCCTGAAATCTGTTTCCTGCAATTCTGCCTTGCTTTCAAATCCTCCTCGTTGCCTTCCCTCAATATATTTGTGGACGAGAGTTATCATTTATAACTCTGCAGGTTTGTGAATTGCAGTGCCCCTGAGCTCCATTTTTCAACTCGCTTTCTTGGGAGCTGGCCGCAAAAGCGCAGGATTGCTTCAGGCCCTATTCTGCTTCCGGGCGGCAGGCTGAGCCTGTGGTTAATTCTTCTTCCTGATGGGAAAATAGAGTGACCTGTGCCTGTCCCAACACCTAGAGCTAGTCTCTCATTGGTTCCCCCTCTTCCCGTTCATCCTCAGGACAAATTGCAACCTGTACGGAACAGGAGGTTAAAGGTGCTGATTCTCCACGGAGGGAGATTGCTACTAACGCGGCTGGAATGGCGAACCCGAGCACAAGGAGATGAGAAATGAGGTGCGTTTTTGAAACCTTTCCCGATCACACGGTGTACCATCTTCTGGGTTTCTCATGCATGTTTTCGATGTAGGAAGATGCCCTTGAACCTGGAGATTTGGGACCCATGGGATGGATACCACGCAGTATTACTTTAAAGGGTCTGCGTTTGCTCACCCAACCTCACCAAACCTCTCAGCCCCAAGAGTGTCCACCCTTATGTCTCAATCAGCTGTGGGTCTAGATATGGTCAATCCAGGTGGCATCACAGCCCCTGAACGAATTTTGTAAGAATTTCTCTCTCTTTCACTGTCTTTGTTTCACGGGATTTTAAAAGTAATTGATTTTTATAATGGGGTTTAGCTGCTTTTCACTGCTCTGTTTATGCTGCTTTACATCCACTTGACTCATTTACAGAGAGATATCAACACATAGCTTTGAAGATTCTTCCTAGTCAGGTATATTCTTGGGCGGTGAATAGGGGGTGTCGAGTCCAGTTCACTGAGCAAGGAGTAGGTCTTGTCTATTACATATTGGGTTTATGGAACGGTATCTGAGCTAATTTGAAACCCTTGTTTTCTACCTCACCCGACCTCACCTTTCCCGTTAAGCAGCCATAGTGTGTTTTGTAAACGTGTGACGCTGTTCTGTTTTGTAATTCAGTTCAAGTGTAGCGGTTTTTACATTTCCTCTCTAAGTGATATCTTATGATAAGTGTCTTTTTCTGTGTGACTTATTTCACTTAGAATCGTCGTACCTAAATCCTCTCATCATGCTGCTACTAGCCTTATGACGTTAATTTCATGGCTGAGTGATATGCCATTGTACATAAGGACCACAACTTCCTTATCCATGTTTCTCTTTCCTGGGATATTTAAGGTGTAACAAAGTGGAGGTTCTTGTCAACAGAGCAGCCCTAAACTTTGGGGTGCCTGTGTCTTGCTGATTTTTAGTTTTCCCAATTTATACGCCCATGAGTGGAAGTGCCTTATGCTCTCTATGCTGAGTTTTTTAGATGTTTCAGGAAACACCGTACACTTCTCCAGAGTGGCTGTTGGCAATTTACATCCCGCCCATCAGCGTAGCAAGGCTCCCGTTTCACCATGGCCTGTCCTGCATTTCTGGTTTTGACACTTTATTCAGCATGGCCCTTTTGACCGATGGGAAGCGAGACTTCTTTGTAGCGCTGATTTGCCTTTCCAGGTTGCTTGGTTGGCCAAAAAGGGCGTCTGCGTTTTTTCCTGAATATATTCAGGAAAAAACGCAGACGCCCTTTTTGGCCAAGGGCATCATGGTCGAGGTTTTGCCGCCTTTCCTGTGCTTTAAAGGCGATTCGACTCTACCTCCTGAAATCTGTTTCCTGCAATTCTGCCTTGCTTTCAAATCCTCTTCGTTGCCTTCCCTCAATATATTTGTGGACGAGAGTTATCATTTCTAACTCTGCAGGTTTGTGAATTGCAGTGCCCCTGAGCTCCATTTTTCAACTCGCTTTCTTGGGAGCTGGCCGCAAAAGCGCAGGATTGCGTCAGGCCCTATTGTGGTTCCGGGCGGCAGGCTGAGCCTGTGGTTAATTCTTCTTCCTGATGGGAAAATAGAGTGACCTGTGCCTGTCCCAACACCTAGAGCTAGTCTCTCACTGGTTCCCCCTCTTCCCGTTCATCCTCAGGACAAATTGCAACCTGTACGGAACAGGAGGTTAAAGGTGCTGATTCTCCACGGAGGGAGATTGCTACTAACGCGGCTGGAATGGCGAACCCGAGCACAAGGAGATGAGAAATGAGGTGCGTTTTAGAAACCTTTCCCGATCACACGGTGTACCATCTTCTGGGTTTCTCATGCATGTTTTCGATGTAGGAAGATGCCCTTGAACCTGGAGATTTTGGACCCATGGGATGGATACCACGCAGTATTACTTTAAAGGGTCTGCGTTTGCTCACCCAACCTCACCAAACCTCTCAGCCCCAAGAGTGTCCACCCTTATGTCTCAATCAGCTGTGGGTCTAGAGATGGTCAATCCAGGTGGCATCACAGCCCCTGAACGAATTTTGTAAGAATTTCTCTCTCTTTCACTGTCTTTGTTTCACGGGTTTTTAAAAGTAATTGATTTTTATAATGGGGTTTAGCTGCTTTTCACTGCTGTGTTTATGCCGCTTTACACCCACTTGACTCACTTACAGAGGGATATCAATACATTGGTTTTAAGATTGTTCCTAGTCAGATATATTCTTGGGCGGTGAACAGGGGGTGTTGAGTCCAGTTCACTGAGCAAGGAGTAGGTCTTGTCTATTACATATTGGGTGTATGGAACGGTATCTGAGCCTATTTGAAACCCTTGTTTTATGCATCACCCCACCTCACCTTTCCCGTTAAGCAGCCATAGTGTGTCTTCTAAACGTGTGACGCTGTTCTGTTTTGTAATTCAGTTCAAGTGTAGCGGTTTTTACATTCCCTCTATAAGTGATATCTTATGATAAGTGTCTTTTTCTGTGTGACTTATTTCACTTAGAATCGTCGTACCTAAATCCTCTCATCATGCTGCTACTAGCCTTATGACGTTAATTTCATGGCTGAGTGATATGCCATTGTACATAAGGACCACAACTTCCTTATCCATTTTTCTCTTTCCTGGGATATTTAAGGTGTAACGAAGTGGAGGTTCTTGTCAACAGAGCAGCCCTAAACTTTGGGGTGCCTGTGTCTTGCTGATTTTTAGTTTTCCCAATTTATACGCCCATGAGTGGAAGTGCCCTATGCTCTCTAAGCTGAGTTTTTTAGATGTTTCAGGACACCCCGTACTCTTCTCCAGAGTGGCTGTTGGCAATTTACATCCCGCCCATCAGCGTAGCAAGGCTCCCGTTTCTCCATGGCCTGTCCTGCATTTCTGGTTTTGACACTTTATTCAGCATGGCCCTTTTGACCGATGGGAAGCGAGACTTCTTTGTAGCGCTGATTTGCCTTTCCAGGTTGCTTGGTTGGCCAAAAAGGGCGTATGCGTTTTTTCCTGAATATATTCAGGAAAAAACGCATACGCCCTTTTTGGCCAAGGGCATCATGGTCGAGGTTTTGCCGCTTTTCCTGTGCTTTAAAGGCGATTCGACTCTACCTCCTGAAATCTGTTTCCTGCAATTCTGCCTTGCTTTCAAATCCTCCTCGTTGCCTTCCCTCAATATATTTGTGGACGAGAGTTATCATTTCTAACTCTGCAGGTTTGTGAATTGCAGTGCCCCTGAGCTCCATTTTTCAACTCGCTTTCTTCGGAGCTGGCCGCAAAAGCGCAGGATTGCTTCAGGCCCTATTCTGCTTCCGGGCGGCAGGCTGAGCCTGTGGTTAATTCTTCTTCCTGATGGGAAAATAGAGTGACCTGTGCCTGTCCCAACACCTAGAGCTAGTCTCTCATTGGTTCCCCCTCTTCCCGTTCATCCTCAGGACAAATTGCAACCTGTACGGAACAGGAGGTTAAAGGTGCTGATTCTCCACGGAGGGAGATTGCTACTAACGCGGCTGGAATGGCGAACCCGAGCACAAGGAGATGAGAAATGAGGTGCGTTTTAGAAACCTTTCCCGATCACACAGTGTACCATCTTCTGGGTTTCTCATGCATGTTTTCGATGTAGGAAGATGCCCTTGAACCTGGAGATTTGGGACCCATGGGATGGATACCACGCAGTATTACTTTAAAGGGTCTGCGTTTGCTCACCCAACCTCACCAAACCTCTCAGCCCCAAGAGTGTCCACCCTTATGTCTCAATCAGCTGTGGGTCTAGATATGGTCAATCCAGGTGGCATCACAGCCCCTGAACGAATTTTGTAAGAATTTCTCTCTCTTTCACTGTCTTTGTTTCACGGGATTTTAAAAGTAATTGATTTTTATAATGGGGTTTAGCTGCTTTTCACTGCTGTTTTTATGCTGCTTTACACCCACTTGACTCACTTACAGAGAGATATCAATACATAGCTTTGAAGATTCTTCCTAGTCAGATATATTCTTGGGCAGTGAATAGGGGGTTTTTGCGTCCAGTTCACTGAGCAAGGAGTAGGTCTTGTCTAATACATATTGGGTTTATGGAACGGTATCTGAGCTAATTTGAAACCCTTGTTTTCTGCCTCACCCGACCTCACGTTTCCCGTTAAGAAGCCATAGTGTGTTTTGTAAACGTGTGTCTCTGTTCTGTTTTGTAATTCAGTTCAAGTGTAGCGGTTTTTACATTCCCTCTATAAGTGATATCTTATGATAAGTGTCGTTTTCTGGTTGACTTATTTCACTTAGAATCGTCGTACCTAAATCCACTCATCATGCTGCTACTAGCCTTATGACGTTGATTTCATGGCTGAGTGATATTCCATTGTACATAAGGACCACAACTTCTTTATCCATTTTTTTCTTTCCTGGGATATTTAAGGTGTAACGAAGTGGAGGTTCTTGTCAACAGAGCAGCCCTAAACTTTGTGGTGCCTGTGTCTTGCTGATTTTTAATTTTTCCAATTCATGCGCCCATGAGTGGAAGTGCCCTATGCTCTCTAAGCTGAGTTTTTTAGATGTTTCAGGACACACCATACACTTCTCCAGAGTGGCTGTTGGCAATTTACATCCCGCCCATCAGCGTAGCAAGGCTCCCGTTTCTCCATGGCCTGTCCTGCATTTCTGGTTTTGACACTTTATTCAGCATGGCCCTTTTGACCGATGGGAAGCGAGACTTCTTTGTAGCGCTGATTTGCCTTTCCAGGTTGCTTGGTTGGCCAAAAAGGGCGTATGCGTTTTTTCCTGAATATATTCAGGAAAAAACGCATACGCCCTTTTTGGCCAAGGGCATCATGGTCGAGGTTTTGCCGCTTTTCCTGTGTTTTAAAGGCGATTCGAATCTACCTGCTGAAATCTTTTTTCTGCAATTCTGCCTTGCTTTCAAATCCTCTTCGTTGCCTTCCCTCAATATATTTGTGGACGAGAGTTATCATTTCTAACTCTGCAGGTCTGTGAATTGCAGTGCCCCTGAGCTCCATTTTTCAACTCGCTTTCTTGGGAGTTGGCCGCAAAAGCGCAGGATTGCTTCAGGCCCTATTCTGGTTCCGGGCGGCAGGCTGAGCCTGTGGTTAATTCTTCTTCCTGATGGGAAAATAGAGTGACCTGTGCCTGTCCCAACACCTAGAGCTAGTCTCTCACTGGTTCCCCCTCTTCCCGTTCATCCTCAGGACAAATTGCAACCTGTACGGAACAGGAGGTTAAAGGTGCTGATTCTCCACGGAGGGAGATTGCTACTAACGCGGCTGGAATGGCGAACCCGAGCACAAGGAGATGAGAAATGAGGTGCGTTTTAGAAACCTTTCCCGATCACACGGTGTACCATCTTCTGGGTTTCTCATGCATGTTTTCGATGTAGGAAGATGCCCTTGAACCTGGAGATTTTGGACCCATGGGATGGATACCACGCAGTATTACTTTAAAGGGTCTGCGTTTGCTCACCCAACCTCACCAAACCTCTCAGCCCCAAGAGTGTCCACACTTATGTCTCAATCAGCTGTGGGTCTAGAGATGGTCAATCCAGGTGGCATCACAGCCCCTGAACGAATTTTGTAAGAATTTCTCTCTCTTTCACTGTCTTTGTTTCACGGGTTTTTAAAAGTAATTGATTTTTATAATGGGGTTTAGCTGCTTTTCACTGCTGTGTTTATGCCGCTTTACACCCACTTGACTCACTTACAGAGGGATATCAATACATTGGTTTTAAGATTCTTACTAGTCAGATATATTCTTGGGCGGTGAACAGGGGGTGTTTAGTCCACTTCACTGAGCAAGGAGTAGGTCTTGTCTATTACATATTAGGTGTATGGAACGGTATCTGAGCCTATTTGAAACCCTTGTTTTATGCATCACCCCACCTCACCTTTCCCGTTAAGCAGCCATAGTGTGTCTTCTAAACGTGTGACGCTGTTCTGTTTTGTAATTCAGTTCAAGTGTAGCGGTTTTTACATTCCCTCTATAAGTGATATCTTATGATAAGTGTCTTTTTCTGTGTGACTTATTTCACTTAGAATCGTCGTACCTAAATCCTCTCATCATGCTGCTACTAGCCTTATGACGTTAATTTCATGGCTGAGTGATATGCCATTGTACATAAGGACCACAACTTCCTTATCCATTTTTCTCTTTCCTGGGATATTTAAGGTGTAACGAAGTGGAGGTTCTTGTCAACAGAGCAGCCCTAAACTTTGGGGTGCCTGTGTCTTGCTGATTTTTAGTTTTCCCAATTTATACGCCCATGAGTGGAAGTGCCCTATGCTCTCTAAGCTGAGTTTTTTAGATGTTTCAGGACACCCCGTACTCTTCTCCAGAGTGGCTGTTGGCAATTTACATCCCGCCCATCAGCGTAGCAAGGCTCCCGTTTCTCCATGGCCTGTCCTGCATTTCTGGTTTTGACACTTTATTCAGCATGGCCCTTTTGACCGATGGGAAGCGAGACTTCTTTGTAGCGCTGATTTGCCTTTCCAGGTTGCTTGGTTGGCCAAAAAGGGCGTATGCGTTTTTTCCTGAATATATTCAGGAAAAAACGCATACGCCCTTTTTGGCCAAGGGCATCATGGTCGAGGTTTTGCCGCTTTTCCTGTGCTTTAAAGGCGATTCGACTCTACCTCCTGAAATCTGTTTCCTGCAATTCTGCCTTGCTTTCAAATCCTCCTCGTTGCCTTCCCTCAATATATTTGTGGACGAGAGTTATCATTTATAACTCTGCAGGTTTGTGAATTGCAGTGCCCCTGAGCTCCATTTTTCAACTCGCTTTCTTGGGAGCTGGCCGCAAAAGCGCAGGATTGCTTCAGGCCCTATTGTGGTTCCGGGCGGCAGGCTGAGCCTGTGGTTAATTCTTCTTCCTGATGGGAAAATAGAGTGACCTGTGCCTGTCCCAACACCTAGAGCTAGTCTCTCATTGGTTCCCCCTCTTCCCGTTCATCCTCAGGACAAATTGCAACCTGTACGGAACAGGAGGTTAAAGGTGCTGATTCTCCACGGAGGGAGATTGCTACTAACGCGGCTGGAATGGCGAACCCGAGCACAAGGAGATGAGAAATGAGGTGCGTTTTAGAAACCTTTCCCGATCACACAGTGTACCATCTTCTGGGTTTCTCATGCATGTTTTCGATGTAGGAAGATGCCCTTGAACCTGGAGATTTGGGACCCATGGGATGGATACCACGCAGTATTACTTTAAAGGGTCTGCGTTTGCTCACCCAACCTCACCAAACCTCTCAGCCCCAAGAGTGTCCACCCTTATGTCTCAATCAGCTGTGGGTCTAGATATGGTCAATCCAGGTGGCATCACAGCCCCTGAACGAATTTTGTAAGAATTTCTCTCTCTTTCACTGTCTTTGTTTCACGGGATTTTAAAAGTAATTGATTTTTATAATGGGGTTTAGCTGCTTTTCACTGCTCTGTTTATGCTGCTTTACATCCACTTGACTCATTTACAGAGAGATATCAATACATAGCTTTGAAGATTCTTCCTAGTCAGGTATATTCTTGGGCGGTGAATAGGGGGTGTCGAGTCCAGTTCACTGAGCAAGGAGTAGGTCTTGTCTATTACATATTGGGTTTATGGAACGGTATCTGAGCTAATTTGAAACCCTTGTTTTCTACCTCACCCGACCTCACCTTTCCCGTTAAGCAGCCATAGTGTGTTTTGTAAACGTGTGACGCTGTTCTGTTTTGTAATTCAGTTCAAGTGTAGCGGTTTTTACATTCCCTCTCTAAGTGATATCTTATGATAAGTGTCTTTTTCTGTGTGACTTATTTCACTTAGAATCGTCGTACCTAAATCCTCTCATCATGCTGCTACTAGCCTTATGACGTTAATTTCATGGCTGAGTGATATGCCATTGTACATAAGGACCACAACTTCCTTATCCATGTTTCTCTTTCCTGGGATATTTAAGGTGTAACGAAGTGGAGGTTCTTGTCAACAGAGCAGCCCTAAACTTTGGGGTGCCTGTGTCTTGCTGATTTTTAGTTTTCCCAATTTATACGCCCATGAGTGGAAGTGCCTTATGCTCTCTATGCTGAGTTTTTTAGATGTTTCAGGAAACACCGTACACTTCTCCAGAGTGGCTGTTGGCAATTTACATCCCGCCCATCAGCGTAGCAAGGCTCCCGTTTCACCATGGCCTGTCCTGCATTTCTGGTTTTGACACTTTATTCAGCATGGCCCTTTTGACCGATGGGAAGCGAGACTTCTTTGTAGCGCTGATTTGCCTTTCCAGGTTGCTTGGTTGGCCAAAAAGGGCGTCTGCGTTTTTTCCTGAATATATTCAGGAAAAAACGCATACGCCCTTTTTGGCCAAGGGCATCATGGTCGAGGTTTTGCCGCCTTTCCTGTGCTTTAAAGGCGATTCGAATCTACCTCCTGAAATCTGTTTCCTGCAATTCTGCCTTGCTTTCAAATCCTCTTCGTTGCCTTCCCTCAATATATTTGTGGACGAGAGTTATCATTTCTAACTCTGCAGGTTTGTGAATTGCAGTGCCCCTGAGCTCCATTTTTCAACTCGCTTTCTTGGGAGCTGGCCGCAAAAGCGCAGGATTGCGTCAGGCCCTATTGTGGTTCCGGGCGGCAGGCTGAGCCTGTGGTTAATTCTTCTTCCTGATGGGAAAATAGAGTGACCTGTGCCTGTCCCAACACCTAGAGCTAGTCTCTCATTGGTTCCCCCTCTTCCCGTTCATCCTCAGGACAAATTGCAACCTGTACGGAACAGGAGGTTAAAGGTGCTGATTCTCCACGGAGGGAGATTGCTACTAACGCGGCTGGAATGGCGAACCCGAGCACAAGGAGATGAGAAATGAGGTGCGTTTTAGAAACCTTTCCCGATCACACGGTGTACCATCTTCTGGGTTTCTCATGCATGTTTTCGATGTAGGAAGATGCCCTTGAACCTGGAGATTTGGGACCCATGGGATGGATACCACGCAGTATTACTTTAAAGGGTCTGCGTTTGCTCACCCAACCTCACCAAACCTCTCAGCCCCAAGAGTGTCCACCCTTATGTCTCAATCAGCTGTGGGTCTAGATATGGTCAATCCAGGTGGCATCACAGCCCCTGAACGAATTTTGTAAGAATTTCTCTCTCTTTCACTGTCTTTGTTTCACGGGATTTTAAAAGTAATTGATTTTTATAATGGGGTTTAGCTGCTTTTCACTGCTCTGTTTATGCTGCTTTACATCCACTTGACTCATTTACAGAGAGATATCAATACATAGCTTTGAAGATTCTTCCTAGTCAGGTATATTCTTGGGCGGTGAATAGGGGGTGTCGAGTCCAGTTCACTGAGCAAGGAGTAGGTCTTGTCTATTACATATTGGGTTTATGGAACGGTATCTGAGCTAATTTGAAACCCTTGTTTTCTACATCACCCGACCTCACCTTTCCCGTTAAGCAGCCATAGTGTGTTTTGTAAACGTGTGACGCTGTTCTGTTTTGTAATTCAGTTCAAGTGTAGCGGTTTTTACATTCCCTCTCTAAGTGATATCTTATGATAAGTGTCTTTTTCTGTGTGACGTATTTCACTTAGAATCGTCGTACCTAAATCCACTCATCATGCTGCTACTAGCCTTATGACGTTGATTTCATGGCTGAGTGATATGCCATTGTACATAAGGACCACATCTTCCTTATCCATTTTTCTCTTTCCTGGGATATTTAAGGTGTAACGAAGTGGAGGTTCTTGTCAACAGAGCAGCCCTAAACTTTGGGGTGCCTGTGTCTTGCTGATTTTTAGTTTTCCCAATTTATACGCCCATGAGTGGAAGTGCCTTATGCTCTCTATGCTGAGTTCTTTAGATGTTTCAGGAAACACCGTACACTTCTCCAGAGTGGCTGTTGGCAATTTACATCCCGCCCATCAGCGTAGTAAGGCTCCCGTTTCTCCATGGCCTGTCCTGCATTTCTGGTTTTGACACTTTATTCAGCATGGCCCTTTTGACCGATGGGAAGCGAGACTTCTTTGTAGCGCTGATTTGCCTTTCCAGGTTGCTTGGTTGGCCAAAAAGGGCGTATGCGTTTTTTCCTGAATATATTCAGGAAAAAACGCATACGCCCTTTTTGGCCAAGGGCATCATTGTCGAGGTTTTGCCGCTTTTCCTGTGCTTTAAAGGCGATTCGACTCTACCTCCTGAATTCTGTTTCCTGCAATTCTGCCTTGCTTTCAAATCCTCCTCGTTGCCTTCCCTCAATATATTTGTGGACGAGAGTTATCATTTCTAACTCTGCAGGTTTGTGAATTGCAGTGCCCCTGAGTTCGATTTTTCAACTCGCTTTTTTGGGAGCTGGCCGCAAAAGCACAAGATTGCTTCAGGGCCTGGTCTGCTTCCGGGCGGCAGGCTGAGCCTGTGGTTAATTCTTCTTCCTGATGGGAAAATAGAGTGACCTGTGCCTGTCCCAACACCTAGAGCTAGTCTCTCACTGGTTCCCCCTCTTCCCGTTCATCCTCAGGACAGATTGCAACCTGTACGGAACAGGAGGTTAAAGGTGCTGATTCTCGAAGGAGGGAGATTGCTAGTAAAGCGGCTGTAATGGCCAACCCGAGCACAAGGAGATGAGAAATGAGGTGCGTTTTAGAAACCTTTCCCGATCACACGGTGTACCATCTTCTGGGTTTCTCATGCATGTTTTCGATGTAGGAAGATGCCCTTGAACCTGGAGATTTTGGACCCATGGGATGGATACCACGCAGTATTACTTTAAAGGGTCTGCGTTTGCTCACCCAACCTCACCAAACCTCTCAGCCCCAAGAGTGTCCACCCTTATGTCTCAATCAGCTGTGGGTCTAGAGATGGTCAATCCAGGTGGCATCACAGCCCCTGAACGAATTTTGTAAGAATTTCTCTCTCTTTCACTGTCTTTGTTTCACGGGTTTTTAAAAGTAATTGATTTTTATAATGGGGTTTAGCTGCTTTTCACTGCTGTGTTTATGCCGCTTTACACCCACTTGACTCACTTACAGAGGGATATCAATACATTGGTTTTAAGATTCTTACTAGTCAGATATATTCTTGGGCGGTGAACAGGGGGTGTTGAATCCAGTTCACTGAGCAAGGAGTAGGTCTTGTCTATTACATATTGGGTGTATGGAACGGTATCTGAGCCTATTTGAAACCCTTGTTTTATGCATCACCCCACCTCACCTTTCCCGTTAAGCAGCCATAGTGTGTCTTCTAAACGTGTGACGCTGTTCTGTTTTGTAATTCAGTTCAAGTGTAGCGGTTTTTACATTCCCTCTATAAGTGATATCTTATGATAAGTGTCTTTTTCTGTGTGACTTATTTCACTTAGAATCGTCATACCTAAATCCTCTCATCATGCTGCTACTAGCCTTATGACGTTAATTTCATGGCTGAGTGATATGCCATTGTACATAAGGACCACAACTTCCTTATCCATTTTTCTCTTTCCTGGGATATTTAAGGTGTAACGAAGTGGAGGTTCTTGTCAACAGAGCAGCCCTAAACTTTGGGGTGCCTGTGTCTTGCTGATTTTTAGTTTTCCCAATTTATACGCCCATGAGTGGAAGTGCCCTATGCTCTCTAAGCTGAGTTTTTTAGATGTTTCAGGACACACCGTACACTTCTCCAGAGTGGCTGTTGGCAATTTACATCCCGCGCATCAGCGTAGCAAGGCTCCCCTTTCTCCATGGCCTGTCCTGCATTTCTGGTTTTGACACTTTATTCAGCATGGCCCTTTTGACCGATGGGAAGCGAGACTTCTTTGTAGCGCTGGTTTGCCTTTCCAGGTTGCTTGGTTGGCCAAAAAGGGCGTATGCGTTTTTTCCTGAATATATTCAGGAAAAAACGCATACGCCCTTTTTGGCCAAGGGCATCATGGTCGAGGTTTTGCCGCTTTTCCTGTGCTTTAAAGGCGATTCGACTCTACCTCCTGAAATCTGTTTCCTGCAATTCTGCCTTGCTTTCAAATCCTCCTCGTTGCCTTCCCTCAATATATTTGTGGACGAGAGTTATCATTTATAACTCTGCAGGTTTGTGAATTGCAGTGCCCCTGAGCTCGATTTTTCAACTCGCTTTTTTGGGAGCTGGCCGCAAAAGCGCAGGATTGCTTCAGGCCCTGTTCTGCTTCCGGGCGGCAGGCTGAGCCTGTGGTTAATTCTTCTTCCTGATGGGAAAATAGAGTGACCTGTGCCTGTCCCAACACCTAGATCTAGTCTCTCACTGGTTCCCCCTCTTCCCGTTCATCCTCAGGACAAATTGCAACCTGTACGGAACAGGAGGTTGAAGGTGCTGATTCTCGAAGGAGGGAGATTGCTAGTAAAGCGGCTGTAATGGCCAACCCGAGCACAAGGAGATGAGAAATGAGGTGCGTTTTCGAAACCTTTCCCGATCACACGGTGTACCATCTTCTGGGTTTCTCATGCATGTTTTTGTTATAGGAAGATGCCCTTGAACTTGGAGATTTGGGACCCATGGGATGGGTACCACGCAGTATTACTTTAAAGGGACTGCGTTTCCTCAACCAACCTGACCAAACCTCTCAGCCACAAGAGTGTCCACCCTTATGTCTCAATCAGCTGTGGGTCTAGATATGGTCAATCCAGGTGGCATCACAGCCCCTGAACGAATATTGTAAGAATTTCCCTATCTTTCACTGTCTTTGTTTCACGGCTTTTTAAAAGTAATTGATTTTTAAAATGGGGTTTAGCTGCTTTTCACTGCTGTTTTTATGCTGCTTTACACCCACTTGACTCACTTACAGAGAGATATCAATACATAGCTTTGAAGATTCTTCCTAGTCAGATATATTCTTGGGCGGTGAATAGGGGGTTTTTGCGTCCAGTTCACTGAGCAAGGAGTAGGTCTTGTCTAATACATATTGGGTTTATGGAACGGTATCTGAGCTAATTTGAAACCCTTGTTTTCTGCCTCACCCGACCTCAGCTTTCCCGTTAAGAAGCCATAGTGTGTTTTGTAAACGTGTGTCTCTGTTCTGTTTTGTAATTCAGTTCAAGTGTAGCGGTTTTTACATTCCCTCTATAAGTGATATCTTATGATAAGTGTCGTTTTCTGGTTGACTTATTTCACTTAGAATCGTCGTACCTAAATCCACTCATCATGCTGCTACTAGCCTTATGACGTTGATTTCATGGCTGAGTGATATTCCATTGTACATAAGGACCACAACTTCTTTATCCATTTTTTTCTTTCCTGGGATATTTAAGGTGTAACGAAGTGGAGGTTCTTGTCAACAGAGCAGCCCTAAACTTTGTGGTGCCTGTGTCTTGATGATTTTTAATTTTTCCAATTCATGCGCCCATGAGTGGAAGTGCCCTATGCTCTCTAAGCTGAGTTTTTTAGATGTTTCAGGACACACCGTACACTTCTCCAGAGTGGCTGTTGGCAATTTACATCCCGCCCATCAGCGTAGCAAGGCTCCCGTGTCTCCATGGCCTGTCCTGCATTTCTGGTTTTGACACTTTATTCAGCATGGCCCTTTTGACCGATGGGAAGCGAGACTTCTTTGTAGCGCTGATTTGCCTTTCCAGGTTGCTTGGTTGGCCAAAAAGGGCGTCTGCGTTTTTTCCTGAATATATTCAGGAAAAAACGCATACGCCCTTTTTGGCCAAGGGCATCATGGTCGAGGTTTTGCCGCTTTTCCTGTGTTTTAAAGGCGATTCGAATCTACCTGCTGAAATCTTTTTTCTGCAATTCTGCCTTGCTTTCAAATCCTCTTCGTTGCCTTCCCTCAATATATTTGTGGACGAGAGTTATCATTTCTAACTCTGCAGGTCTGTGAATTGCAGTGCCCCTGAGCTCCATTTTTCAACTCGCTTTCTTGGGAGTTGGCCGCAAAAGCGCAGGATTGCTTCAGGCCCTATTCTGGTTCCGGGCGGCAGGCTGAGCCTGTGGTTAATTCTTCTTCCTGATGGGAAAATAGAGTGACCTATGCCTGTCCCAACACCTAGAGCTAGTCTCTCACTGGTTCCCCCTCTTCCCGTTCATCCTCAGGACAAATTGCAACCTGTACGGAACAGGAGGTTAAAGGTGCTGATTCTCCACGGAGGGAGATTGCTAGTAACTCGGCTGGAATGGCGAACCAGAGCACAAGGAGATGAGAAATGAGGTGCGTTTTAGAAACCTTTCCCGATCGCACGGTGTACCATCTTCTGGGTTTCTCATGCATGTTTTTGATATAGGAAGATGCCCTTGAACTTGGAGATTTGGGACCCATGGGATGGGTACCACGCAGTATTACTTTAAAGGGTCTGCGTTTGCTCACCCAACCTCACCAAACCTCTCAGCCCCACGAGTGTCCACCCTTATGTCTCAATCAGCTGTGGGTCTAGAGATGGTCAACAAAGGTGGCATCACAGCCCCTGAACGAATTTTGTAAGAATTTCTCTCTCTTTCACTGTCTTTGTTTCATGGGATTTTAAAAGTAATTGATTTTTATAATGGGGTTTAGCTGCTTTTCACTGCTGTGTTTATGCTGCTTTACACCCACTTGACTCATTTACAGAGAGATATCAATACATAGCTTTGAAGATTCTTCCTTGTCAGATATATTCTTGGGCGGTGAATAGGGGGTGTCGAGTCCAGTTCACTGAGCAAGGAGTAGGTCTTGTCTATTACATATTGGGTTTATTGAACGGTATCTGAGCTAATTTGAAACCCTTGTTTTCTGCCTCACCCAACCTCACCTTTCCCGTTAAGCAGCCATAGTGTGTTTTGTAAACGCGTGTCTCTGTTCTGTTTTGTAATTCAGTTCAAGTGTAGCGGTCTTTACATTCCCTCTATAAGTGATATCTTATGATAAGTGTCGTTTTCTGGTTGACTTATTTCACTTAGAATCGTCGTACCTAAATCCACTCATCATGCTGCTACTAGCCTTATGACGTTGATTTCATGGCTGAGTGATATTCCATTGAACATAAGGACCACAACTTCTTTATCCATTTTTTTCTTTCCTGGGATATTTAAGGTGTAACGAAGTGGAGGTTCTTGTCAACAGAGCAGCCCTAAACTTTGGGGTGCCTGTGTCTTGCTGATTTTTAGTTTTCCCAATTTATACGCCCATGAGTGGAAGTGCCCTATGTTCTCTAAGCTGAGTTTTTTAGAGGTTTCAGGACACACTGTACACTTCTGCAGAGTGGCTGTTGGCAATTTACATGCCGCCCATCAGCGTAGCAAGGCTCCCGTTTCTCCATGGCCTGTCCTGCATTTCTGGTTTTGACACTTTATTCAGCATGGCCCTTTTGACCGATGGGAAGCGAGACTTCTTTGTAGCGCTGATTTGCCTTTCCAGGTTGCTTGGTTGGCCAAAAAGGGCGTCTGCGTTTTTTCCTGAATATATTCAGGAAAAAACGCAGACGCCCTTTTTGGCCAAGGGCATCATGGTCGAGGTTTTGCCGCTTTTCCTGTGCTTTAAAGGCGATTTGAATCTACCTCCTGAAATCTGTTTCCTGCAATTCTGACTTGCTTTCAAATCCTCTTTGTTGCCTTTCCTCAATATATTTGTGGACGAGAGTTATCATTTCGAACTCTGCAGGTTTGTGAATTGCAGTGCCCCTGAGCTCCATTTTTCAACTCGTTTTCTTGGGAGCTGGCCACAAAAGCGTAGGATTGCTTCAGGCCCTATTCTGGTTCCGGGCGGCAGGCTGAGCCTGTGGTTAATTCTTCTTCCTGATGGGAAAATAGAGTGACCTGTTCCTGTCCCAACACCTAGAGCTAGTCTCTCACTGGTTCCCCCTCTTCCCGTTCATCCTCAGGACAAATTGCAACCTGTACGGAACAGGAGGTTAAAGGTGCTGATTCTCCACGGAGGGAGATTGCTACTAACGCGGCTGGAATGGCGAACCCGAGCACAAGGAGATGAGAAATGAGGTGCGTTTTAGAAACCTTTCCCGATCACACGGTGTACCATCTTCTGGGTTTCTCATGCATGTTTTCGATGTAGGAAGAGTCCCTTGAACCTGGAGATTTGGGACCCATGAGATGGGTACCACACAGTATTACTTTAAAGGGTCTGTGTTTGCTCACCCAACCTCACCAAACCTCTCAGCCCCAAGAGTGTCCACCCTTATGTCTCAATCAGCTGTGTGTCTAGAGATGGTCAATCCAGGTGGCATCACAGCCCCTGAACGAATTTTGCAAGAATTTCTCTCCCTTTCACTGTCTTTGTTTCATGGGATTTTAAAAGTAATTGATTTTTATAATGGGGTTTAGCTGCTTTTCACTGCTGTGTTTATGCTGCTTTACACCCACTTGACTCATTTACAGAGGGATATCAATACATAGCTTTCAAGATTGTTCCTAGTCAGATATATTCTTGGGCGGTGAATAGGGGGTGTCGAGTCCAGTTCACTGAGCAAGGAGTAGGTCTTGTCTATTACATATTGGGTTTATGGAACGGTATCTGAGCTAATTTAAAACCCTTGTTTTCTACCTCACCCGACCTCACCTTTCCCGTTAAGCAGCCATAGTGTGTTTTGTAAACGTGTGTCTCTGTTCTGTTTTGTAATTCAGTTCAAGTGTAGCGGTTTTTACATTCCCTCTATAAGTCATATCTTATGATAAGTGTTGTTTTCTGGTTGACTTATTTCACTTAGAATCGTCGTACCTAAATCCACTCATCATGCTGCTACTAGCCTTATGACGTTGATTTCATGGCTGAGTGATATGCCATTGTACATAAGGACCACAACTTCCTTATCCATTTTTCTCTTTCCTGGGATATTTAAGGTGTAACGAAGTGGAGGTTCTTGTCAACAGAGCAGCCCTAAACTTTGGGGTGCCTGTGTCTTGCTGATTTTTAGTTTTCCCAATTTATACGCCCATGAGTGGAAGTGCCTTATGCTCTCTATGCTGAGTTCTTTAGATGTTTCAGGAAACACCGTACACTTCTCCAGAGTGGCTGTTGGCAATTTACATCCCGCCCATCAGCGTAGTAAGGCTCCCGTTTCTCCATGGCCTGTCCTGCATTTCTGGTTTTGACACTTTATTCAGCATGGCCCTTTTGACCGATGGGAAGCGAGACTTCTTTGTAGCGCTGATTTGCCTTTCCAGGTTGCTTGGTTGGCCAAAAAGGGCGTATGCGTTTTTTCCTGAATATATTCAGGAAAAAACGCATACGCCCTTTTTGGCCAAGGGCATCATGGTCGAGGTTTTGCCGCTTTTCCTGTGCTTTAAAGGCGATTCGACTCTACCTCCTGAAATCTGTTTCCTGCAATTCTGCCTTGCTTTCAAATCCTCCTCGTTGCCTTCCCTCAATATATTTGTGGACGAGAGTTATCATTTCTAACTCTGCAGGTTTGTGAATTGCAGTGCCCCTGAGCTCGATTTTTCAACTCGTTTTTTTGGGAGCTGGCCGCAAAAGCGCAGGATTGCTTCAGGCCCTGTTCTGCTTCCGGGCGGCAGGCTGAGCCTGTGGTTAATTCTTCTTCCTGATGGGAAAATAGAGTGACCTGTGCCTGTCCCAACACCTAGAGCTAGTCTCTCACTGGTTCCCCCTCTTCCCGTTCATCCTCAGGACAATTTGCAACCTGTACGGAACAGGAGGTTGAAGGTGCTGATTCTCGAAGGAGGGAGATTGCTAGTAAAGCGGCTGTAATGGCCAACCCGAGCACAAGGAGATGAGAAATGAGGTGCGTTTTCGAAACCTTTCCCGATCACACGGTGTACCATCTTCTGGGTTTCTCATGCATGTTTTTGTTATAGGAAGATGCCCTTGAACTTGGAGATTTGGGACCCATGGGATGGGTACCACGCAGTATTACTTTAAAGGGCCTGCGTTTCCTCAACCAACCTGACCAAACCTCTCAGCCCCAAGAGTGTCCACCCTTATGTCTCAATCAGCTGTGGGTCTAGAGATGGTCAATCCAGGTGGCATCACAGCCCCTGAACGAATATTGTAAGAATTTCTCTCTCTTTCACTGTCTTTGTTTCACGGGTTTTTAAAAGTAATTGATTTTTATAATGGGGTTTAGCTGCTTTTCACTGCTGTTTTTATGCTGCTTTACACCCACTTGACTCACTTACAGAGAGATATCAATACATAGCTTTGAAGATTCTTCCTAGTCAGATATATTCTTGGGCGGTGAATAGGGGTTTTTTGCATCCAGTTCACTGAGCAAGGAGTAGGTCTTGTCTATTACATATTGGGTTTATTGAACGGTATCTGAGCTAATTTGAAACCCTTGTTTTCTGCCTCACCCGACCTCACCTTTCCCGTTAAGCAGCCATAGTGTGTTTTGTAAACGTGTGTCTCTGTTCTGTTTTGTAATTCAGTTCAAGTGTAGCGGTTTTTACATTCCCTCTATAAGTGATATCTTATGATAAGTGTCGTTTTCTGGTTGACTTATTTCACTTAGAATCGTCGTACCTAAATCCACTCATCATGCTGCTACTAGCCTTATGACGTTGATTTCCTGGCTGAGTGATATTCCATTGTACATAAGGACCACAACTTCTTTATCCATTTTTTTCTTTCCTGGCATATTTAAGGTGTAACGAAGTGGAGGTTCTTGTCAACAGAGCAGCCCTAAACTTTGGGGTGCCTGTGTCTTGCTGATTTTTACTTTTCCCAATTTATACACCCATGAGTGGAAGTGCCCTATGCTCTCTAAGCTGAGTTTTTTAGAGGTTTCAGGACACACCGTACACTTCTCCAGAGTGGCTGTTGGCAATTTACATCCCGCCCATCAGCGTAGCAAGGCTCCCGTTTCTCCATGGCCTGTCCTGCATTTCTGGTTTTGACACTTTATTCAGCATGGCCCTTTTGACCGATGGGAAGCGAGACTTCTTTGTATCGCTGATTTGCCTTTCCAGGTTGCTTGGTTGGCCAAAAAGGGCGTATGCGTTTTTTCCTGAATATATTCAGGAAAAAACGCATACGCCCCTTTTGGCCAAGGGCATCATGGTCGAGGTTTTGCCGCCTTTCCTGTGCTTTAAAGGCGATTCGAATCTACCTCCTGAAATCTGTTTCCTGCAATTCTGCCTTGCTTTCAAATCCTCTTCGTTGCCTTCCCTCAATATATTTGTGGACGAGAGTTATCATTTCTAACTCTGCAGGTTTGTGAATTGCAGTGCCCCTGAGCTCCATTTTTCAACTCGCTTTCTTCGGAGCTGGCCGCAAAAGCGCAGGATTGCTTCAGGCCCTATTCTGGTTCCGGGCGGCAGGCTGAGCCTGTGGTTAATTCTTCTTCCTGATGGGAAAATAGAGTGACCTGTGCCTGTCCCAACACCTAGAGCTAGTCTCTCATTGGTTCCCCCTCTTCCCGTTCATCCTCAGGACAAATTGCAACCTGTACGGAACAGGAGGTTAAAGGTGCTGATTCTCCACGGAGGGAGATTGCTACTAACGCGGCTGGAATGGCGAACCCGAGCACAAGGAGATGAGAAATGAGGTGCGTTTTAGAAACCTTTCCCGATCACACGGTGTACCATCTTCTGGGTTTCTCATGCATGTTTTCGATGTAGGAAGATGCCCTTGAACCTGGAGATTTGGGACCCATGGGATGGGTACCATGCAGTATTACTTTAAAGGGTCTGCGTTTGCTCACCCAACCTCACCAAACCTCTCAGCCCCAAGAGTGTCCACCCTTATGTCTCAATCAGCTGTGGGTCTAGATATGGTCAATCCAGGTGGCATCACAGCCCCTGAACGAATTTTGTAAGAATTTCTCTCTCTTTCACTGTCTTTGTTTCACGGGATTTTAAAAGTAATTGATTTTTATAATGGGGTTTAGCTGCTTTTCACTGCTCTGTTTATGCTGCTTTACACCCACTTGACTCATTTACAGAGAGATATCAATACATAGCTTTGAAGATTCTTCCTAGTCAGGTATATTCTTGGGCGGTGAATAGGGGGTGTCGAGTCCAGTTCACTGAGCAAGGAGTAGGTCTTGTCTATTACATATTGGGTTTATGGAACGGTATCTGAGCTAATTTGAAACCCTTGTTTTCTACCTCACCTGACCTCACCTTTCCCGTTAAGCAGCCATAGTGTGTTTTGTAAACGTGTGACGCTGTTCTGTTTTGTAATTCAGTTCAAGTGTAGCGGTTTTTACATTCCCTCTCTAAGTGATATCTTATGATAAGTGTCTTTTTCTGTGTGACTTATTTCACTTAGAATCATCGTACCTAAATCCTCTCATCATGCTGCTACTAGCCTTATGACGTTAATTTCATGGCTGAGTGATATGCCATTGTACATAAGGACCACAACTTCCTTATCCATTTTTCTCTTTCCTGGGATATTTAAGGTGTAACGAAGTGGAGGTTCTTGTCAACAGAGCAGCCCTAAACTTTGGGGTGCCTGTGTCTTGCTGATTTTTAGTTTTCCCAATTTATACGCCCATGAGTGGAAGTGCCCTATGCTCTCTAAGCTGAGTTTTTTAGAGGTTTCAGGACACACCGTACACTTCTCCAGAGTGGCTGTTGGCAATTTACATCCCGCCCATCAGCGTAGCAAGGCTCCCGTTTCTCCATGGCCTGTCCTGCATTTCTGGTTTTGACACTTTATTCAGCATGGCCCTTTTGACCGATGGGAAGCGAGACTTCTTTGTAGCGCTGATTTGCCTTTCCAGGTTGCTTGGTTGGCCAAAAAGGGCGTATGCGTTTTTTCCTGAATATATTCAGGAAAAAACGCATACGCCCTTTTTGGCCAAGGGCATCATGGTCGAGGTTTTGCCGCCTTTCCTGTGCTTTAAAGGCGATTCGACTCTACCTCCTGAAATCTGTTTCCTGCAATTCTGCCTTGCTTTCAAATCCTCCTCGTTGCCTTCCCTCAATATATTTGTGGACGAGAGTTATCATTTATAACTCTGCAGGTTTGTGAATTGCAGTGCCCCTGAGCTCGATTTTTCAACTCGTTTTTTTGGGAGCTGGCCGCAAAAGCACAGGATTGCTTCAGGCCCTGTTCTGCTTCCGGGCGGCAGGCTGAGCCTGTGGTTAATTCTTCTTCCTGATAGGAAAATAGAGTGACCTGTGCCTGTCCCAACACCTAGAGCTAGTCTCTCACTGGTTCCCCCTCTTCCCGTTCATCCTCAGGACAATTTGCAACCTGTACGGAACAGGAGGTTGAAGGTGCTGATTCTCGAAGGAGGGAGATTGCTAGTAGAGCGGCTGTAATGGCCAACCCGAGCACAAGGAGATGAGAAATGAGGTGCGTTTTCGAAACCTTTCCCGATCACACGGTGTACCATCTTCTGGGTTTCTCATGCATGTTTTTGTTATAGGAAGATGCCCTTGAACTTGGAGATTTTGGACCCATGGGATGGGTACCACGCAGTATTACTTTAAAGGGCCTGCGTTTCCTCAACCAACCTGACCAAACCTCTCAGCCCCAAGAGTGTCCACCCTTATGTCTCAATCAGCTGTGGGTCTAGATATGGTCAATCCAGGTGGCATCACAGCCCCTGAACGAATTTTGTAAGAATTTCCCTATCTTTCACTGTCTTTGTTTCACGGCTTTTTAAAAGTAATTGATTTTTAAAATGGGGTTTAGCTGCTTTTCACTGCTGTTTTTATGCTGCTTTACACCCACTTGACTCACTTACAGAGAGATATCAATACATAGCTTTGAAGATTCTTCCTAGTCAGATATATTCTTGGGCGGTGAATAGGGGGTTTTTGCGTCCAGTTCACTGAGCAAGGAGTAGGTCTTGTCTAATACATATTGGGTTTATGGAACGGTATCTGAGCTAATTTGAAACCCTTGTTTTCTGCCTCACCCGACCTCAGCTTTCCCGTTAAGAAGCCATAGTGTGTTTTGTAAACGTGTGTCTCTGTTCTGTTTTGTAATTCAGTTCAAGTGTAGCGGTTTTTACATTCCCTCTATAAGTGATATCTTATGATAAGTGTCGTTTTCTGGTTGACTTATTTCACTTAGAATCGTCGTACCTAAATCCACTCATCATGCTGCTACTAGCCTTATGACGTTGATTTCATGGCTGAGTGATATTCCATTGTACATAAGGACCACAACTTCTTTATCCATTTTTTTCTTTCCTGGGATATTTAAGGTGTAACGAAGTGGAGGTTCTTGTCAACAGAGCAGCCCTAAACTTTGTGGTGCCTGTGTCTTGCTGATTTTTAATTTTTCCAATTCATGCGCCCATGAGTGGAAGTGCCCTATGCTCTCTAAGCTGAGTTTTTTAGATGTTTCAGGACACACCGTACACTTCTCCAGAGTGGCTGTTGGCAATTTACATCCCGCCCATCAGCGTAGCAAGGCTCCCGTGTCTCCATGGCCTGTCCTGCATTTCTGGTTTTGACACTTTATTCAGCATGGCCCTTTTGACCGATGGGAAGCGAGACTTCTTTGTAGCGCTGATTTGCCTTTCCAGGTTGCTTGGTTGGCCAAAAAGGGCGTATGCGTTTTTTCCTGAATATATTCAGGAAAAAAACGCATACGCCCTTTTTGGCCAAGGGCATCATGGTCGAGGTTTTGCCGCTTTTCCTGTGTTTTAAAGGCGATTCGAATCTACCTGCTGAAATCTTTTTTCTGCAATTCTGCCTTGCTTTCAAATCCTCTTCGTTGCCTTCCCTCAATATATTTGTGGACGAGAGTTATCATTTCTAACTCTGCAGGTCTGTGAATTGCAGTGCCCCTGAGCTCCATTTTTCAACTCGCTTTCTTGGGAGTTGGCCGCAAAAGCGCAGGATTGCTTCAGGCCCTATTCTGGTTCCGGGCGGCAGGCTGAGCCTGTGGTTAATTCTTCTTCCTGATGGGAAAATAGAGTGACCTATGCCTGTCCCAACACCTAGAGCTAGTCTCTCACTGGTTCCCCCTCTTCCCGTTCATCCTCAGGACAAATTGCAACCTGTACGGAACAGGAGGTTAAAGGTGCTGATTCTCCACGGAGGGAGATTGCTAGTAACTCGGCTGGAATGGCGAACCAGAGCACAAGGAGATGAGAAATGAGGTGCGTTTTAGAAACCTTTCCCGATCGCACGGTGTACCATCTTCTGGGTTTCTCATGCATGTTTTTGATATAGGAAGATGCCCTTGAACTTGGAGATTTGGGACCCATGGGATGGGTACCACGCAGTATTACTTTAAAGGGTCTGCGTTTGCTCACCCAACCTCACCAAACCTCTCAGCCCCACGAGTGTCCACCCTTATGTCTCAATCAGCTGTGGGTCTAGAGATGGTCAACAAAGGTGGCATCACAGCCCCTGAACGAATTTTGTAAGAATTTCTCTCTCTTTCACTGTCTTTGTTTCATGGGATTTTAAAAGTAATTGATTTTTATAATGGGGTTTAGCTGCTTTTCACTGCTGTGTTTATGCTGCTTTACACCCACTTGACTCATTTACAGAGAGATATCAATACATAGCTTTGAAGATTCTTCCTTGTCAGATATATTCTTGGGCGGTGAATAGGGGGTGTCGAGTCCAGTTCACTGAGCAAGGAGTAGGTCTTGTCTATTACATATTGGGTTTATTGAACGGTATCTGAGCTAATTTGAAACCCTTGTTTTCTGCCTCACCCAACCTCACCTTTCCCGTTAAGCAGCCATAGTGTGTTTTGTAAACGCGTGTCTCTGTTCTGTTTTGTAATTCAGTTCAAGTGTAGCGGTCTTTACATTCCCTCTATAAGTGATATCTTATGATAAGTGTCGTTTTCTGGTTGACTTATTTCACTTAGAATCGTCGTACCTAAATCCACTCATCATGCTGCTACTAGCCTTATGACGTTGATTTCATGGCTGAGTGATATTCCATTGAACATAAGGACCACAACTTCTTTATCCATTTTTTTCTTTCCTGGGATATTTAAGGTGTAACGAAGTGGAGGTTCTTGTCAACAGAGCAGCCCTAAACTTTGGGGTGCCTGTGTCTTGCTGATTTTTAGTTTTCCCAATTTATACGCCCATGAGTGGAAGTGCCCTATGTTCTCTAAGCTGAGTTTTTTAGAGGTTTCAGGACACACTGTACACTTCTGCAGAGTGGCTGTTGGCAATTTACATGCCGCCCATCAGCGTAGCAAGGCTCCCGTTTCTCCATGGCCTGTCCTGCATTTCTGGTTTTGACACTTTATTCAGCATGGCCCTTTTGACCGATGGGAAGCGAGACTTCTTTGTAGCGCTGATTTGCCTTTCCAGGTTGCTTGGTTGGCCAAAAAGGGCGTCTGCGTTTTTTCCTGAATATATTCAGGAAAAAACGCAGACGCCCTTTTTGGCCAAGGGCATCATGGTCGAGGTTTTGCCGCTTTTCCTGTGCTTTAAAGGCGATTTGAATCTACCTCCTGAAATCTGTTTCCTGCAATTCTGACTTGCTTTCAAATCCTCTTTGTTGCCTTTCCTCAATATATTTGTGGACGAGAGTTATCATTTCGAACTCTGCAGGTTTGTGAATTGCAGTGCCCCTGAGCTCCATTTTTCAACTCGTTTTCTTGGGAGCTGGCCACAAAAGCGTAGGATTGCTTCAGGCCCTATTCTGGTTCCGGGCGGCAGGCTGATCCTGTGGTTAATTCTTCTTCCTGATGGGAAAATAGAGTGACCTGTTCCTGTCCCAACACCTAGAGCTAGTCTCTCACTGGTTCCCCCTCTTCCCGTTCATCCTCAGGACAAATTGCAACCTGTACGGAACAGGAGGTTAAAGGTGCTGATTCTCCACGGAGGGAGATTGCTACTAACGCGGCTGGAATGGCGAACCCGAGCACAAGGAGATGAGAAATGAGGTGCGTTTTAGAAACCTTTCCCGATCACACGGTGTACCATCTTCTGGGTTTCTCATGCATGTTTTCGATGTAGGAAGAGTCCCTTGAACCTGGAGATTTGGGACCCATGAGATGGGTACCACACAGTATTACTTTAAAGGGTCTGTGTTTGCTCACCCAACCTCACCAAACCTCTCAGCCCCAAGAGTGTCCACCCTTATGTCTCAATCAGCTGTGTGTCTAGAGATGGTCAATCCAGGTGGCATCACAGCCCCTGAACGAATTTTGCAAGAATTTCTCTCCCTTTCACTGTCTTTGTTTCATGGGATTTTAAAAGTAATTGATTTTTATAATGGGGTTTAGCTGCTTTTCACTGCTGTGTTTATGCTGCTTTACACCCACTTGACTCATTTACAGAGGGATATCAATACATAGCTTTCAAGATTGTTCCTAGTCAGATATATTCTTGGGCGGTGAATAGGGGGTGTCGAGTCCAGTTCACTGAGCAAGGAGTAGGTCTTGTCTATTACATATTGGGTTTATGGAACGGTATCTGAGCTAATTTAAAACCCTTGTTTTCTACCTCACCCGACCTCACCTTTCCCGTTAAGCAGCCATAGTGTGTTTTGTAAACGTGTGTCTCTGTTCTGTTTTGTAATTCAGTTCAAGTGTAGCGGTTTTTACATTCCCTCTATAAGTCATATCTTATGATAAGTGTTGTTTTCTGGTTGACTTATTTCACTTAGAATCGTCGTACCTAAATCCACTCATCATGCTGCTACTAGCCTTATGACGTTGATTTCATGGCTGAGTGATATGCCATTGTACATAAGGACCACAACTTCCTTATCCATTTTTCTCTTTCCTGGGATATTTAAGGTGTAACGAAGTGGAGGTTCTTGTCAACAGAGCAGCCCTAAACTTTGGGGTGCCTGTGTCTTCCTGATTTTTAGTTTTCCCAATTTATACGCCCATGAGTGGAAGTGCCTTATGCTCTCTATGCTGAGTTCTTTAGATGTTTCAGGAAACACCGTACACTTCTCCAGAGTGGCTGTTGGCAATTTACATCCCGCCCATCAGCGTAGTAAGGCTCCCGTTTCTCCATGGCCTGTCCTGCATTTCTGGTTTTGACACTTTATTCAGCATGGCCCTTTTGACCGATGGGAAGCGAGACTTCTTTGTAGCGCTGATTTGCCTTTCCAGGTTGCTTGGTTGGCCAAAAAGGGCGTATGCGTTTTTTCCTGAATATATTCAGGAAAAAACGCATACGCCCTTTTTGGCCAAGGGCATCATGGTCGAGGTTTTGCCGCTTTTCCTGTGCTTTAAAGGCGATTCGACTCTACCTCCTGAAATCTGTTTCCTGCAATTCTGCCTTGCTTTCAAATCCTCCTCGTTGCCTTCCCTCAATATATTTGTGGACGAGAGTTATCATTTCTAACTCTGCAGGTTTGTGAATTGCAGTGCCCCTGAGCTCGATTTTTCAACTCGTTTTTTTGGGAGCTGGCCGCAAAAGCGCAGGATTGCTTCAGGCCCTGTTCTGCTTCCGGGCGGCAGGCTGAGCCTGTGGTTAATTCTTCTTCCTGATGGGAAAATAGAGTGACCTGTGCCTGTCCCAACACCTAGAGCTAGTCTCTCACTGGTTCCCCCTCTTCCCGTTCATCCTCAGGACAATTTGCAACCTGTACGGAACAGGAGGTTGAAGGTGCTGATTCTCGAAGGAGGGAGATTGCTAGTAAAGCGGCTGTAATGGCCAACCCGAGCACAAGGAGATGAGAAATGAGGTGCGTTTTCGAAACCTTTCCCGATCACACGGTGTACCATCTTCTGGGTTTCTCATGCATGTTTTTGTTATAGGAAGATGCCCTTGAACTTGGAGATTTGGGACCCATGGGATGGGTACCACGCAGTATTACTTTAAAGGGCCTGCGTTTCCTCAACCAACCTGACCAAACCTCTCAGCCCCAAGAGTGTCCACCCTTATGTCTCAATCAGCTGTGGGTCTAGAGATGGTCAATCCAGGTGGCATCACAGCCCCTGAACGAATATTGTAAGAATTTCTCTCTCTTTCACTGTCTTTGTTTCACGGGTTTTTAAAAGTAATTGATTTTTATAATGGGGTTTAGCTGCTTTTCACTGCTGTTTTTATGCTGCTTTACACCCACTTGACTCACTTACAGAGAGATATCAATACATAGCTTTGAAGATTCTTCCTAGTCAGATATATTCTTGGGCGGTGAATAGGGGTTTTTTGCATCCAGTTCACTGAGCAAGGAGTAGGTCTTGTCTATTACATATTGGGTTTATTGAACGGTATCTGAGCTAATTTGAAACCCTTGTTTTCTGCCTCACCCGACCTCACCTTTCCCGTTAAGCAGCCATAGTGTGTTTTGTAAACGTGTGACGCTGTTCTGTTTTGTAATTCAGTTCAAGTGTAGCGGTTTTTACATTCCCTCTATAAGTGATATCTTATGATAAGTGTCGTTTTCTGGTTGACTTATTTCACTTAGAATCGTCGTACCTAAATCCACTCATCATGCTGCTACTAGCCTTATGACGTTGATTTCCTGGCTGAGTGATATTCCATTGTACATAAGGACCACAACTTCTTTATCCATTTTTTTCTTTCCTGGCATATTTAAGGTGTAACGAAGTGGAGGTTCTTGTCAACAGAGCAGCCCTAAACTTTGGGGTGCCTGTGTCTTGCTGATTTTTACTTTTCCCAATTTATACACCCATGAGTGGAAGTGCCCTATGCTCTCTAAGCTGAGTTTTTTAGAGGTTTCAGGACACACCGTACACTTCTCCAGAGTGGCTGTTGGCAATTTACATCCCGCCCATCAGCGTAGCAAGGCTCCCGTTTCTCCATGGCCTGTCCTGCATTTCTGGTTTTGACACTTTATTCAGCATGGCCCTTTTGACCGATGGGAAGCGAGACTTCTTTGTAGCGCTGATTTGCCTTTCCAGGTTGCTTGGTTGGCCAAAAAGGGCGTATGCGTTTTTTCCTGAATATATTCAGGAAAAAACGCATACGCCCTTTTTGGCCAAGGGCATCATGGTCGAGGTTTTGCCGCCTTTCCTGTGCTTTAAAGGCGATTCGAATCTACCTCCTGAAATCTGTTTCCTGCAATTCTGCCTTGCTTTCAAATCCTCTTCGTTGCCTTCCCTCAATATATTTGTGGACGAGAGTTATCATTTCTAACTCTGCAGGTTTGTGAATTGCAGTGCCCCTGAGCTCCATTTTTCAACTCGCTTTCTTCGGAGCTGGCCGCAAAAGCGCAGGATTGCTTCAGGCCCTATTCTGGTTCCGGGCGGCAGGCTGAGCCTGTGGTTAATTCTTCTTCCTGATGGGAAAATAGAGTGACCTGTGCCTGTCCCAACACCTAGAGCTAGTCTCTCATTGGTTCCCCCTCTTCCCGTTCATCCTCAGGACAAATTGCAACCTGTACGGAACAGGAGGTTAAAGGTGCTGATTCTCCACGGAGGGAGATTGCTACTAACGTGGCTGGAATGGCGAACCCGAGCACAAGGAGATGAGAAATGAGGTGCGTTTTAGAAACCTTTCCCGATCACACGGTGTACCATCTTCTGGGTTTCTCATGCATGTTTTCGACGTAGGAAGATGCCCTTGAACCTGGAGATTTGGGACCCATGGGATGGGTACCATGCAGTATTACTTTAAAGGGTCTGCGTTTGCTCACCCAACCTCACCAAACCTCTCAGCCCCAAGAGTGTCCACCCTTATGTCTCAATCAGCTGTGGGTCTAGATATGGTCAATCCAGGTGGCATCACAGCCCCTGAACGAATTTTGTAAGAATTTCTCTCTCTTTCACTGTCTTTGTTTCACGGGATTTTAAAAGTAATTGATTTTTATAATGGGGTTTAGCTGCTTTTCACTGCTCTGTTTATGCTGCTTTACACCCACTTGACTCATTTACAGAGAGATATCAATACATAGCTTTGAAGATTCTTCCTAGTCAGGTATATTCTTGGGCGGTGAATAGGGGGTGTCGAGTCCAGTTCACTGAGCAAGGAGTAGGTCTTGTCTATTACATATTGGGTTTATGGAACGGTATCTGAGCTCATTTGAAACCCTTGTTTTATGCATCACCCCACCTCACCTTTCCCGTTAAGCAGCCATAGTGTGTCTTCTAAACGTGTGACGCTGTTCTGTTTTGTAATTCAGTTCAAGTGTAGCGGTTTTTACATTCCCTCTCTAAGTGATATCTTATGATAAGTGTCTTTTTCTGTGTGACTTATTTCACTTAGAATCATCGTACCTAAATCCTCTCATCATGCTGCTACTAGCCTTATGACGTTAATTTCATGGCTGAGTGATATGCCATTGTACATAAGGACCACAACTTCCTTTTCCATTTTTCTCTTTCCTGGGATATTTAAGGTGTAACGAAGTGGAGGTTCTTGTCAACAGAGCAGCCCTAAACTTTGGGGTGCCTGTGTCTTGCTGATTTTTAGTTTTCCCAATTTATACGCCCATGAGTGGAAGTGCCTTATTCTCTCTATGCTGAGTTCTTTAGATGTTTCAGGAAACACCGTACACTTCTCCAGAGTGGCTGTTGGCAATTTACATCCCGCCCATCAGCGTAGTAAGGCTCCCGTTTCTCCATGGCCTGTCCTGCATTTCTGGTTTTGACACTTTATTCAGCATGGCCCTTTTGACCGATGGGAAGCGAGACTTCTTTGTAGCGCTGATTTGCCTTTCCAGGTTGCTTGGTTGGCCAAAAAGGGCGTATGCGTTTTTTCCTGAATATATTCAGGAAAAAACGCATACGCCCTTTTTGGCCAAGGGCATCATGGTCGAGGTTTTGCCGCTTTTCCTGTGCTTTAAAGGCGATTCGACTCTACCTCCTGAAATCTGTTTCCTGCAATTCTGCCTTGCTTTCAAATCCTCCTCGTTGCCTTCCCTCAATATATTTGTGGACGAGAGTTATCATTTATAACTCTGCAGGTTTGTGAATTGCAGTGCCCCTGAGCTCGATTTTTCAACTCGTTTTTTTGGGAGCTGGCCGCAAAAGCGCAGGATTGTTTCAGGCCCTGTTCTGCTTCCGGGCGGCAGGCTGAGCCTGTGGTTAATTCTTCTTCCTGATGGGAAAATAGAGTGACCTGTGCCTGTCCCAACACCTAGAGCTAGTCTCTCACTGGTTCCCCCTCTTCCCGTTCATCCTCAGGACAATTTGCAACCTGTACGGAACAGGAGGTTGAAGGTGCTGATTCTCGAAGGAGGGAGATTGCTAGTAAAGCGGCTGTAATGGCCAACCCGAGCACAAGGAGATGAGAAATGAGGTGCGTTTTCGAAACCTTTCCCGATCACACGGTGTACCATCTTCTGGGTTTCTCATGCATGTTTTTGTTATAGGAAGATGCCCTTGAACTTGGAGATTTGGGACCCATGGGATGGGTACCACGCAGTATTACTTTAAAGGGCCTGCGTTTCCTCAACCAACCTGACCAAACCTCTCAGCCCCAAGAGTGTCCACCCTTATGTCTCAATCAGCTGTGGGTCTAGAGATGGTCAATCCAGGTGGCATCACAGCCCCTGAACGAATATTGTAAGAATTTCTCTCTCTTTCACTGTCTTTGTTTCACGGGTTTTTAAAAGTAATTGATTTTTATAATGGGGTTTAGCTGCTTTTCACTGCTGTTTTTATGCTGCTTTACACCCACTTGACTCACTTACAGAGAGATATCAATACATAGCTTTGAAGATTCTTCCTAGTCAGATATATTCTTGGGCGGTGAATAGGGGGTTTTTGCGTCCAGTTCACTGAGCAAGGAGTAGGTCTTGTCTATTACATATTGGGTTTATTGAATGGTATCTGAGCTAATTTGAAACCCTTGTTTTCTGCCTCACCCGACCTCACCTTTCCCGTTAAGCAGCCATAGTGTGTTTTGTAAACGTGTGTCTCTGTTCTGTTTTGTAATTCAGTTCAAGTGTAGCGGTTTTTACATTCCCTCTATAAGTGATATCTTATGATAAGTGTCGTTTTCTGGTTGACTTATTTCACTTAGAATCGTCGTACCTAAATCCACTCATCATGCTGCTACTAGCCTTATGACGTTGATTTCCTGGCTGAGTGATATTCCATTGTACATAAGGACCACAACTTCTTTATCCATTTTTTTCTTTCCTGGGATATTTAAGGTGTAACGAAGTGGAGGTTCTTGTCAACAGAGCAGCCCTAAACTTTGGGGTGCCTGTGTCTTGCTGATTTTTACTTTTCCCAATTTATACACCCATGAGTGGAAGTGCCCTATGCTCTCTAAGCTGAGTTTTTTAGAGGTTTCAGGACACACCGTACACTTCTCCAGAGTGGCTGTTGGCAATTTACATCCCGCCCATCAGCGTAGCAAGGCTCCCGTTTCTCCATGGCCTGTCCTGCATTTCTGGTTTTGACACTTTATTCAGCATGGCCCTTTTGACCGATGGGAAGCGAGACTTCTTTGTAGCGCTGATTTGCCTTTCCAGGTTGCTTGGTTGGCCAAAAAGGGCGTATGCGTTTTTTCCTGAATATATTCAGGAAAAAACGCATACGCCCTTTTTGGCCAAGGGCATCATGGTCGAGGTTTTGCCGCCTTTCCTGTGCTTTAAAGGCGATTCGAATCTACCTCCTGAAATCTGTTTCCTGCAATTCTGCCTTGCTTTCAAATCCTCTTCGTTGCCTTCCCTCAATATATTTGTGGACGAGAGTTATCATTTCTAACTCTGCAGGTTTGTGAATTGCTGTGCCCCTGAGCTCCATTTTTCAACTCGCTTTCTTCGGAGCTGGCCGCAAAAGCGCAGGATTGCTTCAGGCCCTATTCTGGTTCCGGGCGGCAGGCTGAGCCTGTGGTTAATTCTTCTTCCTGATGGGAAAATAGAGTGACCTGTGCCTGTCCCAACACCTAGAGCTAGTCTCTCACTGGTTCCCCCTCTTCCCGTTCATCCTCAGGACAATTTGCAACCTGTACGGAACAGGAGGTTGAAGGTGCTGATTCTCCACGGAGGGAGATTGCTACTAACGCGGCTGGAATGGCCAACCCGAGCACAAGGAGATGAGAAATGAGGTGCGTTTTAGAAACCTTTCCCGATCACACGGTGTACCATCTTCTGGGTTTCTCATGCATGTTTTCGATGTAGGAAGATGCCCTTGAACCTGGAGATTTGGGACCCATGGGATGGGTACCATGCAGTATTACTTTAAAGGGTCTGCGTTTGCTCACCCAACCTCACCAAACCTCTCAGCCCCAAGAGTGTCCACCCTTATGTCTCAATCAGCTGTGGGTCTAGATATGGTCAATCCAGGTGGCATCACAGCCCCTGAACGAATTTTGTAAGAATTTCTCTCTCTTTCACTGTCTTTGTTTCACGGGATTTTAAAAGTAATTGATTTTTATAATGGGGTTTAGCTGCTTTTCACTGCTCTGTTTATGCTGCTTTACACCCACTTGACTCATTTACAGAGAGATATCAATACATAGTTTGAAGATTCTTCCTAGTCAGGTATATTCTTGGGCGGTGAATAGGGGGTGTCGAGTCCAGTTCACTGAGCAAGGAGTAGGTCTTGTCTATTACATATTGGGTTTATGGAACGGTATCTGAGCTAATTTGAAACCCTTGTTTTCTACCTCACCTGACCTCACCATTCCCGTTAAGCAGCCATAGTGTGTTTTGTAAACGTGTGACGCTGTTCTGTTTTGTAATTCAGTTCAAGTGTAGCGGTTTTTACATTCCCTCTCTAAGTGATATCTTATGATAAGTGTCTTTTTCTGTGTGACTTATTTCACTTAGAATCATCGTACCTAAATCCTCTCATCATGCTGCTACTAGCCTTATGACGTTAATTTCATGGCTGAGTGATATGCCATTGTACATAAGGACCACAACTTCCTTATCCATTTTTCTCTTTCCTGGGATATTTAAGGTGTAACGAAGTGGAGGTTCTTGTCAACAGAGCAGCCCTAAACTTTGGGGTGCCTGTGTCTTGCTGATTTTTAGTTTTCCCAATTTATACGCCCATGAGTGGAAGTGCCTTATGCTCTCTATGCTGAGTTCTTTAGATGTTTCAGGAAACACCGTACACTTCTCCAGAGTGGCTGTTGGCAATTTACATCCCGCCCATCAGCGTAGTAAGGCTCCCGTTTCTCCATGGCCTGTCCTGCATTTCTGGTTTTGACACTTTATTCAGCATGGCCCTTTTGACCGATGGGAAGCGAGACTTCTTTGTAGCGCTGATTTGCCTTTCCAGGTTGCTTGGTTGGCCAAAAAGGGCGTATGCGTTTTTTCCTGAATATATTCAGGAAAAAACGCATACGCCCTTTTTGGCCAAGGGCATCATGGTCGAGGTTTTGCCGCTTTTCCTGTGCTTTAAAGGCGATTCGACTCTACCTCCTGAAATCTGTTTCCTGCAATTCTGCCTTGCTTTCAAATCCTCCTCGTTGCCTTCCCTCAATATATTTGTGGACGAGAGTTATCATTTATAACTCTGCAGGTTTGTGAATTGCAGTGCCCCTGAGCTCGATTTTTCAACTCGTTTTTTTGGGAGCTGGCCGCAAAAGCACAGGATTGCTTCAGGCCCTGTTCTGCTTCCGGGCGGCAGGCTGAGCCTGTGGTTAATTCTTCTTCCTGATGGGAAAATAGAGTGACCTGTGCCTGTCCCAACACCTAGAGCTAGTCTCTCACTGGTTCCCCCTCTTCCCGTTCATCCTCAGGACAATTTGCAACCTGTACGGAACAGGAGGTTGAAGGTGCTGATTCTCGAAGGAGGGAGATTGCTAGTAAAGCGGCTGTAATGGCCAACCCGAGCACAAGGAGATGAGAAATGAGGTGCGTTTTCGAAACCTTTCCCGATCACACGGTGTACCATCTTCTGGGTTTCTCATGCATGTTTTTGTTATAGGAAGATGCCCTTGAACTTGGAGATTTGGGACCCATGGGATGGGTACCACGCAGTATTACTTTAAAGGGCCTGCGTTTCCTCAACCAACCTGACCAAACCTCTCAGCCCCAAGAGTGTCCACCCTTATGTCTCAATCAGCTGTGGGTCTAGAGATGGTCAATCCAGGTGGCATCACAGCCCCTGAACGAATATTGTAAGAATTTCTCTCTCTTTCACTGTCTTTGTTTCACGGGTTTTTAAAAGTAATTGATTTTTATAATGGGGTTTAGCTGCTTTTCACTGCTGTTTTTATGCTGCTTTACACCCACTTGACTCACTTACAGAGAGATATCAATACATAGCTTTGAAGATTCTTCCTAGTCAGATATATTCTTGGGCGGTGAATAGGGGTTTTTGCGTCCAGTTCACTGAGCAAGGAGTAGGTCTTGTCTATTACATATTGGGCTTATTGAACGGTATCTGAGCTAATTTGAAACCCTTGTTTTCTGCCTCACCCGACCTCACCTTTCCCGTTAAGCAGCCATAGTGTGTTTTGTAAACGTGTGTCTCTGTTCTGTTTTGTAATTCAGTTCAAGTGTAGCGGTTTTTACATTCCCTCTATAAGTGATATCTTATGATAAGTGTCGTTTTCTGGTTGACTTATTTCACTTAGAATCGTCGTACCTAAATCCACTCATCATGCTGCTACTAGCCTTATGACGTTGATTTCCTGGCTGAGTGATATTCCATTGTACATAAGGACCACAACTTCTTTATCCATTTTTTTCTTTCCTGGCATATTTAAGGTGTAACGAAGTGGAGGTTCTTGTCAACAGAGCAGCCCTAAACTTTGGGGTGCCTGTGTCTTGCTGATTTTTACTTTTCCCAATTTATACACCCATGAGTGGAAGTGCCCTATGCTCTCTAAGCTGAGTTTTTTAGAGGTTTCAGGACACACCGTACACTTCTCCAGAGTGGCTGTTGGCAATTTACATCCCGCCCATCAGCGTAGCAAGGCTCCCGTTTCTCCATGGCCTGTCCTGCATTTCTGGTTTTGACACTTTATTCAGCATGGCCCTTTTGACCGATGGGAAGCGAGACTTCTTTGTAGCGCTGATTTGCCTTTCCAGGTTGCTTGGTTGGCCAAAAAGGGCGTATGCGTTTTTTCCTGAATATATTCAGGAAAAAACGCATACGCCCTTTTTGGCCAAGGGCATCATGGTCGAGGTTTTGCCGCCTTTCCTGTGCTTTAAAGGCGATTCGAATCTACCTCCTGAAATCTGTTTCCTGCAATTCTGCCTTGCTTTCAAATCCTCTTCGTTGCCTTCCCTCAATATATTTGTGGACGAGAGTTATCATTTCTAACTCTGCAGGTTTGTGAATTGCTGTGCCCCTGAGCTCCATTTTTCAACTCGCTTTCTTCGGAGCTGGCCGCAAAAGCGCAGGATTGCTTCAGGCCCTATTCTGGTTCCGGGCGGCAGGCTGAGCCTGTGGTTAATTCTTCTTCCTGATGGGAAAATAGAGTGACCTGTGCCTGTCCCAACACCTAGAGCTAGTCTCTCACTGGTTCCCCCTCTTCCCGTTCATCCTCAGGACAATTTGCAACCTGTACGGAACAGGAGGTTGAAGGTGCTGATTCTCCACGGAGGGAGATTGCTACTAACGCGGCTGGAATGGCCAACCCGAGCACAAGGAGATGAGAAATGAGGTGCGTTTTAGAAACCTTTCCCGATCACACGGTGTACCATCTTCTGGGTTTCTCATGCATGTTTTCGATGTAGGAAGATGCCCTTGAACCTGGAGATTTGGGACCCATGGGATGGGTACCATGCAGTATTACTTTAAAGGGTCTGCGTTTGCTCACCCAACCTCACCAAACCTCTCAGCCCCAAGAGTGTCCACCCTTATGTCTCAATCAGCTGTGGGTCTAGATATGGTCAATCCAGGTGGCATCACAGCCCCTGAACGAATTTTGTAAGAATTTCTCTCTCTTTCACTGTCTTTGTTTCACGGGATTTTAAAAGTAATTGATTTTTATAATGGGGTTTAGCTGCTTTTCACTGCTCTGTTTATGCTGCTTTACACCCACTTGACTCATTTACAGAGAGATATCAATACATAGCTTTGAAGATTCTTCCTAGTCAGGTATATTCTTGGGCGGTGAATAGGGGGTGTCGAGTCCAGTTCACTGAGCAAGGAGTAGGTCTTGTCTATTACATATTGGGTTTATGGAACGGTATCTGAGCTAATTTGAAACCCTTGTTTTCTACCTCACCTGACCTCACCATTCCCGTTAAGCAGCCATAGTGTGTTTTGTAAACGTGTGACGCTGTTCTGTTTTGTAATTCAGTTCAAGTGTAGCGGTTTTTACATTCCCTCTCTAAGTGATATCTTATGATAAGTGTCTTTTTCTGTGTGACTTATTTCACTTAGAATCATCGTACCTAAATCCTCTCATCATGCTGCTACTAGCCTTATGACGTTAATTTCATGGCTGAGTGATAATCCATTGTACAGAAGGACCACAACTTCCTTATCCATTTTTCTCTTTCCTGGGATATTTAAGGTGTAACGAAGTGGAGGTTCTTGTCAACAGAGCAGCCCTAAACTTTGGGGTGCCTGTGTCTTGCTGATTTTTAGTTTTCCCAATTTATACGCCCATGAGTGGAAGTGCCTTATGCTCTCTATGCTGAGTTCTTTAGATGTTTCAGGAAACACCGTACACTTCTCCAGAGTGGCTGTTGGCAATTTACATCCCGCCCATCAGCGTAGTAAGGCTCCCGTTTCTCCATGGCCTGTCCTGCATTTCTGGTTTTGACACTTTATTCAGCATGGCCCTTTTGACCGATGGGAAGCGAGACTTCTTTGTAGCGCTGGTTTGCCTTTCCAGGTTGCTTGGTTGGCCAAAAAGGGCGTATGCGTTTTTTCCTGAATATATTCAGGAAAAAACGCATACGCCCTTTTTGGCCAAGGGCATCATGGTCGAGGTTTTGCCGCTTTTCCTGTGCTTTAAAGGCGATTCGACTCTACCTCCTGAAATCTGTTTCCTGCAATTCTGCCTTGCTTTCAAATCCTCCTCGTTGCCTTCCCTCAATATATTTGTGGACGAGAGTTATCATTTATAACTCTGCAGGTTTGTGAATTGCAGTGCCCCTGAGCTCGATTTTTCAACTCGTTTTTTTGGGAGCTGGCCGCAAAAGCACAGGATTGCTTCAGGCCCTGTTCTGCTTCCGGGCGGCAGGCTGAGCCTGTGGTTAATTCTTCTTCCTGATGGGAAAATAGAGTGACCTGTGCCTGTCCCAACACCTAGAGCTAGTCTCTCACTGGTTCCCCCTCTTCCCGTTCATCCTCAGGACAATTTGCAACCTGTACGGAACAGGAGGTTGAAGGTGCTGATTCTCGAAGGAGGGAGATTGCTAGTAAAGCGGCTGTAATGGCCAACCCGAGCACAAGGAGATGAGAAATGAGGTGCGTTTTCGAAACCTTTCCCGATCACACGGTGTACCATCTTCTGGGTTTCTCATGCATGTTTTTGTTATAGGAAGATGCCCTTGAACTTGGAGATTTGGGACCCATGGGATGGGTACCACGCAGTATTACTTTAAAGGGCCTGCGTTTCCTCAACCAACCTGACCAAACCTCTCAGCCCCAAGAGTGTCCACCCTTATGTCTCAATCAGCTGTGGGTCTAGAGATGGTCAATCCAGGTGGCATCACAGCCCCTGAACGAATATTGTAAGAATTTCTCTCTCTTTCACTGTCTTTGTTTCACGGGTTTTTAAAAGTAATTGATTTTTATAATGGGGTTTAGCTGCTTTTCACTGCTGTTTTTATGCTGCTTTACACCCACTTGACTCACTTACAGAGAGATATCAATACATAGCTTTGAAGATTCTTCCTAGTCAGATATATTCTTGGGCGGTGAATAGGGGTTTTTGCGTCCAGTTCACTGAGCAAGGAGTAGGTCTTGTCTATTACATATTGGGCTTATTGAACGGTATCTGAGCTAATTTGAAACCCTTGTTTTCTGCCTCACCCGACCTCACCTTTCCCGTTAAGCAGCCATAGTGTGTTTTGTAAACGTGTGTCTCTGTTCTGTTTTGTAATTCAGTTCAAGTGTAGCGGTTTTTACATTCCCTCTATAAGTGATATCTTATGATAAGTGTCGTTTTCTGGTTGACTTATTTCACTTAGAATCGTCGTACCTAAATCCACTCATCATGCTGCTACTAGCCTTATGACGTTGATTTCCTGGCTGAGTGATATTCCATTGTACATAAGGACCACAACTTCTTTATCCATTTTTTTCTTTCCTGGCATATTTAAGGTGTAACGAAGTGGAGGTTCTTGTCAACAGAGCAGCCCTAAACTTTGGGGTGCCTGTGTCTTGCTGATTTTTACTTTTCCCAATTTATACACCCATGAGTGGAAGTGCCCTATGCTCTCTAAGCTGAGTTTTTTAGAGGTTTCAGGACACACCGTACACTTCTCCAGAGTGGCTGTTGGCAATTTACATCCCGCCCATCAGCGTAGCAAGGCTCCCGTTTCTCCATGGCCTGTCCTGCATTTCTGGTTTTGACACTTTATTCAGCATGGCCCTTTTGACCGATGGGAAGCGAGACTTCTTTGTAGCGCTGATTTGCCTTTCCAGGTTGCTTGGTTGGCCAAAAAGGGCGTATGCGTTTTTTCCTGAATATATTCAGGAAAAAACGCATACGCCCTTTTTGGCCAAGGGCATCATGGTCGAGGTTTTGCCGCCTTTCCTGTGCTTTAAAGGCGATTCGAATCTACCTCCTGAAATCTGTTTCCTGCAATTCTGCCTTGCTTTCAAATCCTCTTCGTTGCCTTCCCTCAATATATTTGTGGACGAGAGTTATCATTTCTAACTCTGCAGGTTTGTGAATTGCTGTGCCCCTGAGCTCCATTTTTCAACTCGCTTTCTTCGGAGCTGGCCGCAAAAGCGCAGGATTGCTTCAGGCCCTATTCTGGTTCCGGGCGGCAGGCTGAGCCTGTGGTTAATTCTTCTTCCTGATGGGAAAATAGAGTGACCTGTGCCTGTCCCAACACCTAGAGCTAGTCTCTCACTGGTTCCCCCTCTTCCCGTTCATCCTCAGGACAATTTGCAACCTGTACGGAACAGGAGGTTGAAGGTGCTGATTCTCCACGGAGGGAGATTGCTACTAACGCGGCTGGAATGGCCAACCCGAGCACAAGGAGATGAGAAATGAGGTGCGTTTTAGAAACCTTTCCCGATCACACGGTGTACCATCTTCTGGGTTTCTCATGCATGTTTTCGATGTAGGAAGATGCCCTTGAACCTGGAGATTTGGGACCCATGGGATGGGTACCATGCAGTATTACTTTAAAGGGTCTGCGTTTGCTCACCCAACCTCACCAAACCTCTCAGCCCCAAGAGTGTCCACCCTTATGTCTCAATCAGCTGTGGGTCTAGATATGGTCAATCCAGGTGGCATCACAGCCCCTGAACGAATTTTGTAAGAATTTCTCTCTCTTTCACTGTCTTTGTTTCACGGGATTTTAAAAGTAATTGATTTTTATAATGGGGTTTAGCTGCTTTTCACTGCTCTGTTTATGCTGCTTTACACCCACTTGACTCATTTACAGAGAGATATCAATACATAGCTTTGAAGATTCTTCCTAGTCAGGTATATTCTTGGGCGGTGAATAGGGGGTGTCGAGTCCAGTTCACTGAGCAAGGAGTAGGTCTTGTCTATTACATATTGGGTTTATGGAACGGTATCTGAGCTAATTTGAAACCCTTGTTTTCTACCTCACCTGACCTCACCATTCCCGTTAAGCAGCCATAGTGTGTTTTGTAAACGTGTGACGCTGTTCTGTTTTGTAATTCAGTTCAAGTGTAGCGGTTTTTACATTCCCTCTCTAAGTGATATCTTATGATAAGTGTCTTTTTCTGTGTGACTTATTTCACTTAGAATCATCGTACCTAAATCCTCTCATCATGCTGCTACTAGCCTTATGACGTTAATTTCATGGCTGAGTGATAATCCATTGTACAGAAGGACCACAACTTCCTTATCCATTTTTCTCTTTCCTGGGATATTTAAGGTGTAACGAAGTGGAGGTTCTTGTCAACAGAGCAGCCCTAAACTTTGGGGTGCCTGTGTCTTGCTGATTTTTAGTTTTCCCAATTTATACGCCCATGAGTGGAAGTGCCTTATGCTCTCTATGCTGAGTTCTTTAGATGTTTCAGGAAACACCGTACACTTCTCCAGAGTGGCTGTTGGCAATTTACATCCCGCCCATCAGCGTAGTAAGGCTCCCGTTTCTCCATGGCCTGTCCTGCATTTCTGGTTTTGACACTTTATTCAGCATGGCCCTTTTGACCGATGGGAAGCGAGACTTCTTTGTAGCGCTGGTTTGCCTTTCCAGGTTGCTTGGTTGGCCAAAAAGGGCGTATGCGTTTTTTCCTGAATATATTCAGGAAAAAACGCATACGCCCTTTTTGGCCAAGGGCATCATGGTCGAGGTTTTGCCGCTTTTCCTGTGCTTTAAAGGCGATTCGACTCTACCTCCTGAAATCTGTTTCCTGCAATTCTGCCTTGCTTTCAAATCCTCCTCGTTGCCTTCCCTCAATATATTTGTGGACGAGAGTTATCATTTATAACTCTGCAGGTTTGTGAATTGCAGTGCCCCTGAGCTCGATTTTTCAACTCGTTTTTTTGGGAGCTGGCCGCAAAAGCACAGGATTGCTTCAGGCCCTGTTCTGCTTCCGGGCGGCAGGCTGAGCCTGTGGTTAATTCTTCTTCCTGATGGGAAAATAGAGTGACCTGTGCCTGTCCCAACACCTAGAGCTAGTCTCTCACTGGTTCCCCCTCTTCCCGTTCATCCTCAGGACAATTTGCAACCTGTACGGAACAGGAGGTTGAAGGTGCTGATTCTCGAAGGAGGGAGATTGCTAGTAAAGCGGCTGTAATGGCCAACCCGAGCACAAGGAGATGAGAAATGAGGTGCGTTTTCGAAACCTTTCCCGATCACACGGTGTACCATCTTCTGGGTTTCTCATGCATGTTTTTGTTATAGGAAGATGCCCTTGAACTTGGAGATTTGGGACCCATGGGATGGGTACCACGCAGTATTACTTTAAAGGGCCTGCGTTTCCTCAACCAACCTGACCAAACCTCTCAGCCCCAAGAGTGTCCACCCTTATGTCTCAATCAGCTGTGGGTCTAGAGATGGTCAATCCAGGTGGCATCACAGCCCCTGAACGAATATTGTAAGAATTTCTCTCTCTTTCACTGTCTTTGTTTCACGGGTTTTTAAAAGTAATTGATTTTTATAATGGGGTTTAGCTGCTTTTCACTGCTGTTTTTATGCTGCTTTACACCCACTTGACTCACTTACAGAGAGATATCAATACATAGCTTTGAAGATTCTTCCTAGTCAGATATATTCTTGGGCGGTGAATAGGGGTTTTTGCGTCCAGTTCACTGAGCAAGGAGTAGGTCTTGTCTATTACATATTGGGCTTATTGAACGGTATCTGAGCTAATTTGAAACCCTTGTTTTCTGCCTCACCCGACCTCACCTTTCCCGTTAAGCAGCCATAGTGTGTTTTGTAAACGTGTGTCTCTGTTCTGTTTTGTAATTCAGTTCAAGTGTAGCGGTTTTTACATTCCCTCTATAAGTGATATCTTATGATAAGTGTCGTTTTCTGGTTGACTTATTTCACTTAGAATCGTCGTACCTAAATCCACTCATCATGCTGCTACTAGCCTTATGACGTTGATTTCCTGGCTGAGTGATATTCCATTGTACATAAGGACCACAACTTCTTTATCCATTTTTTTCTTTCCTGGCATATTTAAGGTGTAACGAAGTGGAGGTTCTTGTCAACAGAGCAGCCCTAAACTTTGGGGTGCCTGTGTCTTGCTGATTTTTACTTTTCCCAATTTATACACCCATGAGTGGAAGTGCCCTATGCTCTCTAAGCTGAGTTTTTTAGAGGTTTCAGGACACACCGTACACTTCTCCAGAGTGGCTGTTGGCAATTTACATCCCGCCCATCAGCGTAGCAAGGCTCCCGTTTCTCCATGGCCTGTCCTGCATTTCTGGTTTTGACACTTTATTCAGCATGGCCCTTTTGACCGATGGGAAGCGAGACTTCTTTGTAGCGCTGATTTGCCTTTCCAGGTTGCTTGGTTGGCCAAAAAGGGCGTATGCGTTTTTTCCTGAATATATTCAGGAAAAAACGCATACGCCCTTTTTGGCCAAGGGCATCATGGTCGAGGTTTTGCCGCCTTTCCTGTGCTTTAAAGGCGATTCGAATCTACCTCCTGAAATCTGTTTCCTGCAATTCTGCCTTGCTTTCAAATCCTCTTCGTTGCCTTCCCTCAATATATTTGTGGACGAGAGTTATCATTTCTAACTCTGCAGGTTTGTGAATTGCAGTGCCCCTGAGCTCCATTTTTCAACTCGCTTTCTTCGGAGCTGGCCGCAAAAGCGCAGGATTGCTTCAGGCCCTATTCTGGTTCCGGGCGGCAGGCTGAGCCTGTGGTTAATTCTTCTTCCTGATGGGAAAATAGAGTGACCTGTGCCTGTCCCAACACCTAGAGCTAGTCTCTCATTGGTTCCCCCTCTTCCCGTTCATCCTCAGGACAAATTGCAACCTGTACGGAACAGGAGGTTAAAGGTGCTGATTCTCCACGGAGGGAGATTGCTACTAACGTGGCTGGAATGGCGAACCCGAGCACAAGGAGATGAGAAATGAGGTGCGTTTTAGAAACCTTTCCCGATCACACGGTGTACCATCTTCTGGGTTTCTCATGCATGTTTTCGACGTAGGAAGATGCCCTTGAACCTGGAGATTTGGGACCCATGGGATGGGTACCATGCAGTATTACTTTAAAGGGTCTGCGTTTGCTCACCCAACCTCACCAAACCTCTCAGCCACAAGAGTGTCCACCCTTATGTCTCAATCAGCTGTGGGTCTAGATATGGTCAATCCAGGTGGCATCACAGCCCCTGAACGAATTTTGTAAGAATTTCTCTCTCTTTCACTGTCTTTGTTTCACGGGATTTTAAAAGTAATTGATTTTTATAATGGGGTTTAGCTGCTTTTCACTGCTCTGTTTATGCTGCTTTACACCCACTTGACTCATTTACAGAGAGATATCAATACATAGCTTTGAAGATTCTTCCTAGTCAGGTATATTCTTGGGCGGTGAATAGGGGGTGTCGAGTCCAGTTCACTGAGCAAGGAGTAGGTCTTGTCTATTACATATTGGGTTTATGGAACGGTATCTGAGCTCATTTGAAACCCTTGTTTTATGCATCACCCCACCTCACCTTTCCCGTTAAGCAGCCATAGTGTGTCTTCTAAACGTGTGACGCTGTTCTGTTTTGTAATTCAGTTCAAGTGTAGCGGTTTTTACATTCCCTCTCTAAGTGATATCTTATGATAAGTGTCTTTTTCTGTGTGACTTATTTCACTTAGAATCATCGTACCTAAATCCTCTCATCATGCTGCTACTAGCCTTATGACGTTAATTTCATGGCTGAGTGATATGCCATTGTACCTAAGGACCACAACTTCCTTTTCCATTTTTCTCTTTCCTGGGATATTTAAGGTGTAACGAAGTGGAGGTTCTTGTCAACAGAGCAGCCCTAAACTTTGGGGTGCCTGTGTCTTGCTGATTTTTAGTTTTCCCAATTTATACGCCCATGAGTGGAAGTGCCTTATTCTCTCTATGCTGAGTTCTTTAGATGTTTCAGGAAACACCGTACACTTCTCCAGAGTGGCTGTTGGCAATTTACATCCCGCCCATCAGCGTAGTAAGGCTCCCGTTTCTCCATGGCCTGTCCTGCATTTCTGGTTTTGACACTTTATTCAGCATGGCCCTTTTGACCGATGGGAAGCGAGACTTCTTTGTAGCGCTGATTTGCCTTTCCAGGTTGCTTGGTTGGCCAAAAAGGGCGTATGCGTTTTTTCCTGAATATATTCAGGAAAAAACGCATACGCCCTTTTTGGCCAAGGGCATCATGGTCGAGGTTTTGCCGCCTTTCCTGTGCTTTAAAGGCGATTCGAATCTACCTCCTGAAATCTGTTTCCTGCAATTCTGCCTTGCTTTCAAATCCTCTTCGTTGCCTTCCCTCAATATATTTGTGGACGAGAGTTATCATTTCTAACTCTGCAGGTTTGTGAATTGCTGTGCCCCTGAGCTCCATTTTTCAACTCGCTTTCTTCGGAGCTGGCCGCAAAAGCGCAGGATTGCTTCAGGCCCTATTCTGGTTCCGGGCGGCAGGCTGAGCCTGTGGTTAATTCTTCTTCCTGATGGGAAAATAGAGTGACCTGTGCCTGTCCCAACACCTAGAGCTAGTCTCTCACTGGTTCCCCCTCTTCCCGTTCATCCTCAGGACAATTTGCAACCTGTACGGAACAGGAGGTTGAAGGTGCTGATTCTCCACGGAGGGAGATTGCTACTAACGCGGCTGGAATGGCCAACCCGAGCACAAGGAGATGAGAAATGAGGTGCGTTTTAGAAACCTTTCCCGATCACACGGTGTACCATCTTCTGGGTTTCTCATGCATGTTTTCGATGTAGGAAGATGCCCTTGAACCTGGAGATTTGGGACCCATGGGATGGGTACCATGCAGTATTACTTTAAAGGGTCTGCGTTTGCTCACCCAACCTCACCAAACCTCTCAGCCCCAAGAGTGTCCACCCTTATGTCTCAATCAGCTGTGGGTCTAGATATGGTCAATCCAGGTGGCATCACAGCCCCTGAACGAATTTTGTAAGAATTTCTCTCTCTTTCACTGTCTTTGTTTCACGGGATTTTAAAAGTAATTGATTTTTATAATGGGGTTTAGCTGCTTTTCACTGCTCTGTTTATGCTGCTTTACACCCACTTGACTCATTTACAGAGAGATATCAATACATAGCTTTGAAGATTCTTCCTAGTCAGGTATATTCTTGGGCGGTGAATAGGGGGTGTCGAGTCCAGTTCACTGAGCAAGGAGTAGGTCTTGTCTATTACATATTGGGTTTATGGAACGGTATCTGAGCTAATTTGAAACCCTTGTTTTCTACCTCACCTGACCTCACCATTCCCGTTAAGCAGCCATAGTGTGTTTTGTAAACGTGTGACGCTGTTCTGTTTTGTAATTCAGTTCAAGTGTAGCGGTTTTTACATTCCCTCTCTAAGTGATATCTTATGATAAGTGTCTTTTTCTGTGTGACTTATTTCACTTAGAATCATCGTACCTAAATCCTCTCATCATGCTGCTACTAGCCTTATGACGTTAATTTCATGGCTGAGTGATAATCCATTGTACAGAAGGACCACAACTTCCTTATCCATTTTTCTCTTTCCTGGGATATTTAAGGTGTAACGAAGTGGAGGTTCTTGTCAACAGAGCAGCCCTAAACTTTGGGGTGCCTGTGTCTTGCTGATTTTTAGTTTTCCCAATTTATACGCCCATGAGTGGAAGTGCCTTATGCTCTCTATGCTGAGTTCTTTAGATGTTTCAGGAAACACCGTACACTTCTCCAGAGTGGCTGTTGGCAATTTACATCCCGCCCATCAGCGTAGTAAGGCTCCCGTTTCTCCATGGCCTGTCCTGCATTTCTGGTTTTGACACTTTATTCAGCATGGCCCTTTTGACCGATGGGAAGCGAGACTTCTTTGTAGCGCTGGTTTGCCTTTCCAGGTTGCTTGGTTGGCCAAAAAGGGCGTATGCGTTTTTTCCTGAATATATTCAGGAAAAAACGCATACGCCCTTTTTGGCCAAGGGCATCATGGTCGAGGTTTTGCCGCTTTTCCTGTGCTTTAAAGGCGATTCGACTCTACCTCCTGAAATCTGTTTCCTGCAATTCTGCCTTGCTTTCAAATCCTCCTCGTTGCCTTCCCTCAATATATTTGTGGACGAGAGTTATCATTTATAACTCTGCAGGTTTGTGAATTGCAGTGCCCCTGAGCTCGATTTTTCAACTCGTTTTTTTGGGAGCTGGCCGCAAAAGCACAGGATTGCTTCAGGCCCTGTTCTGCTTCCGGGCGGCAGGCTGAGCCTGTGGTTAATTCTTCTTCCTGATGGGAAAATAGAGTGACCTGTGCCTGTCCCAACACCTAGAGCTAGTCTCTCACTGGTTCCCCCTCTTCCCGTTCATCCTCAGGACAATTTGCAACCTGTACGGAACAGGAGGTTGAAGGTGCTGATTCTCGAAGGAGGGAGATTGCTAGTAAAGCGGCTGTAATGGCCAACCCGAGCACAAGGAGATGAGAAATGAGGTGCGTTTTCGAAACCTTTCCCGATCACACGGTGTACCATCTTCTGGGTTTCTCATGCATGTTTTTGTTATAGGAAGATGCCCTTGAACTTGGAGATTTGGGACCCATGGGATGGGTACCACGCAGTATTACTTTAAAGGGCCTGCGTTTCCTCAACCAACCTGACCAAACCTCTCAGCCCCAAGAGTGTCCACCCTTATGTCTCAATCAGCTGTGGGTCTAGAGATGGTCAATCCAGGTGGCATCACAGCCCCTGAACGAATATTGTAAGAATTTCTCTCTCTTTCACTGTCTTTGTTTCACGGGTTTTTAAAAGTAATTGATTTTTATAATGGGGTTTAGCTGCTTTTCACTGCTGTTTTTATGCTGCTTTACACCCACTTGACTCACTTACAGAGAGATATCAATACATAGCTTTGAAGATTCTTCCTAGTCAGATATATTCTTGGGCGGTGAATAGGGGTTTTTGCGTCCAGTTCACTGAGCAAGGAGTAGGTCTTGTCTATTACATATTGGGCTTATTGAACGGTATCTGAGCTAATTTGAAACCCTTGTTTTCTGCCTCACCCGACCTCACCTTTCCCGTTAAGCAGCCATAGTGTGTTTTGTAAACGTGTGTCTCTGTTCTGTTTTGTAATTCAGTTCAAGTGTAGCGGTTTTTACATTCCCTCTATAAGTGATATCTTATGATAAGTGTCGTTTTCTGGTTGACTTATTTCACTTAGAATCGTCGTACCTAAATCCACTCATCATGCTGCTACTAGCCTTATGACGTTGATTTCCTGGCTGAGTGATATTCCATTGTACATAAGGACCACAACTTCTTTATCCATTTTTTTCTTTCCTGGCATATTTAAGGTGTAACGAAGTGGAGGTTCTTGTCAACAGAGCAGCCCTAAACTTTGGGGTGCCTGTGTCTTGCTGATTTTTACTTTTCCCAATTTATACACCCATGAGTGGAAGTGCCCTATGCTCTCTAAGCTGAGTTTTTTAGAGGTTTCAGGACACACCGTACACTTCTCCAGAGTGGCTGTTGGCAATTTACATCCCGCCCATCAGCGTAGCAAGGCTCCCGTTTCTCCATGGCCTGTCCTGCATTTCTGGTTTTGACACTTTATTCAGCATGGCCCTTTTGACCGATGGGAAGCGAGACTTCTTTGTAGCGCTGATTTGCCTTTCCAGGTTGCTTGGTTGGCCAAAAAGGGCGTATGCGTTTTTTCCTGAATATATTCAGGAAAAAACGCATACGCCCTTTTTGGCCAAGGGCATCATGGTCGAGGTTTTGCCGCCTTTCCTGTGCTTTAAAGGCGATTCGAATCTACCTCCTGAAATCTGTTTCCTGCAATTCTGCCTTGCTTTCAAATCCTCTTCGTTGCCTTCCCTCAATATATTTGTGGACGAGAGTTATCATTTCTAACTCTGCAGGTTTGTGAATTGCTGTGCCCCTGAGCTCCATTTTTCAACTCGCTTTCTTCGGAGCTGGCCGCAAAAGCGCAGGATTGCTTCAGGCCCTATTCTGGTTCCGGGCGGCAGGCTGAGCCTGTGGTTAATTCTTCTTCCTGATGGGAAAATAGAGTGACCTGTGCCTGTCGCAACACCTAGAGCTAGTCTCTCACTGGTTCCCCCTCTTCCCGTTCATCCTCAGGACAATTTGCAACCTGTACGGAACAGGAGGTTGAAGGTGCTGATTCTCCACGGAGGGAGATTGCTACTAACGCGGCTGGAATGGCCAACCCGAGCACAAGGAGATGAGAAATGAGGTGCGTTTTAGAAACCTTTCCCGATCACACGGTGTACCATCTTCTGGGTTTCTCATGCATGTTTTCGATGTAGGAAGATGCCCTTGAACCTGGAGATTTGGGACCCATGGGATGGGTACCATGCAGTATTACTTTAAAGGGTCTGCGTTTGCTCACCCAACCTCACCAAACCTCTCAGCCCCAAGAGTGTCCACCCTTATGTCTCAATCAGCTGTGGGTCTAGATATGGTCAATCCAGGTGGCATCACAGCCCCTGAACGAATTTTGTAAGAATTTCTCTCTCTTTCACTGTCTTTGTTTCACGGGATTTTAAAAGTAATTGATTTTTATAATGGGGTTTAGCTGCTTTTCACTGCTCTGTTTATGCTGCTTTACACCCACTTGACTCATTTACAGAGAGATATCAATACATAGCTTTGAAGATTCTTCCTAGTCAGGTATATTCTTGGGCGGTGAATAGGGGGTGTCGAGTCCAGTTCACTGAGCAAGGAGTAGGTCTTGTCTATTACATATTGGGTTTATGGAACGGTATCTGAGCTAATTTGAAACCCTTGTTTTCTACCTCACCTGACCTCACCATTCCCGTTAAGCAGCCATAGTGTGTTTTGTAAACGTGTGACGCTGTTCTGTTTTGTAATTCAGTTCAAGTGTAGCGGTTTTTACATTCCCTCTCTAAGTGATATCTTATGATAAGTGTCTTTTTCTGTGTGACTTATTTCACTTAGAATCATCGTACCTAAATCCTCTCATCATGCTGCTACTAGCCTTATGACGTTAATTTCATGGCTGAGTGATAATCCATTGTACAGAAGGACCACAACTTCCTTATCCATTTTTCTCTTTCCTGGGATATTTAAGGTGTAACGAAGTGGAGGTTCTTGTCAACAGAGCAGCCCTAAACTTTGGGGTGCCTGTGTCTTGCTGATTTTTAGTTTTCCCAATTTATACGCCCATGAGTGGAAGTGCCTTATGCTCTCTATGCTGAGTTCTTTAGATGTTTCAGGAAACACCGTACACTTCTCCAGAGTGGCTGTTGGCAATTTACATCCCGCCCATCAGCGTAGTAAGGCTCCCGTTTCTCCATGGCCTGTCCTGCATTTCTGGTTTTGACACTTTATTCAGCATGGCCCTTTTGACCGATGGGAAGCGAGACTTCTTTGTAGCGCTGGTTTGCCTTTCCAGGTTGCTTGGTTGGCCAAAAAGGGCGTATGCGTTTTTTCCTGAATATATTCAGGAAAAAACGCATACGCCCTTTTTGGCCAAGGGCATCATGGTCGAGGTTTTGCCGCTTTTCCTGTGCTTTAAAGGCGATTCGACTCTACCTCCTGAAATCTGTTTCCTGCAATTCTGCCTTGCTTTCAAATCCTCCTCGTTGCCTTCCCTCAATATATTTGTGGACGAGAGTTATCATTTATAACTCTGCAGGTTTGTGAATTGCAGTGCCCCTGAGCTCGATTTTTCAACTCGTTTTTTTGGGAGCTGGCCGCAAAAGCACAGGATTGCTTCAGGCCCTGTTCTGCTTCCGGGCGGCAGGCTGAGCCTGTGGTTAATTCTTCTTCCTGATGGGAAAATAGAGTGACCTGTGCCTGTCCCAACACCTAGAGCTAGTCTCTCACTGGTTCCCCCTCTTCCCGTTCATCCTCAGGACAATTTGCAACCTGTACGGAACAGGAGGTTGAAGGTGCTGATTCTCGAAGGAGGGAGATTGCTAGTAAAGCGGCTGTAATGGCCAACCCGAGCACAAGGAGATGAGAAATGAGGTGCGTTTTCGAAACCTTTCCCGATCACACGGTGTACCATCTTCTGGGTTTCTCATGCATGTTTTTGTTATAGGAAGATGCCCTTGAACTTGGAGATTTGGGACCCATGGGATGGGTACCACGCAGTATTACTTTAAAGGGCCTGCGTTTCCTCAACCAACCTGACCAAACCTCTCAGCCCCAAGAGTGTCCACCCTTATGTCTCAATCAGCTGTGGGTCTAGAGATGGTCAATCCAGGTGGCATCACAGCCCCTGAACGAATATTGTAAGAATTTCTCTCTCTTTCACTGTCTTTGTTTCACGGGTTTTTAAAAGTAATTGATTTTTATAATGGGGTTTAGCTGCTTTTCACTGCTGTTTTTATGCTGCTTTACACCCACTTGACTCACTTACAGAGAGATATCAATACATAGCTTTGAAGATTCTTCCTAGTCAGATATATTCTTGGGCGGTGAATAGGGGTTTTTGCGTCCAGTTCACTGAGCAAGGAGTAGGTCTTGTCTATTACATATTGGGCTTATTGAACGGTATCTGAGCTAATTTGAAACCCTTGTTTTCTGCCTCACCCGACCTCACCTTTCCCGTTAAGCAGCCATAGTGTGTTTTGTAAACGTGTGTCTCTGTTCTGTTTTGTAATTCAGTTCAAGTGTAGCGGTTTTTACATTCCCTCTATAAGTGATATCTTATGATAAGTGTCGTTTTCTGGTTGACTTATTTCACTTAGAATCGTCGTACCTAAATCCACTCATCATGCTGCTACTAGCCTTATGACGTTGATTTCCTGGCTGAGTGATATTCCATTGTACATAAGGACCACAACTTCTTTATCCATTTTTTTCTTTCCTGGCATATTTAAGGTGTAACGAAGTGGAGGTTCTTGTCAACAGAGCAGCCCTAAACTTTGGGGTGCCTGTGTCTTGCTGATTTTTACTTTTCCCAATTTATACACCCATGAGTGGAAGTGCCCTATGCTCTCTAAGCTGAGTTTTTTAGAGGTTTCAGGACACACCGTACACTTCTCCAGAGTGGCTGTTGGCAATTTACATCCCGCCCATCAGCGTAGCAAGGCTCCCGTTTCTCCATGGCCTGTCCTGCATTTCTGGTTTTGACACTTTATTCAGCATGGCCCTTTTGACCGATGGGAAGCGAGACTTCTTTGTAGCGCTGATTTGCCTTTCCAGGTTGCTTGGTTGGCCAAAAAGGGCGTATGCGTTTTTTCCTGAATATATTCAGGAAAAAACGCATACGCCCTTTTTGGCCAAGGGCATCATGGTCGAGGTTTTGCCGCCTTTCCTGTGCTTTAAAGGCGATTCGAATCTACCTCCTGAAATCTGTTTCCTGCAATTCTGCCTTGCTTTCAAATCCTCTTCGTTGCCTTCCCTCAATATATTTGTGGACGAGAGTTATCATTTCTAACTCTGCAGGTTTGTGAATTGCAGTGCCCCTGAGCTCCATTTTTCAACTCGCTTTCTTCGGAGCTGGCCGCAAAAGCGCAGGATTGCTTCAGGCCCTATTCTGGTTCCGGGCGGCAGGCTGAGCCTGTGGTTAATTCTTCTTCCTGATGGGAAAATAGAGTGACCTGTGCCTGTCCCAACACCTAGAGCTAGTCTCTCATTGGTTCCCCCTCTTCCCGTTCATCCTCAGGACAAATTGCAACCTGTACGGAACAGGAGGTTAAAGGTGCTGATTCTCCACGGAGGGAGATTGCTACTAACGTGGCTGGAATGGCGAACCCGAGCACAAGGAGATGAGAAATGAGGTGCGTTTTAGAAACCTTTCCCGATCACACGGTGTACCATCTTCTGGGTTTCTCATGCATGTTTTCGACGTAGGAAGATGCCCTTGAACCTGGAGATTTGGGACCCATGGGATGGGTACCATGCAGTATTACTTTAAAGGGTCTGCGTTTGCTCACCCAACCTCACCAAACCTCTCAGCCACAAGAGTGTCCACCCTTATGTCTCAATCAGCTGTGGGTCTAGATATGGTCAATCCAGGTGGCATCACAGCCCCTGAACGAATTTTGTAAGAATTTCTCTCTCTTTCACTGTCTTTGTTTCACGGGATTTTAAAAGTAATTGATTTTTATAATGGGGTTTAGCTGCTTTTCACTGCTCTGTTTATGCTGCTTTACACCCACTTGACTCATTTACAGAGAGATATCAATACATAGCTTTGAAGATTCTTCCTAGTCAGGTATATTCTTGGGCGGTGAATAGGGGGTGTCGAGTCCAGTTCACTGAGCAAGGAGTAGGTCTTGTCTATTACATATTGGGTTTATGGAACGGTATCTGAGCTCATTTGAAACCCTTGTTTTATGCATCACCCCACCTCACCTTTCCCGTTAAGCAGCCATAGTGTGTCTTCTAAACGTGTGACGCTGTTCTGTTTTGTAATTCAGTTCAAGTGTAGCGGTTTTTACATTCCCTCTCTAAGTGATATCTTATGATAAGTGTCTTTTTCTGTGTGACTTATTTCACTTAGAATCATCGTACCTAAATCCTCTCATCATGCTGCTACTAGCCTTATGACGTTAATTTCATGGCTGAGTGATATGCCATTGTACCTAAGGACCACAACTTCCTTTTCCATTTTTCTCTTTCCTGGGATATTTAAGGTGTAACGAAGTGGAGGTTCTTGTCAACAGAGCAGCCCTAAACTTTGGGGTGCCTGTGTCTTGCTGATTTTTAGTTTTCCCAATTTATACGCCCATGAGTGGAAGTGCCTTATTCTCTCTATGCTGAGTTCTTTAGATGTTTCAGGAAACACCGTACACTTCTCCAGAGTGGCTGTTGGCAATTTACATCCCGCCCATCAGCGTAGTAAGGCTCCCGTTTCTCCATGGCCTGTCCTGCATTTCTGGTTTTGACACTTTATTCAGCATGGCCCTTTTGACCGATGGGAAGCGAGACTTCTTTGTAGCGCTGATTTGCCTTTCCAGGTTGCTTGGTTGGCCAAAAAGGGCGTATGCGTTTTTTCCTGAATATATTCAGGAAAAAACGCATACGCCCTTTTTGGCCAAGGGCATCATGGTCGAGGTTTTGCCGCCTTTCCTGTGCTTTAAAGGCGATTCGAATCTACCTCCTGAAATCTGTTTCCTGCAATTCTGCCTTGCTTTCAAATCCTCTTCGTTGCCTTCCCTCAATATATTTGTGGACGAGAGTTATCATTTCTAACTCTGCAGGTTTGTGAATTGCTGTGCCCCTGAGCTCCATTTTTCAACTCGCTTTCTTCGGAGCTGGCCGCAAAAGCGCAGGATTGCTTCAGGCCCTATTCTGGTTCCGGGCGGCAGGCTGAGCCTGTGGTTAATTCTTCTTCCTGATGGGAAAATAGAGTGACCTGTGCCTGTCCCAACACCTAGAGCTAGTCTCTCACTGGTTCCCCCTCTTCCCGTTCATCCTCAGGACAATTTGCAACCTGTACGGAACAGGAGGTTGAAGGTGCTGATTCTCCACGGAGGGAGATTGCTACTAACGCGGCTGGAATGGCCAACCCGAGCACAAGGAGATGAGAAATGAGGTGCGTTTTAGAAACCTTTCCCGATCACACGGTGTACCATCTTCTGGGTTTCTCATGCATGTTTTCGATGTAGGAAGATGCCCTTGAACCTGGAGATTTGGGACCCATGGGATGGGTACCATGCAGTATTACTTTAAAGGGTCTGCGTTTGCTCACCCAACCTCACCAAACCTCTCAGCCCCAAGAGTGTCCACCCTTATGTCTCAATCAGCTGTGGGTCTAGATATGGTCAATCCAGGTGGCATCACAGCCCCTGAACGAATTTTGTAAGAATTTCTCTCTCTTTCACTGTCTTTGTTTCACGGGATTTTAAAAGTAATTGATTTTTATAATGGGGTTTAGCTGCTTTTCACTGCTCTGTTTATGCTGCTTTACACCCACTTGACTCATTTACAGAGAGATATCAATACATAGCTTTGAAGATTCTTCCTAGTCAGGTATATTCTTGGGCGGTGAATAGGGGGTGTCGAGTCCAGTTCACTGAGCAAGGAGTAGGTCTTGTCTATTACATATTGGGTTTATGGAACGGTATCTGAGCTAATTTGAAACCCTTGTTTTCTACCTCACCTGACCTCACCATTCCCGTTAAGCAGCCATAGTGTGTTTTGTAAACGTGTGACGCTGTTCTGTTTTGTAATTCAGTTCAAGTGTAGCGGTTTTTACATTCCCTCTCTAAGTGATATCTTATGATAAGTGTCTTTTTCTGTGTGACTTATTTCACTTAGAATCATCGTACCTAAATCCTCTCATCATGCTGCTACTAGCCTTATGACGTTAATTTCATGGCTGAGTGATAATCCATTGTACAGAAGGACCACAACTTCCTTATCCATTTTTCTCTTTCCTGGGATATTTAAGGTGTAACGAAGTGGAGGTTCTTGTCAACAGAGCAGCCCTAAACTTTGGGGTGCCTGTGTCTTGCTGATTTTTAGTTTTCCCAATTTATACGCCCATGAGTGGAAGTGCCTTATGCTCTCTATGCTGAGTTCTTTAGATGTTTCAGGAAACACCGTACACTTCTCCAGAGTGGCTGTTGGCAATTTACATCCCGCCCATCAGCGTAGTAAGGCTCCCGTTTCTCCATGGCCTGTCCTGCATTTCTGGTTTTGACACTTTATTCAGCATGGCCCTTTTGACCGATGGGAAGCGAGACTTCTTTGTAGCGCTGGTTTGCCTTTCCAGGTTGCTTGGTTGGCCAAAAAGGGCGTATGCGTTTTTTCCTGAATATATTCAGGAAAAAACGCATACGCCCTTTTTGGCCAAGGGCATCATGGTCGAGGTTTTGCCGCTTTTCCTGTGCTTTAAAGGCGATTCGACTCTACCTCCTGAAATCTGTTTCCTGCAATTCTGCCTTGCTTTCAAATCCTCCTCGTTGCCTTCCCTCAATATATTTGTGGACGAGAGTTATCATTTATAACTCTGCAGGTTTGTGAATTGCAGTGCCCCTGAGCTCGATTTTTCAACTCGTTTTTTTGGGAGCTGGCCGCAAAAGCACAGGATTGCTTCAGGCCCTGTTCTGCTTCCGGGCGGCAGGCTGAGCCTGTGGTTAATTCTTCTTCCTGATGGGAAAATAGAGTGACCTGTGCCTGTCCCAACACCTAGAGCTAGTCTCTCACTGGTTCCCCCTCTTCCCGTTCATCCTCAGGACAATTTGCAACCTGTACGGAACAGGAGGTTGAAGGTGCTGATTCTCGAAGGAGGGAGATTGCTAGTAAAGCGGCTGTAATGGCCAACCCGAGCACAAGGAGATGAGAAATGAGGTGCGTTTTCGAAACCTTTCCCGATCACACGGTGTACCATCTTCTGGGTTTCTCATGCATGTTTTTGTTATAGGAAGATGCCCTTGAACTTGGAGATTTGGGACCCATGGGATGGGTACCACGCAGTATTACTTTAAAGGGCCTGCGTTTCCTCAACCAACCTGACCAAACCTCTCAGCCCCAAGAGTGTCCACCCTTATGTCTCAATCAGCTGTGGGTCTAGAGATGGTCAATCCAGGTGGCATCACAGCCCCTGAACGAATATTGTAAGAATTTCTCTCTCTTTCACTGTCTTTGTTTCACGGGTTTTTAAAAGTAATTGATTTTTATAATGGGGTTTAGCTGCTTTTCACTGCTGTTTTTATGCTGCTTTACACCCACTTGACTCACTTACAGAGAGATATCAATACATAGCTTTGAAGATTCTTCCTAGTCAGATATATTCTTGGGCGGTGAATAGGGGTTTTTGCGTCCAGTTCACTGAGCAAGGAGTAGGTCTTGTCTATTACATATTGGGCTTATTGAACGGTATCTGAGCTAATTTGAAACCCTTGTTTTCTGCCTCACCCGACCTCACCTTTCCCGTTAAGCAGCCATAGTGTGTTTTGTAAACGTGTGTCTCTGTTCTGTTTTGTAATTCAGTTCAAGTGTAGCGGTTTTTACATTCCCTCTATAAGTGATATCTTATGATAAGTGTCGTTTTCTGGTTGACTTATTTCACTTAGAATCGTCGTACCTAAATCCACTCATCATGCTGCTACTAGCCTTATGACGTTGATTTCCTGGCTGAGTGATATTCCATTGTACATAAGGACCACAACTTCTTTATCCATTTTTTTCTTTCCTGGCATATTTAAGGTGTAACGAAGTGGAGGTTCTTGTCAACAGAGCAGCCCTAAACTTTGGGGTGCCTGTGTCTTGCTGATTTTTACTTTTCCCAATTTATACACCCATGAGTGGAAGTGCCCTATGCTCTCTAAGCTGAGTTTTTTAGAGGTTTCAGGACACACCGTACACTTCTCCAGAGTGGCTGTTGGCAATTTACATCCCGCCCATCAGCGTAGCAAGGCTCCCGTTTCTCCATGGCCTGTCCTGCATTTCTGGTTTTGACACTTTATTCAGCATGGCCCTTTTGACCGATGGGAAGCGAGACTTCTTTGTAGCGCTGATTTGCCTTTCCAGGTTGCTTGGTTGGCCAAAAAGGGCGTATGCGTTTTTTCCTGAATATATTCAGGAAAAAACGCATACGCCCTTTTTGGCCAAGGGCATCATGGTCGAGGTTTTGCCGCCTTTCCTGTGCTTTAAAGGCGATTCGAATCTACCTCCTGAAATCTGTTTCCTGCAATTCTGCCTTGCTTTCAAATCCTCTTCGTTGCCTTCCCTCAATATATTTGTGGACGAGAGTTATCATTTCTAACTCTGCAGGTTTGTGAATTGCAGTGCCCCTGAGCTCCATTTTTCAACTCGCTTTCTTCGGAGCTGGCCGCAAAAGCGCAGGATTGCTTCAGGCCCTATTCTGGTTCCGGGCGGCAGGCTGAGCCTGTGGTTAATTCTTCTTCCTGATGGGAAAATAGAGTGACCTGTGCCTGTCCCAACACCTAGAGCTAGTCTCTCATTGGTTCCCCCTCTTCCCGTTCATCCTCAGGACAAATTGCAACCTGTACGGAACAGGAGGTTAAAGGTGCTGATTCTCCACGGAGGGAGATTGCTACTAACGTGGCTGGAATGGCGAACCCGAGCACAAGGAGATGAGAAATGAGGTGCGTTTTAGAAACCTTTCCCGATCACACGGTGTACCATCTTCTGGGTTTCTCATGCATGTTTTCGACGTAGGAAGATGCCCTTGAACCTGGAGATTTGGGACCCATGGGATGGGTACCATGCAGTATTACTTTAAAGGGTCTGCGTTTGCTCACCCAACCTCACCAAACCTCTCAGCCACAAGAGTGTCCACCCTTATGTCTCAATCAGCTGTGGGTCTAGATATGGTCAATCCAGGTGGCATCACAGCCCCTGAACGAATTTTGTAAGAATTTCTCTCTCTTTCACTGTCTTTGTTTCACGGGATTTTAAAAGTAATTGATTTTTATAATGGGGTTTAGCTGCTTTTCACTGCTCTGTTTATGCTGCTTTACACCCACTTGACTCATTTACAGAGAGATATCAATACATAGCTTTGAAGATTCTTCCTAGTCAGGTATATTCTTGGGCGGTGAATAGGGGGTGTCGAGTCCAGTTCACTGAGCAAGGAGTAGGTCTTGTCTATTACATATTGGGTTTATGGAACGGTATCTGAGCTCATTTGAAACCCTTGTTTTATGCATCACCCCACCTCACCTTTCCCGTTAAGCAGCCATAGTGTGTCTTCTAAACGTGTGACGCTGTTCTGTTTTGTAATTCAGTTCAAGTGTAGCGGTTTTTACATTCCCTCTCTAAGTGATATCTTATGATAAGTGTCTTTTTCTGTGTGACTTATTTCACTTAGAATCATCGTACCTAAATCCTCTCATCATGCTGCTACTAGCCTTATGACGTTAATTTCATGGCTGAGTGATATGCCATTGTACCTAAGGACCACAACTTCCTTTTCCATTTTTCTCTTTCCTGGGATATTTAAGGTGTAACGAAGTGGAGGTTCTTGTCAACAGAGCAGCCCTAAACTTTGGGGTGCCTGTGTCTTGCTGATTTTTAGTTTTCCCAATTTATACGCCCATGAGTGGAAGTGCCTTATTCTCTCTATGCTGAGTTCTTTAGATGTTTCAGGAAACACCGTACACTTCTCCAGAGTGGCTGTTGGCAATTTACATCCCGCCCATCAGCGTAGTAAGGCTCCCGTTTCTCCATGGCCTGTCCTGCATTTCTGGTTTTGACACTTTATTCAGCATGGCCCTTTTGACCGATGGGAAGCGAGACTTCTTTGTAGCGCTGATTTGCCTTTCCAGGTTGCTTGGTTGGCCAAAAAGGGCGTATGCGTTTTTTCCTGAATATATTCAGGAAAAAACGCATACGCCCTTTTTGGCCAAGGGCATCATGGTCGAGGTTTTGCCGCTTTTCCTGTGCTTTAAAGGCGATTCGACTCTACCTCCTGAAATCTGTTTCCTGCAATTCTGCCTTGCTTTCAAATCCTCCTCGTTGCCTTCCCTCAATATATTTGTGGACGAGAGTTATCATTTCTAACTCTGCAGGTTTGTGAATTGCAGTGCCCCTGAGCTCGATTTTTCAACTCGTTTTTTTGGGAGCTGGCCGCAAAAGCGCAGGATTGCTTCAGGCCCTGTTCTGCTTCCGGGCGGCAGGCTGAGCCTGTGGTTAATTCTTCTTCCTGATGGGAAAATAGAGTGACCTGTGCCTGTCCCAACACCTAGAGCTAGTCTCTCACTGGTTCCCCCTCTTCCCGTTCATCCTCAGGACAATTTGCAACCTGTACGGAACAGGAGGTTGAAGGTGCTGATTCTCGAAGGAGGGAGATTGCTAGTAAAGCGGCTGTAATGGCCAACCCGAGCACAAGGAGATGAGAAATGAGGTGCGTTTTCGAAACCTTTCCCGATCACACGGTGTACCATCTTCTGGGTTTCTCATGCATGTTTTTGTTATAGGAAGATGCCCTTGAACTTGGAGATTTGGGACCCATGGGATGGGTACCACGCAGTATTACTTTAAAGGGCCTGCGTTTCCTCAACCAACCTGACCAAACCTCTCAGCCCCAAGAGTGTCCACCCTTATGTCTCAATCAGCTGTGGGTCTAGAGATGGTCAATCCAGGTGGCATCACAGCCCCTGAACGAATATTGTAAGAATTTCTCTCTCTTTCACTGTCTTTGTTTCACGGGTTTTTAAAAGTAATTGATTTTTATAATGGGGTTTAGCTGCTTTTCACTGCTGTTTTTATGCTGCTTTACACCCACTTGACTCACTTACAGAGAGATATCAATACATAGCTTTGAAGATTCTTCCTAGTCAGATATATTCTTGGGCGGTGAATAGGGGGTTTTTGCGTCCAGTTCACTGAGCAAGGAGTAGGTCTTGTCTATTACATATTGGGTTTATTGAATGGTATCTGAGCTAATTTGAAACCCTTGTTTTCTGCCTCACCCGACCTCACCTTTCCCGTTAAGCAGCCATAGTGTGTTTTGTAAACGTGTGTCTCTGTTCTGTTTTGTAATTCAGTTCAAGTGTAGCGGTTTTTACATTCCCTCTATAAGTGATATCTTATGATAAGTGTCGTTTTCTGGTTGACTTATTTCACTTAGAATCGTCGTACCTAAATCCACTCATCATGCTGCTACTAGCCTTATGACGTTGATTTCCTGGCTGAGTGATATTCCATTGTACATAAGGACCACAACTTCTTTATCCATTTTTTTCTTTCCTGGGATATTTAAGGTGTAACGAAGTGGAGGTTCTTGTCAACAGAGCAGCCCTAAACTTTGGGGTGCCTGTGTCTTGCTGATTTTTACTTTTCCCAATTTATACACCCATGAGTGGAAGTGCCCTATGCTCTCTAAGCTGAGTTTTTTAGAGGTTTCAGGACACACCGTACACTTCTCCAGAGTGGCTGTTGGCAATTTACATCCCGCCCATCAGCGTAGCAAGGCTCCCGTTTCTCCATGGCCTGTCCTGCATTTCTGGTTTTGACACTTTATTCAGCATGGCCCTTTTGACCGATGGGAAGCGAGACTTCTTTGTAGCGCTGATTTGCCTTTCCAGGTTGCTTGGTTGGCCAAAAAGGGCGTATGCGTTTTTTCCTGAATATATTCAGGAAAAAACGCATACGCCCTTTTTGGCCAAGGGCATCATGGTCGAGGTTTTGCCGCCTTTCCTGTGCTTTAAAGGCGATTCGAATCTACCTCCTGAAATCTGTTTCCTGCAATTCTGCCTTGCTTTCAAATCCTCTTCGTTGCCTTCCCTCAATATATTTGTGGACGAGAGTTATCATTTCTAACTCTGCAGGTTTGTGAATTGCAGTGCCCCTGAGCTCCATTTTTCAACTCGCTTTCTTCGGAGCTGGCCGCAAAAGCGCAGGATTGCTTCAGGCCCTATTCTGGTTCCGGGCGGCAGGCTGAGCCTGTGGTTAATTCTTCTTCCTGATGGGAAAATAGAGTGACCTGTGCCTGTCCCAACACCTAGAGCTAGTCTCTCATTGGTTCCCCCACTTCCCGTTCATCCTCAGGACAAATTGCAACCTGTACGGAACAGGAGGTTAAAGGTGCTGATTCTCCACGGAGGGAGATTGCTACTAACGCGGCTGGAATGGCGAACCCGAGCACAAGGAGATGAGAAATGAGGTGCGTTTTAGAAACCTTTCCCGATCACACGGTGTACCATCTTCTGGGTTTCTCATGCATGTTTTCGATGTAGGAAGATGCCCTTGAACCTGGAGATTTGGGACCCATGGGATGGGTACCACGCAGTATTACTTTAAAGGGTGTGCGTTTGCTCACCCAACCTCACCAAACCTCTCAGCCCCAAGAGTGTCCACCCTTATGTCTCAATCAGCTGTGGGTCTAGAGATGGTCAATCCAGGTGGCATCACAGCCCCTGAACGAATTTTGTAAGAATTTCTCTCTCTTTCACTGTCTTTGTTTCACGGGATTTTAAAAGTAATTGATTTTTATAATGGGGTTTAGCTGCTTTTCACTGCTGTGTTTATGCTGCTTTACACCCACTTGACTCATTTACAGAGGGATATCAATACATAGCTTTCAAGATTGTTCCTAGTCAGATATATTCTTGGGCGGTGAATAGGGGGTGTCGAGTCCAGTTCACTGAGCAAGGAGTAGGTCTTGTCTATTACATATTGGGTTTATGGAACGGTATCTGAGCTAATTTAAAACCCTTGTTTTCTACCTCACCCGACCTCACCTTTCCCGTTAAGCAGCCATAGTGTGTTTTGTAAACGTGTGTCTCTGTTCTGTTTTGTAATTCAGTTCAAGTGTAGCGGTTTTTACATTCCCTCTATAAGTCATATCTTATGATAAGTGTTGTTTTCTGGTTGACTTATTTCACTTAGAATCGTCGTACCTAAATCCACTCATCATGCTGCTACTAGCCTTATGACGTTGATTTCATGGCTGAGTGATATGCCATTGTACATAAGGACCACAACTTCCTTATCCATTTTTCTCTTTCCTGGGATATTTAAGGTGTAACGAAGTGGAGGTTCTTGTCAACAGAGCAGCCCTAAACTTCGGGGTGCCTGTGTCTTCCTGATTTTTAGTTTTCCCAATTTATACGCCCATGAGTGGAAGTGCCTTATGCTCTCTATGCTGAGTTCTTTAGATGTTTCAGGAAACACCGTACACTTCTCCAGAGTGGCTGTTGGCAATTTACATCCCGCCCATCAGCGTAGTAAGGCTCCCGTTTCTCCATGGCCTGTCCTGCATTTCTGGTTTTGACACTTTATTCAGCATGGCCCTTTTGACCGATGGGAAGCGAGACTTCTTTGTAGCGCTGATTTGCCTTTCCAGGTTGCTTGGTTGGCCAAAAAGGGCGTATGCGTTTTTTCCTGAATATATTCAGGAAAAAACGCATACGCCCTTTTTGGCCAAGGGCATCATGGTCGAGGTTTTGCCGCTTTTCCTGTGCTTTAAAGGCGATTCGACTCTACCTCCTGAAATCTGTTTCCTGCAATTCTGCCTTGCTTTCAAATCCTCCTCGTTGCCTTCCCTCAATATATTTGTGGACGAGAGTTATCATTTCTAACTCTGCAGGTTTGTGAATTGCAGTGCCCCTGAGCTCGATTTTTCAACTCGTTTTTTTGGGACCTGGCCGCAAAAGCGCAGGATTGCTTCAGGCCCTGTTCTGCTTCCGGGCGGCAGGCTGAGCCTGTGGTTAATTCTTCTTCCTGATGGGAAAATAGAGTGACCTGTGCCTGTCCCAACACCTAGAGCTAGTCTCTCACTGGTTCCCCCTCTTCCCGTTCATCCTCAGGACAATTTGCAACCTGTACGGAACAGGAGGTTGAAGGTGCTGATTCTCGAAGGAGGGAGATTGCTAGTAAAGCGGCTGTAATGGCCAACCCGAGCACAAGGAGATGAGAAATGAGGTGCGTTTTCGAAACCTTTCCCGATCACACGGTGTACCATCTTCTGGGTTTCTCATGCATGTTTTTGTTATAGGAAGATGCCCTTGAACTTGGAGATTTGGGACCCATGGGATGGGTACCACGCAGTATTACTTTAAAGGGCCTGCGTTTCCTCAACCAACCTGACCAAACCTCTCAGCCCCAAGAGTGTCCACCCTTATGTCTCAATCAGCTGTGGGTCTAGAGATGGTCAATCCAGGTGGCATCACAGCCCCTGAACGAATATTGTAAGAATTTCTCTCTCTTTCACTGTCTTTGTTTCACGGGTTTTTAAAAGTAATTGATTTTTATAATGGGGTTTAGCTGCTTTTCACTGCTGTTTTTATGCTGCTTTACACCCACTTGACTCACTTACAGAGAGATATCAATACATAGCTTTGAAGATTCTTCCTAGTCAGATATATTCTTGGGCGGTGAATAGGGGTTTTTTGCATCCAGTTCACTGAGCAAGGAGTAGGTCTTGTCTATTACATATTGGGTTTATTGAACGGTATCTGAGCTAATTTGAAACCCTTGTTTTCTGCCTCACCCGACCTCACCTTTCCCGTTAAGCAGCCATAGTGTGTTTTGTAAACGTGTGTCTCTGTTCTGTTTTGTAATTCAGTTCAAGTGTAGCGGTTTTTACATTCCCTCTATAAGTGATATCTTATGATAAGTGTCGTTTTCTGGTTGACTTATTTCACTTAGAATCGTCGTACCTAAATCCACTCATCATGCTGCTACTAGCCTTATGACGTTGATTTCCTGGCTGAGTGATATTCCATTGTACATAAGGACCACAACTTCTTTATCCATTTTTTTCTTTCCTGGCATATTTAAGGTGTAACGAAGTGGAGGTTCTTGTCAACAGAGCAGCCCTAAACTTTGGGGTGCCTGTGTCTTGCTGATTTTTACTTTTCCCAATTTATACACCCATGAGTGGAAGTGCCCTATGCTCTCTAAGCTGAGTTTTTTAGAGGTTTCAGGACACACCGTACACTTCTCCAGAGTGGCTGTTGGCAATTTACATCCCGCCCATCAGCGTAGCAAGGCTCCCGTTTCTCCATGGCCTGTCCTGCATTTCTGGTTTTGACACTTTATTCAGCATGGCCCTTTTGACCGATGGGAAGCGAGACTTCTTTGTATCGCTGATTTGCCTTTCCAGGTTGCTTGGTTGGCCAAAAGGGGCGTATGCGTTTTTTCCTGAATATATTCAGGAAAAAACGCATACGCCCCTTTTGGCCAAGGGCATCATGGTCGAGGTTTTGCCGCCTTTCCTGTGCTTTAAAGGCGATTCGAATCTACCTCCTGAAATCTGTTTCCTGCAATTCTGCCTTGCTTTCAAATCCTCTTCGTTGCCTTCCCTCAATATATTTGTGGACGAGAGTTATCATTTCTAACTCTGCAGGTTTGTGAATTGCAGTGCCCCTGAGCTCCATTTTTCAACTCGCTTTCTTCGGAGCTGGCCGCAAAAGCGCAGGATTGCTTCAGGCCCTATTCTGGTTCCGGGCGGCAGGCTGAGCCTGTGGTTAATTCTTCTTCCTGATGGGAAAATAGAGTGACCTGTGCCTGTCCCAACACCTAGAGCTAGTCTCTCATTGGTTCCCCCACTTCCCGTTCATCCTCAGGACAAATTGCAACCTGTACGGAACAGGAGGTTAAAGGTGCTGATTCTCCACGGAGGGAGATTGCTACTAACGCGGCTGGAATGGCGAACCCGAGCACAAGGAGATGAGAAATGAGGTGCGTTTTAGAAACCTTTCCCGATCACACGGTGTACCATCTTCTGGGTTTCTCATGCATGTTTTCGATGTAGGAAGATGCCCTTGAACCTGGAGATTTGGGACCCATGGGATGGGTACCACGCAGTATTACTTTAAAGGGTGTGCGTTTGCTCACCCAACCTCACCAAACCTCTCAGCCCCAAGAGTGTCCACCCTTATGTCTCAATCAGCTGTGGGTCTAGAGATGGTCAATCCAGGTGGCATCACAGCCCCTGAACGAATTTTGTAAGAATTTCTCTCTCTTTCACTGTCTTTGTTTCACGGGATTTTAAAAGTAATTGATTTTTATAATGGGGTTTAGCTGCTTTTCACTGCTGTGTTTATGCTGCTTTACACCCACTTGACTCATTTACAGAGGGATATCAATACATAGCTTTCAAGATTGTTCCTAGTCAGATATATTCTTGGGCGGTGAATAGGGGGTGTCGAGTCCAGTTCACTGAGCAAGGAGTAGGTCTTGTCTATTACATATTGGGTTTATGGAACGGTATCTGAGCTAATTTAAAACCCTTGTTTTCTACCTCACCCGACCTCACCTTTCCCGTTAAGCAGCCATAGTGTGTTTTGTAAACGTGTGTCTCTGTTCTGTTTTGTAATTCAGTTCAAGTGTAGCGGTTTTTACATTCCCTCTATAAGTCATATCTTATGATAAGTGTTGTTTTCTGGTTGACTTATTTCACTTAGAATCGTCGTACCTAAATCCACTCATCATGCTGCTACTAGCCTTATGACGTTGATTTCATGGCTGAGTGATATGCCATTGTACATAAGGACCACAACTTCCTTATCCATTTTTCTCTTTCCTGGGATATTTAAGGTGTAACGAAGTGGAGGTTCTTGTCAACAGAGCAGCCCTAAACTTCGGGGTGCCTGTGTCTTCCTGATTTTTAGTTTTCCCAATTTATACGCCCATGAGTGGAAGTGCCTTATGCTCTCTATGCTGAGTTCTTTAGATGTTTCAGGAAACACCGTACACTTCTCCAGAGTGGCTGTTGGCAATTTACATCCCGCCCATCAGCGTAGTAAGGCTCCCGTTTCTCCATGGCCTGTCCTGCATTTCTGGTTTTGACACTTTATTCAGCATGGCCCTTTTGACCGATGGGAAGCGAGACTTCTTTGTAGCGCTGATTTGCCTTTCCAGGTTGCTTGGTTGGCCAAAAAGGGCGTATGCGTTTTTTCCTGAATATATTCAGGAAAAAACGCATACGCCCTTTTTGGCCAAGGGCATCATGGTCGAGGTTTTGCCGCTTTTCCTGTGCTTTAAAGGCGATTCGACTCTACCTCCTGAAATCTGTTTCCTGCAATTCTGCCTTGCTTTCAAATCCTCCTCGTTGCCTTCCCTCAATATATTTGTGGACGAGAGTTATCATTTCTAACTCTGCAGGTTTGTGAATTGCAGTGCCCCTGAGCTCGATTTTTCAACTCGTTTTTTTGGGACCTGGCCGCAAAAGCGCAGGATTGCTTCAGGCCCTGTTCTGCTTCCGGGCGGCAGGCTGAGCCTGTGGTTAATTCTTCTTCCTGATGGGAAAATAGAGTGACCTGTGCCTGTCCCAACACCTAGAGCTAGTCTCTCACTGGTTCCCCCTCTTCCCGTTCATCCTCAGGACAATTTGCAACCTGTACGGAACAGGAGGTTGAAGGTGCTGATTCTCGAAGGAGGGAGATTGCTAGTAAAGCGGCTGTAATGGCCAACCCGAGCACAAGGAGATGAGAAATGAGGTGCGTTTTCGAAACCTTTCCCGATCACACGGTGTACCATCTTCTGGGTTTCTCATGCATGTTTTTGTTATAGGAAGATGCCCTTGAACTTGGAGATTTGGGACCCATGGGATGGGTACCACGCAGTATTACTTTAAAGGGCCTGCGTTTCCTCAACCAACCTGACCAAACCTCTCAGCCCCAAGAGTGTCCACCCTTATGTCTCAATCAGCTGTGGGTCTAGAGATGGTCAATCCAGGTGGCATCACAGCCCCTGAACGAATATTGTAAGAATTTCTCTCTCTTTCACTGTCTTTGTTTCACGGGTTTTTAAAAGTAATTGATTTTTATAATGGGGTTTAGCTGCTTTTCACTGCTGTTTTTATGCTGCTTTACACCCACTTGACTCACTTACAGAGAGATATCAATACATAGCTTTGAAGATTCTTCCTAGTCAGATATATTCTTGGGCGGTGAATAGGGGTTTTTTGCATCCAGTTCACTGAGCAAGGAGTAGGTCTTGTCTATTACATATTGGGTTTATTGAACGGTATCTGAGCTAATTTGAAACCCTTGTTTTCTGCCTCACCCGACCTCACCTTTCCCGTTAAGCAGCCATAGTGTGTTTTGTAAACGTGTGTCTCTGTTCTGTTTTGTAATTCAGTTCAAGTGTAGCGGTTTTTACATTCCCTCTATAAGTGATATCTTATGATAAGTGTCGTTTTCTGGTTGACTTATTTCACTTAGAATCGTCGTACCTAAATCCACTCATCATGCTGCTACTAGCCTTATGACGTTGATTTCCTGGCTGAGTGATATTCCATTGTACATAAGGACCACAACTTCTTTATCCATTTTTTTCTTTCCTGGCATATTTAAGGTGTAACGAAGTGGAGGTTCTTGTCAACAGAGCAGCCCTAAACTTTGGGGTGCCTGTGTCTTGCTGATTTTTACTTTTCCCAATTTATACACCCATGAGTGGAAGTGCCCTATGCTCTCTAAGCTGAGTTTTTTAGAGGTTTCAGGACACACCGTACACTTCTCCAGAGTGGCTGTTGGCAATTTACATCCCGCCCATCAGCGTAGCAAGGCTCCCGTTTCTCCATGGCCTGTCCTGCATTTCTGGTTTTGACACTTTATTCAGCATGGCCCTTTTGACCGATGGGAAGCGAGACTTCTTTGTATCGCTGATTTGCCTTTCCAGGTTGCTTGGTTGGCCAAAAGGGGCGTATGCGTTTTTTCCTGAATATATTCAGGAAAAAACGCATACGCCCCTTTTGGCCAAGGGCATCATGGTCGAGGTTTTGCCGCCTTTCCTGTGCTTTAAAGGCGATTCGAATCTACCTCCTGAAATCTGTTTCCTGCAATTCTGCCTTGCTTTCAAATCCTCTTCGTTGCCTTCCCTCAATATATTTGTGGACGAGAGTTATCATTTCTAACTCTGCAGGTTTGTGAATTGCAGTGCCCCTGAGCTCCATTTTTCAACTCGCTTTCTTCGGAGCTGGCCGCAAAAGCGCAGGATTGCTTCAGGCCCTATTCTGGTTCCGGGCGGCAGGCTGAGCCTGTGGTTAATTCTTCTTCCTGATGGGAAAATAGAGTGACCTGTGCCTGTCCCAACACCTAGAGCTAGTCTCTCATTGGTTCCCCCTCTTCCCGTTCATCCTCAGGACAAATTGCAACCTGTACGGAACAGGAGGTTAAAGGTGCTGATTCTCCACGGAGGGAGATTGCTACTAACGCGGCTGGAATGGCGAACCCGAGCACAAGGAGATGAGAAATGAGGTGCGTTTCAGAAACCTTTCCCGATCACACGGTGTACCATCTTCTGGGTTTCTCATGCATGTTTTCGATGTAGGAAGATGCCCTTGAACCTGGAGATTTGGGACCCATGGGATGGGTACCATGCAGTATTACTTTAAAGGGTCTGCGTTTGCTCACCCAACCTCACCAAACCTCTCAGCCCCAAGAGTGTCCACCCTTATGTCTCAATCAGCTGTGGGTCTAGATATGGTCAATCCAGGTGGCATCACAGCCCCTGAACGAATTTTGTAAGAATTTCTCTCTCTTTCACTGTCTTTGTTTCACGGGATTTTAAAAGTAATTGATTTTTATAATGGGGTTTAGCTGCTTTTCACTGCTCTGTTTATGCTGCTTTACACCCACTTGACTCATTTACAGAGAGATATCAATACATAGCTTTGAAGATTCTTCCTAGTCAGGTATATTCTTGGGCGGTGAATAGGGGGTGTCGAGTCCAGTTCACTGAGCAAGGAGTAGGTCTTGTCTATTACATATTGGGTTTATGGAACGGTATCTGAGCTAATTTGAAACCCTTGTTTTCTACCTCACCTGACCTCACCTTTCCCGTTAAGCAGCCATAGTGTGTTTTGTAAACGTGTGACGCTGTTCTGTTTTGTAATTCAGTTCAAGTGTAGCGGTTTTTACATTCCCTCTCTAAGTGATATCTTATGATAAGTGTCTTTTTCTGTGTGACTTATTTCACTTAGAATCATCGTACCTAAATCCTCTCATCATGCTGCTACTAGCCTTATGACGTTAATTTCATGGCTGAGTGATATGCCATTGTACATAAGGACCACAACTTCCTTATCCATTTTTCTCTTTCCTGGGATATTTAAGGTGTAACGAAGTGGAGGTTCTTGTCAACAGAGCAGCCCTAAACTTTGGGGTGCCTGTGTCTTGCTGATTTTTAGTTTTCCCAATTTATACGCCCATGAGTGGAAGTGCCCTATGCTCTCTAAGCTGAGTTTTTTAGAGGTTTCAGGACACACCGTACACTTCTCCAGAGTGGCTGTTGGCAATTTACATCCCGCCCATCAGCGTAGCAAGGCTCCCGTTTCTCCATGGCCTGTCCTGCATTTCTGGTTTTGACACTTTATTCAGCATGGCCCTTTTGACCGATGGGAAGCGAGACTTCTTTGTAGCGCTGATTTGCCTTTCCAGGTTGCTTGGTTGGCCAAAAAGGGCGTATGCGTTTTTTCCTGAATATATTCAGGAAAAAACGCATACGCCCTTTTTGGCCAAGGGCATCATGGTCGAGGTTTTGCCGCCTTTCCTGTGCTTTAAAGGCGATTCGACTCTACCTCCTGAAATCTGTTTCCTGCAATTCTGCCTTGCTTTCAAATCCTCCTCGTTGCCTTCCCTCAATATATTTGTGGACGAGAGTTATCATTTATAACTCTGCAGGTTTGTGAATTGCAGTGCCCCTGAGCTCGATTTTTCAACTCGTTTTTTTGGGAGCTGGCCGCAAAAGCACAGGATTGCTTCAGGCCCTGTTCTGCTTCCGGGCGGCAGGCTGAGCCTGTGGTTAATTCTTCTTCCTGATAGGAAAATAGAGTGACCTGTGCCTGTCCCAACACCTAGAGCTAGTCTCTCACTGGGTCCCCCTCTTCCCGTTCATCCTCAGGACAATTTGCAACCTGTACGGAACAGGAGGTTGAAGGTGCTGATTCTCGAAGGAGGGAGATTGCTAGTAGAGCGGCTGTAATGGCCAACCCGAGCACAAGGAGATGAGAAATGAGGTGCGTTTTCGAAACCTTTCCCGATCACACGGTGTACCATCTTCTGGGTTTCTCATGCATGTTTTTGTTATAGGAAGATGCCCTTGAACTTGGAGATTTGGGACCCATGGGATGGGTACCACGCAGTATTACTTTAAAGGGCCTGCGTTTCCTCAACCAACCTGACCAAACCTCTCAGCCACAAGAGTGTCCACCCTTATGTCTCAATCAGCTGTGGGTCTAGAGATGGTCAATCCAGGTGGCATCACAGCCCCTGAACGAATATTGTAAGAATTTCTCTCTCTTTCACTGTCTTTGTTTCATGGGTTTTTAAAAGTAATTGATTTTTATAATGGGGTTTAGCTGCTTTTCACTGCTGTTTTTATGCTGCTTTACACCCACTTGACTCACTTACAGAGAGATATCAATACATAGCTTTGAAGATTCTTCCTAGTCAGATATATTCTTGGGCGGTGAATAGGGGTTTTTTGCATCCAGTTCACTGAGCAAGGAGTAGGTCTTGTCTATTACATATTGGGTTTATTGAACGGTATCTGAGCTAATTTGAAACCCTTGTTTTCTGCCTCACCCGACCTCACCTTTCCCGTTAAGCAGCCATAGTGTGTTTTGTAAACGTGTGACGCTGTTCTGTTTTGTAATTCAGTTCAAGTGTAGCGGTTTTTACATTCCCTCTATAAGTGATATCTTATGATAAGTGTCGTTTTCTGGTTGACTTATTTCACTTAGAATCGTCGTACCTAAATCCACTCATCATGCTGCTACTAGCCTTATGACGTTGATTTCCTGGCTGAGTGATATTCCATTGTACATAAGGACCACAACTTCTTTATCCATTTTTTTCTTTCCTGGCATATTTAAGGTGTAACGAAGTGGAGGTTCTTGTCAACAGAGCAGCCCTAAACTTTGGGGTGCCTGTGTCTTGCTGATTTTTACTTTTCCCAATTTATACACCCATGAGTGGAAGTGCCCTATGCTCTCTAAGCTGAGTTTTTTAGAGGTTTCAGGACACACCGTACACTTCTCCAGAGTGGCTGTTGGCAATTTACATCCCGCCCATCAGCGTAGCAAGGCTCCCGTTTCTCCATGGCCTGTCCTGCATTTCTGGTTTTGACACTTTATTCAGCATGGCCCTTTTGACCGATGGGAAGCGAGACTTCTTTGTAGCGCTGATTTGCCTTTCCAGGTTGCTTGGTTGGCCAAAAAGGGCGTATGCGTTTTTTCCTGAATATATTCAGGAAAAAACGCATACGCCCCTTTTGGCCAAGGGCATCATGGTCGAGGTTTTGCCGCCTTTCCTGTGCTTTAAAGGCGATTCGAATCTACCTCCTGAAATCTGTTTCCTGCAATTCTGCCTTGCTTTCAAATCCTCTTCGTTGCCTTCCCTCAATATATTTGTGGACGAGAGTTATCATTTCTAACTCTGCAGGTTTGTGAATTGCTGTGCCCCTGAGCTCCATTTTTCAACTCGCTTTCTTCGGAGCTGGCCGCAAAAGCGCAGGATTGCTTCAGGCCCTATTCTGGTTCCGGGCGGCAGGCTGAGCCTGTGGTTAATTCTTCTTCCTGATGGGAAAATAGAGTGACCTGTGCCTGTCCCAACACCTAGAGCTAGTCTCTCATTGGTTCCCCCTCTTCCCGTTCATCCTCAGGACAAATTGCAACCTGTACGGAACAGGAGGTTAAAGGTGCTGATTCTCCACGGAGGGAGATTGCTACTAACGTGGCTGGAATGGCGAACCCGAGCACAAGGAGATGAGAAATGAGGTGCGTTTTAGAAACCTTTCCCGATCACACGGTGTACCATCTTCTGGGTTTCTCATGCATGTTTTCGATGTAGGAAGATGCCCTTGAACCTGGAGATTTGGGACCCATGGGATGGGTACCATGCAGTATTACTTTAAAGGGTCTGCGTTTGCTCACCCAACCTCACCAAACCTCTCAGCCCCAAGAGTGTCCACCCTTATGTCTCAATCAGCTGTGGGTCTAGATATGGTCAATCCAGGTGGCATCACAGCCCCTGAACGAATTTTGTAAGAATTTCTCTCTCTTTCACTGTCTTTGTTTCACGGGATTTTAAAAGTAATTGATTTTTATAATGGGGTTTAGCTGCTTTTCACTGCTCTGTTTATGCTGCTTTACACCCACTTGACTCATTTACAGAGAGATATCAATACATAGCTTTGAAGATTCTTCCTAGTCAGGTATATTCTTGGGCGGTGAATAGGGGGTGTCGAGTCCAGTTCACTGAGCAAGGAGTAGGTCTTGTCTATTACATATTGGGTTTATGGAACGGTATCTGAGCTAATTTGAAACCCTTGTTTTCTACCTCACCTGACCTCACCTTTCCCGTTAAGCAGCCATAGTGTGTTTTGTAAACGTGTGACGCTGTTCTGTTTTGTAATTCAGTTCAAGTGTAGCGGTTTTTACATTCCCTCTCTAAGTGATATCTTATGATAAGTGTCTTTTTCTGTGTGACTTATTTCACTTAGAATCATCGTACCTAAATCCTCTCATCATGCTGCTACTAGCCTTATGACGTTAATTTCATGGCTGAGTGATATGCCATTGTACATAAGGACCACAACTTCCTTATCCATTTTTCTCTTTCCTGGGATATTTAAGGTGTAACGAAGTGGAGGTTCTTGTCAACAGAGCAGCCCTAAACTTTGGGGTGCCTGTGTCTTGCTGATTTTTAGTTTTCCCAATTTATACGCCCATGAGTGGAAGTGCCCTATGCTCTCTAAGCTGAGTTTTTTAGAGGTTTCAGGACACACCGTACACTTCTCCAGAGTGGCTGTTGGCAATTTACATCCCGCCCATCAGCGTAGCAAGGCTCCCGTTTCTCCATGGCCTGTCCTGCATTTCTGGTTTTGACACTTTATTCAGCATGGCCCTTTTGACCGATGGGAAGCGAGACTTCTTTGTAGCGCTGATTTGCCTTTCCAGGTTGCTTGGTTGGCCAAAAAGGGCGTATGCGTTTTTTCCTGACTATATTCAGGAAAAAACGCATACGCCCTTTTTGGCCAAGGGCATCATGGTCGAGGTTTTGCCGCCTTTCCTGTGCTTTAAAGGCGATTCGACTCTACCTCCTGAAATCTGTTTCCTGCAATTCTGCCTTGCTTTCAAATCCTCCTCGTTGCCTTCCCTCAATATATTTGTGGACGAGAGTTATCATTTATAACTCTGCAGGTTTGTGAATTGCAGTGCCCCTGAGCTCGATTTTTCAACTCGTTTTTTTGGGAGCTGGCCCCAAAAGCACAGGATTGCTTCAGGCCCTGTTCTGCTTCCGGGCGGCAGGCTGAGCCTGTGGTTAATTCTTCTTCCTGATGGGAAAATAGAGTGACCTGTGCCTGTCCCAACACCTAGAGCTAGTCTCTCACTGGTTCCCCCTCTTCCCGTTCATCCTCAGGACAATTTGCAACCTGTACGGAACAGGAGGTTGAAGGTGCTGATTCTCGAAGGAGGGAGATTGCTAGTAAAGCGGCTGTAATGGCCAACCCGAGCACAAGGAGATGAGAAATGAGGTGCGTTTTCGAAACCTTTCCCGATCACACGGTGTACCATCTTCTGGGTTTCTCATGCATGTTTTTGTTATAGGAAGATGCCCTTGAACTTGGAGATTTGGGACCCATGGGATGGGTACCACGCAGTATTACTTTAAAGGGCCTGCGTTTCCTCAACCAACCTGACCAAACCTCTCAGCCCCAAGAGTGTCCACCCTTATGTCTCAATCAGCTGTGGGTCTAGAGATGGTCAATCCAGGTGGCATCACAGCCCCTGAACGAATATTGTAAGAATTTCTCTCTCTTTCACTGTCTTTGTTTCACGGGTTTTTAAAAGTAATTGATTTTTATAATGGGGTTTAGCTGCTTTTCACTGCTGTTTTTATGCTGCTTTACACCCACTTGACTCACTTACAGAGAGATATCAATACATAGCTTTGAAGATTCTTCCTAGTCAGATATATTCTTGGGCGGTGAATAGGGGTTTTTGCGTCCAGTTCACTGAGCAAGGAGTAGGTCTTGTCTATTACATATTGGGCTTATTGAACGGTATCTGAGCTAATTTGAAACCCTTGTTTTCTGCCTCACCCGACCTCACCTTTCCCGTTAAGCAGCCATAGTGTGTTTTGTAAACGTGTGTCTCTGTTCTGTTTTGTAATTCAGTTCAAGTGTAGCGGTTTTTACATTCCCTCTATAAGTGATATCTTATGATAAGTGTCGTTTTCTGGTTGACTTATTTCACTTAGAATCGTCGTACCTAAATCCACTCATCATGCTGCTACTAGCCTTATGACGTTGATTTCCTGGCTGAGTGATATTCCATTGTACATAAGGACCACAACTTCTTTATCCATTTTTTTCTTTCCTGGCATATTTAAGGTGTAACGAAGTGGAGGTTCTTGTCAACAGAGCAGCCCTAAACTTTGGGGTGCCTGTGTCTTGCTGATTTTTACTTTTCCCAATTTATACACCCATGAGTGGAAGTGCCCTATGCTCTCTAAGCTGAGTTTTTTAGAGGTTTCAGGACACACCGTACACTTCTCCAGAGTGGCTGTTGGCAATTTACATCCCGCCCATCAGCGTAGCAAGGCTCCCGTTTCTCCATGGCCTGTCCTGCATTTCTGGTTTTGACACTTTATTCAGCATGGCCCTTTTGACCGATGGGAAGCGAGACTTCTTTGTAGCGCTGATTTGCCTTTCCAGGTTGCTTGGTTGGCCAAAAAGGGCGTATGCGTTTTTTCCTGAATATATTCAGGAAAAAACGCATACGCCCTTTTTGGCCAAGGGCATCATGGTCGAGGTTTTGCCGCCTTTCCTGTGCTTTAAAGGCGATTCGAATCTACCTCCTGAAATCTGTTTCCTGCAATTCTGCCTTGCTTTCAAATCCTCTTCGTTGCCTTCCCTCAATATATTTGTGGACGAGAGTTATCATTTCTAACTCTGCAGGTTTGTGAATTGCAGTGCCCCTGAGCTCCATTTTTCAACTCGCTTTCTTCGGAGCTGGCCGCAAAAGCGCAGGATTGCTTCAGGCCCTATTCTGGTTCCGGGCGGCAGGCTGAGCCTGTGGTTAATTCTTCTTCCTGATGGGAAAATAGAGTGACCTGTGCCTGTCCCAACACCTAGAGCTAGTCTCTCATTGGTTCCCCCTCTTCCCGTTCATCCTCAGGACAAATTGCAACCTGTACGGAACAGGAGGTTAAAGGTGCTGATTCTCCACGGAGGGAGATTGCTACTAACGTGGCTGGAATGGCGAACCCGAGCACAAGGAGATGAGAAATGAGGTGCGTTTTAGAAACCTTTCCCGATCACACGGTGTACCATCTTCTGGGTTTCTCATGCATGTTTTCGACGTAGGAAGATGCCCTTGAACCTGGAGATTTGGGACCCATGGGATGGGTACCATGCAGTATTACTTTAAAGGGTCTGCGTTTGCTCACCCAACCTCACCAAACCTCTCAGCCACAAGAGTGTCCACCCTTATGTCTCAATCAGCTGTGGGTCTAGATATGGTCAATCCAGGTGGCATCACAGCCCCTGAACGAATTTTGTAAGAATTTCTCTCTCTTTCACTGTCTTTGTTTCACGGGATTTTAAAAGTAATTGATTTTTATAATGGGGTTTAGCTGCTTTTCACTGCTCTGTTTATGCTGCTTTACACCCACTTGACTCATTTACAGAGAGATATCAATACATAGCTTTGAAGATTCTTCCTAGTCAGGTATATTCTTGGGCGGTGAATAGGGGGTGTCGAGTCCAGTTCACTGAGCAAGGAGTAGGTCTTGTCTATTACATATTGGGTTTATGGAACGGTATCTGAGCTCATTTGAAACCCTTGTTTTATGCATCACCCCACCTCACCTTTCCCGTTAAGCAGCCATAGTGTGTCTTCTAAACGTGTGACGCTGTTCTGTTTTGTAATTCAGTTCAAGTGTAGCGGTTTTTACATTCCCTCTCTAAGTGATATCTTATGATAAGTGTCTTTTTCTGTGTGACTTATTTCACTTAGAATCATCGTACCTAAATCCTCTCATCATGCTGCTACTAGCCTTATGACGTTAATTTCATGGCTGAGTGATATGCCATTGTACATAAGGACCACAACTTCCTTTTCCATTTTTCTCTTTCCTGGGATATTTAAGGTGTAACGAAGTGGAGGTTCTTGTCAACAGAGCAGCCCTAAACTTTGGGGTGCCTGTGTCTTGCTGATTTTTAGTTTTCCCAATTTATACGCCCATGAGTGGAAGTGCCTTATTCTCTCTATGCTGAGTTCTTTAGATGTTTCAGGAAACACCGTACACTTCTCCAGAGTGGCTGTTGGCAATTTACATCCCGCCCATCAGCGTAGTAAGGCTCCCGTTTCTCCATGGCCTGTCCTGCATTTCTGGTTTTGACACTTTATTCAGCATGGCCCTTTTGACCGATGGGAAGCGAGACTTCTTTGTAGCGCTGATTTGCCTTTCCAGGTTGCTTGGTTGGCCAAAAAGGGCGTATGCGTTTTTTCCTGAATATATTCAGGAAAAAACGCATACGCCCTTTTTGGCCAAGGGCATCATGGTCGAGGTTTTGCCGCTTTTCCTGTGCTTTAAAGGCGATTCGACTCTACCTCCTGAAATCTGTTTCCTGCAATTCTGCCTTGCTTTCAAATCCTCCTCGTTGCCTTCCCTCAATATATTTGTGGACGAGAGTTATCATTTCTAACTCTGCAGGTTTGTGAATTGCAGTGCCCCTGAGCTCGATTTTTCAACTCGTTTTTTTGGGAGCTGGCCGCAAAAGCGCAGGATTGCTTCAGGCCCTGTTCTGCTTCCGGGCGGCAGGCTGAGCCTGTGGTTAATTCTTCTTCCTGATGGGAAAATAGAGTGACCTGTGCCTGTCCCAACACCTAGAGCTAGTCTCTCACTGGTTCCCCCTCTTCCCGTTCATCCTCAGGACAATTTGCAACCTGTACGGAACAGGAGGTTGAAGGTGCTGATTCTCGAAGGAGGGAGATTGCTAGTAAAGCGGCTGTAATGGCCAACCCGAGCACAAGGAGATGAGAAATGAGGTGCGTTTTCGAAACCTTTCCCGATCACACGGTGTACCATCTTCTGGGTTTCTCATGCATGTTTTTGTTATAGGAAGATGCCCTTGAACTTGGAGATTTGGGACCCATGGGATGGGTACCACGCAGTATTACTTTAAAGGGCCTGCGTTTCCTCAACCAACCTGACCAAACCTCTCAGCCCCAAGAGTGTCCACCCTTATGTCTCAATCAGCTGTGGGTCTAGAGATGGTCAATCCAGGTGGCATCACAGCCCCTGAACGAATATTGTAAGAATTTCTCTCTCTTTCACTGTCTTTGTTTCACGGGTTTTTAAAAGTAATTGATTTTTATAATGGGGTTTAGCTGCTTTTCACTGCTGTTTTTATGCTGCTTTACACCCACTTGACTCACTTACAGAGAGATATCAATACATAGCTTTGAAGATTCTTCCTAGTCAGATATATTCTTGGGCGGTGAATAGGGGGTTTTTGCGTCCAGTTCACTGAGCAAGGAGTAGGTCTTGTCTATTACATATTGGGTTTATTGAATGGTATCTGAGCTAATTTGAAACCCTTGTTTTCTGCCTCACCCGACCTCACCTTTCCCGTTAAGCAGCCATAGTGTGTTTTGTAAACGTGTGTCTCTGTTCTGTTTTGTAATTCAGTTCAAGTGTAGCGGTTTTTACATTCCCTCTATAAGTGATATCTTATGATTAATGTCGTTTTCTGGTTGACTTATTTCACTTAGAATCGTCGTACCTAAATCCACTCATCATGCTGCTACTAGCCTTATGACGTTGATTTCCTGGCTGAGTGATATTCCATTGTACATAAGGACCACAACTTCTTTATCCATTTTTTTCTTTCCTGGGATATTTAAGGTGTAACGAAGTGGAGGTTCTTGTCAACAGAGCAGCCCTAAACTTTGGGGTGCCTGTGTCTTGCTGATTTTTACTTTTCCCAATTTATACACCCATGAGTGGAAGTGCCCTATGCTCTCTAAGCTGAGTTTTTTAGAGGTTTCAGGACACACCGTACACTTCTCCAGAGTGGCTGTTGGCAATTTACATCACGCCCATCAGCGTAGCAAGGCTCCCGTTTCTCCATGGCCTGTCCTGCATTTCTGGTTTTGACACTTTATTCAGCATGGCCCTTTTGACCGATGGGAAGCGAGACTTCTTTGTAGCGCTGATTTGCCTTTCCAGGTTGCTTGGTTGGCCAAAAAGGGCGTATGCGTTTTTTCCTGAATATATTCAGGAAAAAACGCATACGCCCTTTTTGGCCAAGGGCATCATGGTCGAGGTTTTGCCGCCTTTCCTGTGCTTTAAAGGCGATTCGAATCTACCTCCTGAAATCTGTTTCCTGCAATTCTGCCTTGCTTTCAAATCCTCTTCGTTGCCTTCCCTCAATATATTTGTGGACGAGAGTTATCATTTCTAACTCTGCAGGTTTGTGAATTGCAGTGCCCCTGAGCTCCATTTTTCAACTCGCTTTCTTCGGAGCTGGCCGCAAAAGCGCAGGATTGCTTCAGGCCCTATTCTGGTTCCGGGCGGCAGGCTGAGCCTGTGGTTAATTCTTCTTCCTGATGGGAAAATAGAGTGACCTGTGCCTGTCCCAACACCTAGAGCTAGTCTCTCATTGGTTCCCCCACTTCCCGTTCATCCTCAGGACAAATTGCAACCTGTACGGAACAGGAGGTTAAAGGTGCTGATTCTCCACGGAGGGAGATTGCTACTAACGCGGCTGGAATGGCGAACCCGAGCACAAGGAGATGAGAAATGAGGTGCGTTTTAGAAACCTTTCCCGATCACACGGTGTACCATCTTCTGGGTTTCTCATGCATGTTTTCGATGTAGGAAGATGCCCTTGAACCTGGAGATTTGGGACCCATGGGATGGGTACCACGCAGTATTACTTTAAAGGGTGTGCGTTTGCTCACCCAACCTCACCAAACCTCTCAGCCCCAAGAGTGTCCACCCTTATGTCTCAATCAGCTGTGGGTCTAGAGATGGTCAATCCAGGTGGCATCACAGCCCCTGAACGAATTTTGTAAGAATTTCTCTCTCTTTCACTGTCTTTGTTTCACGGGATTTTAAAAGTAATTGATTTTTATAATGGGGTTTAGCTGCTTTTCACTGCTGTGTTTATGCTGCTTTACACCCACTTGACTCATTTACAGAGGGATATCAATACATAGCTTTCAAGATTGTTCCTAGTCAGATATATTCTTGGGCGGTGAATAGGGGGTGTCGAGTCCAGTTCACTGAGCAAGGAGTAGGTCTTGTCTATTACATATTGGGTTTATGGAACGGTATCTGAGCTAATTTAAAACCCTTGTTTTCTACATCACCCGACCTCACCTTTCCCGTTAAGCAGCCATAGTGTGTTTTGTAAACGTGTGTCTCTGTTCTGTTTTGTAATTCAGTTCAAGTGTAGCGGTTTTTACATTCCCTCTATAAGTCATATCTTATGATAAGTGTTGTTTTCTGGTTGACTTATTTCACTTAGAATCGTCGTACCTAAATCCACTCATCATGCTGCTACTAGCCTTATGACGTTGATTTCATGGCTGAGTGATATGCCATTGTACATAAGGACCACAACTTCCTTATCCATTTTTCTCTTTCCTGGGATATTTAAGGTGTAACGAAGTGGAGGTTCTTGTCAACAGAGCAGCCCTAAACTTTGGGGTGCCTGTGTCTTCCTGATTTTTAGTTTTCCCAATTTATACGCCCATGAGTGGAAGTGCCTTATGCTCTCTATGCTGAGTTCTTTAGATGTTTCAGGAAACACCGTACACTTCTCCAGAGTGGCTGTTGGCAATTTACATCCCGCCCATCAGCGTAGTAAGGCTCCCGTTTCTCCATGGCCTGTCCTGCATTTCTGGTTTTGACACTTTATTCAGCATGGCCCTTTTGACCGATGGGAAACGAGACTTCTTTGTAGCGCTGATTTGCCTTTCCAGGTTGCTTGGTTGGCCAAAAAGGGCGTATGCGTTTTTTCCTGAATATATTCAGGAAAAAACGCATACGCCCTTTTTGGCCAAGGGCATCATGGTCGAGGTTTTGCCGCTTTTCCTGTGCTTTAAAGGCGATTCGACTCTACCTCCTGAAATCTGTTTCCTGCAATTCTGCCTTGCTTTCAAATCCTCCTCGTTGCCTTCCCTCAATATATTTGTGGACGAGAGTTATCATTTCTAACTCTGCAGGTTTGTGAATTGCAGTGCCCCTGAGCTCGATTTTTCAACTCGTTTTTTTGGGACCTGGCCGCAAAAGCGCAGGATTGCTTCAGGCCCTGTTCTGCTTCCGGGCGGCAGGCTGAGCCTGTGGTTAATTCTTCTTCCTGATGGGAAAATAGAGTGACCTGTGCCTGTCCCAACACCTAGAGCTAGTCTCTCACTGGTTCCCCCTCTTCCCGTTCATCCTCAGGACAATTTGCAACCTGTACGGAACAGGAGGTTGAAGGTGCTGATTCTCGAAGGAGGGAGATTGCTAGTAAAGCGGCTGTAATGGCCAACCCGAGCACAAGGAGATGAGAAATGAGGTGCGTTTTCGAAACCTTTCCCGATCACACGGTGTACCATCTTCTGGGTTTCTCATGCATGTTTTTGTTATAGGAAGATGCCCTTGAACTTGGAGATTTGGGACCCATGGGATGGGTACCACGCAGTATTACTTTAAAGGGCCTGCGTTTCCTCAACCAACCTGACCAAACCTCTCAGCCCCAAGAGTGTCCACCCTTATGTCTCAATCAGCTGTGGGTCTAGAGATGGTCAATCCAGGTGGCATCACAGCCCCTGAACGAATATTGTAAGAATTTCTCTCTCTTTCACTGTCTTTGTTTCACGGGTTTTTAAAAGTAATTGATTTTTATAATGGGGTTTAGCTGCTTTTCACTGCTGTTTTTATGCTGCTTTACACCCACTTGACTCACTTACAGAGAGATATCAATACATAGCTTTGAAGATTCTTCCTAGTCAGATATATTCTTGGGCGGTGAATAGGGGTTTTTTGCATCCAGTTCACTGAGCAAGGAGTAGGTCTTGTCTATTACATATTGGGTTTATTGAACGGTATCTGAGCTAATTTGAAACCCTTGTTTTCTGCCTCACCCGACCTCACCTTTCCCGTTAAGCAGCCATAGTGTGTTTTGTAAACGTGTGTCTCTGTTCTGTTTTGTAATTCAGTTCAAGTGTAGCGGTTTTTACATTCCCTCTATAAGTGATATCTTATGATAAGTGTCGTTTTCTGGTTGACTTATTTCACTTAGAATCGTCGTACCTAAATCCACTCATCATGCTGCTACTAGCCTTATGACGTTGATTTCCTGGCTGAGTGATATTCCATTGTACATAAGGACCACAACTTCTTTATCCATTTTTTTCTTTCCTGGCATATTTAAGGTGTAACGAAGTGGAGGTTCTTGTCAACAGAGCAGCCCTAAACTTTGGGGTGCCTGTGTCTTGCTGATTTTTACTTTTCCCAATTTATACACCCATGAGTGGAAGTGCCCTATGCTCTCTAAGCTGAGTTTTTTAGAGGTTTCAGGACACACCGTACACTTCTCCAGAGTGGCTGTTGGCAATTTACATCCCGCCCATCAGCGTAGCAAGGCTCCCGTTTCTCCATGGCCTGTCCTGCATTTCTGGTTTTGACACTTTATTCAGCATGGCCCTTTTGACCGATGGGAAGCGAGACTTCTTTGTATCGCTGATTTGCCTTTCCAGGTTGCTTGGTTGGCCAAAAAGGGCGTATGCGTTTTTTCCTGAATATATTCAGGAAAAAACGCATACGCCCCTTTTGGCCAAGGGCATCATGGTCGAGGTTTTGCCGCCTTTCCTGTGCTTTAAAGGCGATTCGAATCTACCTCCTGAAATCTGTTTCCTGCAATTCTGCCTTGCTTTCAAATCCTCTTCGTTGCCTTCCCTCAATATATTTGTGGACGAGAGTTATCATTTCTAACTCTGCAGGTTTGTGAATTGCAGTGCCCCTGAGCTCCATTTTTCAACTCGCTTTCTTCGGAGCTGGCCGCAAAAGCGCAGGATTGCTTCAGGCCCTATTCTGGTTCCGGGCGGCAGGCTGAGCCTGTGGTTAATTCTTCTTCCTGATGGGAAAATAGAGTGACCTGTGCCTGTCCCAACACCTAGAGCTAGTCTCTCATTGGTTCCCCCTCTTCCCGTTCATCCTCAGGACAAATTGCAACCTGTACGGAACAGGAGGTTAAAGGTGCTGATTCTCCACGGAGGGAGATTGCTACTAACGCGGCTGGAATGGCGAACCCGAGCACAAGGAGATGAGAAATGAGGTGCGTTTTAGAAACCTTTCCCGATCACACGGTGTACCATCTTCTGGGTTTCTCATGCATGTTTTCGATGTAGGAAGATGCCCTTGAACCTGGAGATTTGGGACCCATGGGATGGGTACCATGCAGTATTACTTTAAAGGGTCTGCGTTTGCTCACCCAACCTCACCAAACCTCTCAGCCCCAAGAGTGTCCACCCTTATGTCTCAATCAGCTGTGGGTCTAGATATGGTCAATCCAGGTGGCATCACAGCCCCTGAACGAATTTTGTAAGAATTTCTCTCTCTTTCACTGTCTTTGTTTCACGGGATTTTAAAAGTAATTGATTTTTATAATGGGGTTTAGCTGCTTTTCACTGCTCTGTTTATGCTGCTTTACACCCACTTGACTCATTTACAGAGAGATATCAATACATAGCTTTGAAGATTCTTCCTAGTCAGGTATATTCTTGGGCGGTGAATAGGGGGTGTCGAGTCCAGTTCACTGAGCAAGGAGTAGGTCTTGTCTATTACATATTGGGTTTATGGAACGGTATCTGAGCTAATTTGAAACCCTTGTTTTCTACCTCACCTGACCTCACCTTTCCCGTTAAGCAGCCATAGTGTGTTTTGTAAACGTGTGACGCTGTTCTGTTTTGTAATTCAGTTCAAGTGTAGCGGTTTTTACATTCCCTCTCTAAGTGATATCTTATGATAAGTGTCTTTTTCTGTGTGACTTATTTCACTTAGAATCATCGTACCTAAATCCTCTCATCATGCTGCTACTAGCCTTATGACGTTAATTTCATGGCTGAGTGATATGCCATTGTACATAAGGACCACAACTTCCTTATCCATTTTTCTCTTTCCTGGGATATTTAAGGTGTAACGAAGTGGAGGTTCTTGTCAACAGAGCAGCCCTAAACTTTGGGGTGCCTGTGTCTTGCTGATTTTTAGTTTTCCCAATTTATACGCCCATGAGTGGAAGTGCCCTATGCTCTCTAAGCTGAGTTTTTTAGAGGTTTCAGGACACACCGTACACTTCTCCAGAGTGGCTGTTGGCAATTTACATCCCGCCCATCAGCGTAGCAAGGCTCCCGTTTCTCCATGGCCTGTCCTGCATTTCTGGTTTTGACACTTTATTCAGCATGGCCCTTTTGACCGATGGGAAGCGAGACTTCTTTGTAGCGCTGATTTGCCTTTCCAGGTTGCTTGGTTGGCCAAAAAGGGCGTATGCGTTTTTTCCTGAATATATTCAGGAAAAAACGCATACGCCCTTTTTGGCCAAGGGCATCATGGTCGAGGTTTTGCCGCCTTTCCTGTGCTTTAAAGGCGATTCGACTCTACCTCCTGAAATCTGTTTCCTGCAATTCTGCCTTGCTTTCAAATCCTCCTCGTTGCCTTCCCTCAATATATTTGTGGACGAGAGTTATCATTTATAACTCTGCAGGTTTGTGAATTGCAGTGCCCCTGAGCTCGATTTTTCAACTCGTTTTTTTGGGAGCTGGCCGCAAAAGCACAGGATTGCTTCAGGCCCTGTTCTGCTTCCGGGCGGCAGGCTGAGCCTGTGGTTAATTCTTCTTCCTGATAGGAAAATAGAGTGACCTGTGCCTGTCCCAACACCTAGAGCTAGTCTCTCACTGGTTCCCCCTCTTCCCGTTCATCCTCAGGACAATTTGCAACCTGTACGGAACAGGAGGTTGAAGGTGCTGATTCTCGAAGGAGGGAGATTGCTAGTAGAGCGGCTGTAATGGCCAACCCGAGCACAAGGAGATGAGAAATGAGGTGCGTTTTCGAAACCTTTCCCGATCACACGGTGTACCATCTTCTGGGTTTCTCATGCATGTTTTTGTTATAGGAAGATGCCCTTGAACTTGGAGATTTGGGACCCATGGGATGGGTACCACGCAGTATTACTTTAAAGGGCCTGCGTTTCCTCAACCAACCTGACCAAACCTCTCAGCCACAAGAGTGTCCACCCTTATGTCTCAATCAGCTGTGGGTCTAGAGATGGTCAATCCAGGTGGCATCACAGCCCCTGAACGAATATTGTAAGAATTTCTCTCTCTTTCACTGTCTTTGTTTCATGGGTTTTTAAAAGTAATTGATTTTTATAATGGGGTTTAGCTGCTTTTCACTGCTGTTTTTATGCTGCTTTACACCCACTTGACTCACTTACAGAGAGATATCAATACATAGCTTTGAAGATTCTTCCTAGTCAGATATATTCTTGGGCGGTGAATAGGGGGTTTTTGCATCCAGTTCACTGAGCAAGGAGTAGGTCTTGTCTATTACATATTGGGTTTATTGAACGGTATCTGAGCTAATTTGAAACCCTTGTTTTCTGCCTCACCCGACCTCACCTTTCCCGTTAAGCAGCCATAGTGTGTTTTGTAAACGTGTGACGCTGTTCTGTTTTGTAATTCAGTTCAAGTGTAGCGGTTTTTACATTCCCTCTATAAGTGATATCTTATGATAAGTGTCGTTTTCTGGTTGACTTATTTCACTTAGAATCGTCGTACCTAAATCCACTCATCATGCTGCTACTAGCCTTATGACGTTGATTTCCTGGCTGAGTGATATTCCATTGTACATAAGGACCACAACTTCTTTATCCATTTTTTTCTTTCATGGCATATTTAAGGTGTAACGAAGTGGAGGTTCTTGTCAACAGAGCAGCCCTAAACTTTGGGGTGCCTGTGTCTTGCTGATTTTTACTTTTCCCAATTTATACACCCATGAGTGGAAGTGCCCTATGCTCTCTAAGCTGAGTTTTTTAGAGGTTTCAGGACACACCGTACACTTCTCCAGAGTGGCTGTTGGCAATTTACATCCCGCCCATCAGCGTAGCAAGGCTCCCGTTTCTCCATGGCCTGTCCTGCATTTCTGGTTTTGACACTTTATTCAGCATGGCCCTTTTGACCGATGGGAAGCGAGACTTCTTTGTAGCGCTGATTTGCCTTTCCAGGTTGCTTGGTTGGCCAAAAAGGGCGTATGCGTTTTTTCCTGAATATATTCAGGAAAAAACGCATACGCCCCTTTTGGCCAAGGGCATCATGGTCGAGGTTTTGCCGCCTTTCCTGTGCTTTAAAGGCGATTCGAATCTACCTCCTGAAATCTGTTTCCTGCAATTCTGCCTTGCTTTCAAATCCTCTTCGTTGCCTTCCCTCAATATATTTGTGGACGAGAGTTATCATTTATAACTCTGCAGGTTTGTGAATTGCTGTGCCCCTGAGCTCCATTTTTCAACTCGCTTTCTTCGGAGCTGGCCGCAAAAGCGCAGGATTGCTTCAGGCCCTATTCTGGTTCCGGGCGGCAGGCTGAGCCTGTGGTTAATTCTTCTTCCTGATGGGAAAATAGAGTGACCTGTGCCTGTCCCAACACCTAGAGCTAGTCTCTCACTGGTTCCCCCTCTTCCCGTTCATCCTCAGGACAATTTGCAACCTGTACGGAACAGGAGGTTGAAGGTGCTGATTCTCCACGGAGGGAGATTGCTACTAACGCGGCTGGAATGGCCAACCCGAGCACAAGGAGATGAGAAATGAGGTGCGTTTTAGAAACCTTTCCCGATCACACGGTGTACCATCTTCTGGGTTTCTCATGCATGTTTTCGATGTAGGAAGATGCCCTTGAACCTGGAGATTTGGGACCCATGGGATGGGTACCATGCAGTATTACTTTAAAGGGTCTGCGTTTGCTCACCCAACCTCACCAAACCTCTCAGCCCCAAGAGTGTCCACCCTTATGTCTCAATCAGCTGTGGGTCTAGATATGGTCAATCCAGGTGGCATCACAGCCCCTGAACGAATTTTGTAAGAATTTCTCTCTCTTTCACTGTCTTTGTTTCACGGGATTTTAAAAGTAATTGATTTTTATAATGGGGTTTAGCTGCTTTTCACTGCTCTGTTTATGCTGCTTTACACCCACTTGACTCATTTACAGAGAGATATCAATACATAGCTTTGAAGATTCTTCCTAGTCAGGTATATTCTTGGGCGGTGAATAGGGGGTGTCGAGTCCAGTTCACTGAGCAAGGAGTAGGTCTTGTCTATTACATATTGGGTTTATGGAACGGTATCTGAGCTAATTTGAAACCCTTGTTTTCTACCTCACCTGACCTCACCATTCCCGTTAAGCAGCCATAGTGTGTTTTGTAAACGTGTGACGCTGTTCTGTTTTGTAATTCAGTTCAAGTGTAGCGGTTTTTACATTCCCTCTCTAAGTGATATCTTATGATAAGTGTCTTTTTCTGTGTGACTTATTTCACTTAGAATCATCGTACCTAAATCCTCTCATCATGCTGCTACTAGCCTTATGACGTTAATTTCATGGCTGAGTGATATGCCATTGTACATAAGGACCACAACTTCCTTATCCATTTTTCTCTTTCCTGGGATATTTAAGGTGTAACGAAGTGGAGGTTCTTGTCAACAGAGCAGCCCTAAACTTTGGGGTGCCTGTGTCTTGCTGATTTTTAGTTTTCCCAATTTATACGCCCATGAGTGGAAGTGCCTTATGCTCTCTATGCTGAGTTCTTTAGATGTTTCAGGAAACACCGTACACTTCTCCAGAGTGGCTGTTGGCAATTTACATCCCGCCCATCAGCGTAGTAAGGCTCCCGTTTCTCCATGGCCTGTCCTGCATTTCTGGTTTTGACACTTTATTCAGCATGGCCCTTTTGACCGATGGGAAGCGAGACTTCTTTGTAGCGCTGGTTTGCCTTTCCAGGTTGCTTGGTTGGCCAAAAAGGGCGTATGCGTTTTTTCCTGAATATATTCAGGAAAAAACGCATACGCCCTTTTTGGCCAAGGGCATCATGGTCGAGGTTTTGCCGCTTTTCCTGTGCTTTAAAGGCGATTCGACTCTACCTCCTGAAATCTGTTTCCTGCAATTCTTCCTTGCTTTCAAATCCTCCTCGTTGCCTTCCCTCAATATATTTGTGGACGAGAGTTATCATTTATAACTCTGCAGGTTTGTGAATTGCAGTGCCCCTGAGCTCGATTTTTCAACTCGTTTTTTTGGGAGCTGGCCGCAAAAGCACAGGATTGCTTCAGGCCCTGTTCTGCTTCCGGGCGGCAGGCTGAGCCTGTGGTTAATTCTTCTTCCTGATGGGAAAATAGAGTGACCTGTGCCTGTCCCAACACCTAGAGCTAGTCTCTCACTGGTTCCCCCTCTTCCCGTTCATCCTCAGGACAATTTGCAACCTGTACGGAACAGGAGGTTGAAGGTGCTGATTCTCGAAGGAGGGAGATTGCTAGTAAAGCGGCTGTAATGGCCAACCCGAGCACAAGGAGATGAGAAATGAGGTGCGTTTTCGAAACCTTTCCCGATCACACGGTGTACCATCTTCTGGGTTTCTCATGCATGTTTTTGTTATAGGAAGATGCCCTTGAACTTGGAGATTTGGGACCCATGGGATGGGTACCACGCAATATTACTTTAAAGGGCCTGCGTTTCCTCAACCAACCTGACCAAACCTCTCAGCCCCAAGAGTGTCCACCCTTATGTCTCAATCAGCTGTGGGTCTAGAGATGGTCAATCCAGGTGGCATCACAGCCCCTGAACGAATATTGTAAGAATTTCTCTCTCTTTCACTGTCTTTGTTTCACGGGTTTTTAAAAGTAATTGATTTTTATAATGGGGTTTAGCTGCTTTTCACTGCTGTTTTTATGCTGCTTTACACCCACTTGACTCACTTACAGAGAGATATCAATACATAGCTTTGAAGATTCTTCCTAGTCAGATATATTCTTGGGCGGTGAATAGGGGTTTTTGCGTCCAGTTCACTGAGCAAGGAGTAGGTCTTGTCTATTACATATTGGGCTTATTGAACGGTATCTGAGCTAATTTGAAACCCTTGTTTTCTGCCTCACCCGACCTCACCTTTCCCGTTAAGCAGCCATAGTGTGTTTTGTAAACGTGTGTCTCTGTTCTGTTTTGTAATTCAGTTCAAGTGTAGCGGTTTTTACATTCCCTCTATAAGTGATATCTTATGATAAGTGTCGTTTTCTGGTTGACTTATTTCACTTAGAATCGTCGTACCTAAATCCACTCATCATGCTGCTACTAGCCTTATGACGTTGATTTCCTGGCTGAGTGATATTCCATTGTACATAAGGACCACAACTTCTTTATCCATTTTTTTCTTTCCTGGCATATTTAAGGTGTAACGAAGTGGAGGTTCTTGTCAACAGAGCAGCCCTAAACTTTGGGGTGCCTGTGTCTTGCTGATTTTTACTTTTCCCAATTTATACACCCATGAGTGGAAGTGCCCTATGCTCTCTAAGCTGAGTTTTTTAGAGGTTTCAGGACACACCGTACACTTCTCCAGAGTGGCTGTTGGCAATTTACATCCCGCCCATCAGCGTAGCAAGGCTCCCGTTTCTCCATGGCCTGTCCTGCATTTCTGGTTTTGACACTTTATTCAGCATGGCCCTTTTGACCGATGGGAAGCGAGACTTCTTTGTAGCGCTGATTTGCCTTTCCAGGTTGCTTGGTTGGCCAAAAAGGGCGTATGCGTTTTTTCCTGAATATATTCAGGAAAAAACGCATACGCCCTTTTTGGCCAAGGGCATCATGGTCGAGGTTTTGCCGCCTTTCCTGTGCTTTAAAGGCGATTCGAATCTACCTCCTGAAATCTGTTTCCTGCAATTCTGCCTTGCTTTCAAATCCTCTTCGTTGCCTTCCCTCAATATATTTGTGGACGAGAGTTATCATTTCTAACTCTGCAGGTTTGTGAATTGCAGTGCCCCTGAGCTCCATTTTTCAACTCGCTTTCTTCGGAGCTGGCCGCAAAAGCGCAGGATTGCTTCAGGCCCTATTCTGGTTCCGGGCGGCAGGCTGAGCCTGTGGTTAATTCTTCTTCCTGATGGGAAAATAGAGTGACCTGTGCCTGTCCCAACACCTAGAGCTAGTCTCTCATTGGTTCCCCCTCTTCCCGTTCATCCTCAGGACAAATTGCAACCTGTACGGAACAGGAGGTTAAAGGTGCTGATTCTCCACGGAGGGAGATTGCTACTAACGTGGCTGGAATGGCGAACCCGAGCACAAGGAGATGAGAAATGAGGTGCGTTTTAGAAACCTTTCCCGATCACACGGTGTACCATCTTCTGGGTTTCTCATGCATGTTTTCGACGTAGGAAGATGCCCTTGAACCTGGAGATTTGGGACCCATGGGATGGGTACCATGCAGTATTACTTTAAAGGGTCTGCGTTTGCTCACCCAACCTCACCAAACCTCTCAGCCACAAGAGTGTCCACCCTTATGTCTCAATCAGCTGTGGGTCTAGATATGGTCAATCCAGGTGGCATCACAGCCCCTGAACGAATTTTGTAAGAATTTCTCTCTCTTTCACTGTCTTTGTTTCACGGGATTTTAAAAGTAATTGATTTTTATAATGGGGTTTAGCTGCTTTTCACTGCTCTGTTTATGCTGCTTTACACCCACTTGACTCATTTACAGAGAGATATCAATACATAGCTTTGAAGATTCTTCCTAGTCAGGTATATTCTTGGGCGGTGAATAGGGGGTGTCGAGTCCAGTTCACTGAGCAAGGAGTAGGTCTTGTCTATTACATATTGGGTTTATGGAACGGTATCTGAGCTCATTTGAAACCCTTGTTTTATGCATCACCCCACCTCACCTTTCCCGTTAAGCAGCCATAGTGTGTCTTCTAAACGTGTGACGCTGTTCTGTTTTGTAATTCAGTTCAAGTGTAGCGGTTTTTACATTCCCTCTCTAAGTGATATCTTATGATAAGTGTCTTTTTCTGTGTGACTTATTTCACTTAGAATCATCGTACCTAAATCCTCTCATCATGCTGCTACTAGCCTTATGACGTTAATTTCATGGCTGAGTGATATGCCATTGTACATAAGGACCACAACTTCCTTTTCCATTTTTCTCTTTCCTGGGATATTTAAGGTGTAACGAAGTGGAGGTTCTTGTCAACAGAGCAGCCCTAAACTTTGGGGTGCCTGTGTCTTGCTGATTTTTAGTTTTCCCAATTTATACGCCCATGAGTGGAAGTGCCTTATGCTCTCTATGCTGAGTTCTTTAGATGTTTCAGGAAACACCGTACACTTCTCCAGAGTGGCTGTTGGCAATTTACATCCCGCCCATCAGCGTAGTAAGGCTCCCGTTTCTCCATGGCCTGTCCTGCATTTCTGGTTTTGACACTTTATTCAGCATGGCCCTTTTGACCGATGGGAAGCGAGACTTCTTTGTAGCGCTGATTTGCCTTTCCAGGTTGCTTGGTTGGCCAAAAAGGGCGTATGCGTTTTTTCCTGAATATATTCAGGAAAAAACGCATACGCCCTTTTTGGCCAAGGGCATCATGGTCGAGGTTTTGCCGCTTTTCCTGTGCTTTAAAGGCGATTCGACTCTACCTCCTGAAATCTGTTTCCTGCAATTCTGCCTTGCTTTCAAATCCTCCTCGTTGCCTTCCCTCAATATATTTGTGGACGAGAGTTATCATTTCTAACTCTGCAGGTTTGTGAATTGCAGTGCCCCTGAGCTCGATTTTTCAACTCGTTTTTTTGGGAGCTGGCCGCAAAAGCACAGGATTGCTTCAGGCCCTGTTCTGCTTCCGGGCGGCAGGCTGAGCCTGTGGTTAATTCTTCTTCCTGATGGGAAAATAGAGTGACCTGTGTCTGTCCCAACACCTAGAGCTAGTCTCTCACTGGTTCCCCCTCTTCCCGTTCATCCTCAGGACAATTTGCAACCTGTACGGAACAGGAGGTTGAAGGTGCTGATTCTCGAAGGAGGGAGATTGCTAGTAAAGCGGCTGTAATGGCCAACCCGAGCACAAGGAGATGAGAAATGAGGTGCGTTTTCGAAACCTTTCCCGATCACACGGTGTACCATCTTCTGGGTTTCTCATGCATGTTTTTGTTATAGGAAGATGCCCTTGAACTTGGAGATTTGGGACCCATGGGATGGGTACCACGCAGTATTACTTTAAAGGGCCTGCGTTTCCTCAACCAACCTGACCAAACCTCTCAGCCCCAAGAGTGTCCACCCTTATGTCTCAATCAGCTGTGGGTCTAGAGATGGTCAATCCAGGTGGCATCACAGCCCCTGAACGAATATTGTAAGAATTTCTCTCTCTTTCACTGTCTTTGTTTCACGGGTTTTTAAAAGTAATTGATTTTTATAATGGGGTTTAGCTGCTTTTCACTGCTGTTTTTATGCTGCTTTACACCCACTTGACTCACTTACAGAGAGATATCAATACATAGCTTTGAAGATTCTTCCTAGTCAGATATATTCTTGGGCGGTGAATAGGGGGTTTTTGCGTCCAGTTCACTGAGCAAGGAGTAGGTCTTGTCTATTACATATTGGGTTTATTGAATGGTATCTGAGCTAATTTGAAACCCTTGTTTTCTGCCTCACCCGACCTCACCTTTCCCGTTAAGCAGCCATAGTGTGTTTTGTAAACGTGTGTCTCTGTTCTGTTTTGTAATTCAGTTCAAGTGTAGCGGTTTTTACATTCCCTCTATAAGTGATATCTTATGATAAGTGTCGTTTTCTGGTTGACTTATTTCACTTAGAATCGTCGTACCTAAATCCACTCATCATGCTGCTACTAGCCTTATGACGTTGATTTCCTGGCTGAGTGATATTCCATTGTACATAAGGACCACAACTTCTTTATCCATTTTTTTCTTTCCTGGGATATTTAAGGTGTAACGAAGTGGAGGTTCTTGTCAACAGAGCAGCCCTAAACTTTGGGGTGCCTGTGTCTTGCTGATTTTTACTTTTCCCAATTTATACACCCATGAGTGGAAGTGCCCTATGCTCTCTAAGCTGAGTTTTTTAGAGGTTTCAGGACACACCGTACACTTCTCCAGAGTGGCTGTTGGCAATTTACATCACGCCCATCAGCGTAGCAAGGCTCCCGTTTCTCCATGGCCTGTCCTGCATTTCTGGTTTTGACACTTTATTCAGCATGGCCCTTTTGACCGATGGGAAGCGAGACTTCTTTGTAGCGCTGATTTGCCTTTCCAGGTTGCTTGGTTGGCCAAAAAGGGCGTATGCGTTTTTTCCTGAATATATTCAGGAAAAAACGCATACGCCCTTTTTGGCCAAGGGCATCATGGTCGAGGTTTTGCCGCCTTTCCTGTGCTTTAAAGGCGATTCGAATCTACCTCCTGAAATCTGTTTCCTGCAATTCTGCCTTGCTTTCAAATCCTCTTCGTTGCCTTCCCTCAATATATTTGTGGACGAGAGTTATCATTTCTAACTCTGCAGGTTTGTGAATTGCAGTGCCCCTGAGCTCCATTTTTCAACTTGCTTTCTTCGGAGCTGGCCGCAAAAGCGCAGGATTGCTTCAGGCCCTATTCTGGTTCCGGGCGGCAGGCTGAGCCTGTGGTTAATTCTTCTTCCTGATGGGAAAATAGAGTGACCTGTGCCTGTCCCAACACCTAGAGCTAGTCTCTCATTGGTTCCCCCACTTCCCGTTCATCCTCAGGACAAATTGCAACCTGTACGGAACAGGAGGTTAAAGGTGCTGATTCTCCACGGAGGGAGATTGCTACTAACGCGGCTGGAATGGCGAACCCGAGCACAAGGAGATGAGAAATGAGGTGCGTTTTAGAAACCTTTCCCGATCACACGGTGTACCATCTTCTGGGTTTCTCATGCATGTTTTCGATGTAGGAAGATGCCCTTGAACCTGGAGATTTGGGACCCATGGGATGGGTACCACGCAGTATTACTTTAAAGGGTGTGCGTTTGCTCACCCAACGTCACCAAACCTCTCAGACCCAAGAGTGTCCACCCTTATGTCTCAATCAGCTGTGGGTCTAGAGATGGTCAATCCAGGTGGCATCACAGCCCCTGAACGAATTTTGTAAGAATTTCTCTCTCTTTCACTGTCTTTGTTTCACGGGATTTTAAAAGTAATTGATTTTTATAATGGGGTTTAGCTGCTTTTCACTGCTCTGTTTATGCTGCTTTACACCCACTTGACTCATTTACAGAGAGATATCAATACATAGCTTTGAAGATTCTTCCTAGTCAGGTATATTCTTGGGCGGTGAATAGGGGGTGTCGAGTCCAGTTCACTGAGCAAGGAGTAGGTCTTGTCTATTACATATTGGGTTTATGGAACGGTATCTGAGCTAATTTGAAACCCTTGTTTTCTACCTCACCTGACCTCACCTTTCCCGTTAAGCAGCCATAGTGTGTTTTGTAAACGTGTGACGCTGTTCTGTTTTGTAATTCAGTTCAAGTGTAGCGGTTTTTACATTCCCTCTCTAAGTGATATCTTATGATAAGTGTCTTTTTCTGTGTGACTTATTTCACTTAGAATCATCGTACCTAAATCCTCTCATCATGCTGCTACTAGCCTTATGACGTTAATTTCATGGCTGAGTGATATGCCATTGTACATAAGGACCACAACTTCCTTATCCATTTTTCTCTTTCCTGGGATATTTAAGGTGTAACGAAGTGGAGGTTCTTGTCAACAGAGCAGCCCTAAACTTTGGGGTGCCTGTGTCTTGCTGATTTTTAGTTTTCCCAATTTATACGCCCATGAGTGGAAGTGCCTTATTCTCTCTATGCTGAGTTCTTTAGATGTTTCAGGAAACACCGTACACTTCTCCAGAGTGGCTGTTGGCAATTTACATCCCGCCCATCAGCGTAGTAAGGCTCCCGTTTCTCCATGGCCTGTCCTGCATTTCTGGTTTTGACACTTTATTCAGCATGGCCCTTTTGACCGATGGGAAGCGAGACTTCTTTGTAGCGCTGATTTGCCTTTCCAGGTTGCTTGGTTGGCCAAAAAGGGCGTATGCGTTTTTTCCTGAATATATTCAGGAAAAAACGCATACGCCCTTTTTGGCCAAGGGCATCATGGTCGAGGTTTTGCCGCTTTTCCTGTGCTTTAAAGGCGATTCGACTCTACCTCCTGAAATCTGTTTCCTGCAATTCTGCCTTGCTTTCAAATCCTCTTCGTTGCCTTCCCTCAATATATTTGTGGACGAGAGTTATCATTTATAACTCTGCAGGTTTGTGAATTGCAGTTCCCCTGAGCTCGATTTTTCAACTCGTTTTTTTGGGAGCTGGCCGCAAAAGCACAGGATTGCTTCAGGCCCTGTTCTGCTTCCGGGCGGCAGGCTGAGCCTGTGGTTAATTCTTCTTCCTGATGGGAAAATAGAGTGACCTGTGCCTGTCCCAACACCTAGAGCTAGTCTCTCACTGGTTCCCCCTCTTCCCGTTCATCCTCAGGACAATTTGCAACCTGTACGGAACAGGAGGTTGAAGGTGCTGATTCTCGAAGGAGGGAGATTGCTAGTAAAGCGGCTGTAATGGCCAACCCGAGCACAAGGAGATGAGAAATGAGGTGCGTTTTCGAAACCTTTCCCGATCACACGGTGTGCCATCTTCTGGGTTTCTCATGCATGTTTTTGTTATAGGAAGATGCCCTTGAACTTGGAGATTTGGGACCCATGGGATGGGTACCACGCAGTATTACTTTAAAGGGCCTGCGTTTCCTCAACCAACCTGACCAAACCTCTCAGCCCCAAGAGTGTCCACCCTTATGTCTCAATCAGCTGTGGGTCTAGAGATGGTCAATCCAGGTGGCATCACAGCCCCTGAACGAATATTGTAAGAATTTCTCTCTCTTTCACTGTCTTTGTTTCACGGGTTTTTAAAAGTAATTGATTTTTATAATGGGGTTTAGCTGCTTTTCACTGCTGTTTTTATGCTGCTTTACACCCACTTGACTCACTTACAGAGAGATATCAATACATAGCTTTGAAGATTCTTCCTAGTCAGATATATTCTTGGGCGGTGAATAGGGGGTTTTTGCGTCCAGTTCACTGAGCAAGGAGTAGGTCTTGTCTATTACATATTGGGTTTATTGAATGGTATCTGAGCTAATTTGAAACCCTTGTTTTCTGCCTCACCCGACCTCACCTTTCCCGTTAAGCAGCCATAGTGTGTTTTGTAAACGTGTGTCTCTGTTCTGTTTTGTAATTCAGTTCAAGTGTAGCGGTTTTTACATTCCCTCTATAAGTGATATCTTATGATAAGTGTCGTTTTCTGGTTGACTTATTTCACTTAGAATCGTCGTACCTAAATCCACTCATCATGCTGCTACTAGCCTTATGACGTTGATTTCCTGGCTGAGTGATATTCCATTGTACATAAGGACCACAACTTCTTTATCCATTTTTTTCTTTCCTGGCATATTTAAGGTGTAACGAAGTGGAGGTTCTTGTCAACAGAGCAGCCCTAAACTTTGGGGTGCCTGTGTCTTGCTGATTTTTACTTTTCGCAATTTATACACCCATGAGTGGAAGTGCCCTATGCTCTCTAAGCTGAGTTTTTTAGAGGTTTCAGGACACACCGTACACTTCTCCAGAGTGGCTGTTGGCAATTTACATCACGCCCATCAGCGTAGCAAGGCTCCCGTTTCTCCATGGCCTGTCCTGCATTTCTGGTTTTGACACTTTATTCAGCATGGCCCTTTTGACCGATGGGAAGCGAGACTTCTTTGTAGCGCTGATTTGCCTTTCCAGGTTGCTTGGTTGGCCAAAAAGGGCGTATGCGTTTTTTCCTGAATATATTCAGGAAAAAACGCATACGCCCTTTTTGGCCAAGGGCATCATGGTCGAGGTTTTGCCGCCTTTCCTGTGCTTTAAAGGCGATTCGAATCTACCTCCTGAAATCTGTTTCCTGCAATTCTGCCTTGCTTTCAAATCCTCCTCGTGCCTTCCCTCAATATATTTGTGGACGAGAGTTATCATTTCTAACTCTGCAGGTTTGTGAATTGCAGTGCCCCTGAGCTCCATTTTTCAACTCGCTTTCTTCGGAGCTGGCCGCAAAAGCGCAGGATTGCTTCAGGCCCTATTCTGGTTCCGGGCGGCAGGCTGAGCCTGTGGTTAATTCTTCTTCCTGATGGGAAAATAGAGTGACCTGTGCCTGTCCCAACACCTAGAGCTAGTCTCTCATTGGTTCCCCCACTTCCTGTTCATCCTCAGGACAAATTGCAACCTGTACGGAACAGGAGGTTAAAGGTGCTGATTCTCCACGGAGGGAGATTGCTACTAACGCGGCTGGAATGGCGAACCCGAGCACAAGGAGATGAGAAATGAGGTGCGTTTTAGAAACCTTTCCCGATCACACGGTGTACCATCTTCTGGGTTTCTCATGCATGTTTTCGATGTAGGAAGATGCCCTTGAACCTGGAGATTTGGGACCCATGGGATGGGTACCACGCAGTATTACTTTAAAGGGTGTGCGTTTGCTCACCCAACGTCACCAAACCTCTCAGCCCCAAGAGTGTCCACCCTTATGTCTCAATCAGCTGTGGGTCTAGAGATGGTCAATCCAGGTGGCATCACAGCCCCTGAACGAATTTTGTAAGAATTTCTCTCTCTTTCACTGTCTTTGTTTCACGGGATTTTAAAAGTAATTGATTTTTATAATGGGGTTTAGCTGCTTTTCACTGCTCTGTTTATGCTGCTTTACACCCACTTGACTCATTTACAGAGAGATATCAATACATAGCTTTGAAGATTCTTCCTAGTCAGGTATATTCTTGGGCGGTGAATAGGGGGTGTTGAGTCCAGTTCACTGAGCAAGGAGTAGGTCTTGTCTATTACATATTGGGTTTATGGAACGGTATCTGAGCTAATTTGAAACCCTTGTTTTCTACCTCACCCGACCTCACCTTTCCCGTTAAGCAGCCATAGTGTGTTTTGTAAACGTGTGACGCTGTTCTGTTTTGTAATTCAGTTCAAGTGTAGCGGTTTTTACATTCCCTCTCTAAGTGATACCTTATGATAAGTGTCTTTTTCTGTGTGACTTATTTCACTTAGAATCGTCGTACCTAAATCCTCTCATCATGCTGCTACTAGCCTTATGACGTTAATTTCATGGCTGAGTGATATGCCATTGTACATAAGGACCACAACTTCCTTATCCATTTTTCTCTTTCCTGGGATATTTAAGGTGTAACGAAGTGGAGGTTCTTGTCAACAGAGCAGCCCTAAACTTTGGGGTGCCTGTGTCTTGCTGATTTTTAGTTTTCCCAATTTATACGCCCATGAGTGGAAGTGCCTTATGCTCTCTATGCTGAGTTCTTTAGATGTTTCAGGAAACACCGTACACTTCTCCAGAGTGGCTGTTGGCAATTTACATCCCGCCCATCAGCGTAGTAAGGCTCCCGTTTCTCCATGGCCTGTCCTGCATTTCTGGTTTTGACACTTTATTCAGCATGGCCCTTTTGACCGATGGGAAGCGAGACTTCTTTGTAGCGCTGATTTGCTTTTCCAGGTTGCTTGGTTGGCCAAAAAGGGCGTATGCGTTTTTTCCTGAATATATTCAGGAAAAAACGCATACGCCCTTTTTGGCCAAGGGCATCGTGGTCGAGGTTTTGCCGCTTTTCCTGTGCTTTAAAGGCGATTCGACTCTACCTCCTGAAATCTGTTTCCTGCAATTCTGCCTTGCTTTCAAATCCTCCTCGTTGCCTTCCCTCAATATATTTGTGGACGAGAGTTATCATTTATAACTCTGCAGGTTTGTGAATTGCAGTGCCCCTGAGCTCGATTTTTCAACTCGCTTTTTTGGGAGCTGGCCGCAAAAGCACAGGATTGCTTCAGGCCCTGTTCTGCTTCCGGGCGGCAGGCTGAGCCTGTGGTTAATTCTTCTTCCTGATGGGAAAATAGAGTGACCTGTGCCTGTCCCAACACATAGAGCTAGTCTCTCACTGGTTTCCCCTCTTCCCGTTCATCCTCAGGACAATTTGCAACCTGTACGGAACAGGAGGTTGAAGGTGCTGATTCTCGAAGGAGGGAGATTGCTAGTAAAGCGGCTGTAATGGCCAACCCGAGCACAAGGAGATGAGAAATGAGGTGCGTTTTCGAAACCTTTCCCGATCACACGGTGTACCATCTTCTGGGTTTCTCATGCATGTTTTTGTTATAGGAAGATGCCCTTGAACTTGGAGATTTGGGACCCATGGGATGGGTACCACGCAGTATTACTTTAAAGGGCCTGCGTTTCCTCAACCAACCTGACCAAACCTCTCAGCCACAAGAGTGTCCACCCTTATGTCTCAATCAGCTGTGGGTCTAGAGATGGTCAATCCAGGTGGCATCACAGCCCCTGAACGAATATTGTAAGAATTTCTCTCTCTTTCACTGTCTTTGTTTCACGGGTTTTTAAAAGTAATTGATTTTTATAATGGGGTTTAGCTGCTTTTCACTGCTGTTTTTATGCTGCTTTACACCCACTTGACTCACTTACAGAGAGATATCAATACATAGCTTTGAAGATTCTTCCTAGTCAGATATATTCTTGGGCGGTGAATAGGGGGTTTTTGCGTCCAGTTCACTGAGCAAGGAGTAGGTCTTGTCTATTACATATTGGGTTTATTGAACGGTATCTGAGCTAATTTGAAACCCTTGTTTTCTGCCTCACCCGACCTCACCTTTCCCGTTAAGCAGCCATAGTGTGTTTTGTAAACGTGTGTCTCTGTTCTGTTTTGTAATTCAGTTCAAGTGTAGCGGTTTTTACATTCCCTCTATAAGTGATATCTTATGATAAGTGTCGTTTTCTGGTTGACTTATTTCACTTAGAATCGTCGTACCTAAATCCACTCATCATGCTGCTACTAGCCTTATGACGTTGATTTCCTGGCTGAGTGATATTCCATTGTACATAAGGACCACAACTTCTTTATCCATTTTTTTCTTTCCTGGGATATTTAAGGTGTAACGAAGTGGAGGTTCTTGTCAAGAGAGCAGCCCTAAACTTTGGGGTGCCTGTGTCTTGCTGATTTTTACTTTTCCCAATTTATACACCCATGAGTGGAAGTGCCCTATGCTCTCTAAGCTGAGTTTTTTAGAGGTTTCAGGACACACCGTACACTTCTCCAGAGTGGCTGTTGGCAATTTACATCACGCCCATCAGCGTAGCAAGGCTCCCGTTTCTCCATGGCCTGTCCTGCATTTCTGGTTTTGACACTTTATTCAGCATGGCCCTTTTGACCGATGGGAAGCGAGACTTCTTTGTAGCGCTGATTTGCCTTTCCAGGTTGCTTGGTTGGCCAAAAAGGGCGTATGCGTTTTTTCCTGAATATATTCAGGAAAAAACGCATACGCCCTTTTTGGCCAAGGGCATCATGGTCGAGGTTTTGCCGCCTTTCCTGTGCTTTAAAGGCGATTCGAATCTACCTCCTGAAATCTGTTTCCTGCAATTCTGCCTTGCTTTCAAATCCTCCTCGTTGCCTTCCCTCAATATATTTGTGGACGAGAGTTATCATTTCTAACTCTGCAGGTTTGTGAATTGCAGTGCCCCTGAGCTCCATTTTTCAACTCGCTTTCTTCGGAGCTGGCCGCAAAAGCGCAGGATTGCTTCAGGCCCTATTCTGGTTCCGGGCGGCAGGCTGAGCCTGTGGTTAATTCTTCTTCCTGATGGGAAAATAGAGTGACCTGTGCCTGTCCCAACACCTAGAGCTAGTCTCTCATTGGTTCCCCCTCTTCCCGTTCATCCTCAGGACAAATTGCAACCTGTACGGAACAGGAGGTTAAAGGTGTTGATTCTCCACGGAGGGAGATTGCTACTAACGCGGCTGGAATGGCGAACCCGAGCACAAGGAGATGAGAAATGAGGTGCGTTTTAGAAACCTTTCCCGATCACACGGTGTACCATCTTCTGGGTTTCTCATGCATGTTTTCGATGTAGGAAGATGCCCTTGAACCTGGAGATTTGGGACCCATGGGATGGGTACCACGCAGTATTACTTTAAAGGGTGTGCGTTTGCTCACCCAACCTCACCAAACCTCTCAGCCCCAAGAGTGTCCACCCTTATGTCTCAATCAGCTGTGGGTCTAGAGATGGTCAATCCAGGTGGCATCACAGCCCCTGAACGAATTTTGTAAGAATTTCTCTCTCTTTCACTGTCTTTGTTTCACGGGATTTTAAAAGTAATTGATTTTTATAATGGGGTTTAGCTGCTTTTCACTGCTCTGTTTATGCTGCTTTACACCCACTTGACTCATTTACAGAGAGATATCAATACATAGCTTTGAAGATTCTTCCTAGTCAGGTATATTCTTGGGCGGTGAATAGGGGGTGTTGAGTCCAGTTCACTGAGCAAGGAGTAGGTCTTGTCTATTACATATTGGGTTTATGGAACGGTATCTGAGCTAATTTGAAACCCTTGTTTTCTGCCTCACCCGACCTCACCTTTCCCGTTAAGCAGCCATAGTGTGTTTTGTAAACGTGTGACGCTGTTCTGTTTTGTAATTCAGTTCAAGTGTAGCGGTTTTTACATTCCCTCTCTAAGTGATACCTTATGATAAGTGTCTTTTTCTGTGTGACTTATTTCACTTAGAATCGTCGTACCTAAATCCTCTCATCATGCTGCTACTAGCCTTATGACGTTAATTTCATGGCTGAGTGATATGCCATTGTACATAAGGACCACAACTTCCTTATCCATTTTTCTCTTTCCTGGGATATTTAAGGTGTAACGAAGTGGAGGTTCTTGTCAACAGAGCAGCCCTAAACTTTGGGGTGCCTGTGTCTTGCTGATTTTTTGTTTTCCCAATTTATACGCCCATGAGTGGAAGTGCCTTATGCTCTCTATGCTGAGTTCTTTAGATGTTTCAGGAAACACCGTACACTTCTCCAGAGTGGCTGTTGGCAATTTACATCCCGCCCATCAGCGTAGTAAGGCTCCCGTTTCTCCATGGCCTGTCCTGCATTTCTGGTTTTGACACTTTATTCAGCATGGCCCTTTTGACCGATGGGAAGCGAGACTTCTTTGTAGCGCTGATTTGCCTTTCCAGGTTGCTTGGTTGGCCAAAAAGGGCGTATGCGTTTTTTCCTGAATATATTCAGGAAAAAACGCATACGCCCTTTTTGGCCAAGGGCATCATGGTCGAGGTTTTGCCGCTTTTCCTGTGCTTTAAAGGCGATTCGACTCTACCTCCTGAAATCTGTTTCCTGCAATTCTGCCTTGCTTTCAAATCCTCCTCGTTGCCTTCCCTCAATATATTTGTGGACGAGAGTTATCATTTATAACTCTGCAGGTTTGTGAATTGCAGTGCCCCTGAGCTCGATTTTTCAACTCGCTTTTTTGGGAGCTGGCCGCAAAAGCACAGGATTGCTTCAGGCCCTGTTCTGCTTCCGGGCGGCAGGCTGAGCCTGTGGTTAATTCTTCTTCCTGATGGGAAAATAGAGTGACCTGTGCCTGTCCCAACACATAGAGCTAGTCTCTCACTGGTTTCCCCTCTTCCCGTTCATCCTCAGGACAATTTGCAACCTGTACGGAACAGGAGGTTGAAGGTGCTGATTCTCGAAGGAGGGAGATTGCTAGTAAAGCGGCTGTAATGGCCAACCCGAGCACAAGGAGATGAGAAATGAGGTGCGTTTTCGAAACCTTTCCCGATCACACGGTGTACCATCTTCTGGGTTTCTCATGCATGTTTTTGTTATAGGAAGATGCCCTTGAACTTGGAGATTTGGGACCCATGGGATGGGTACCACGCAGTATTACTTTAAAGGGCCTGCGTTTCCTCAACCAACCTGACCAAACCTCTCAGCCACAAGAGTGTCCACCCTTATGTCTCAATCAGCTGTGGGTCTAGAGATGGTCAATCCAGGTGGCATCACAGCCCCTGAACGAATATTGTAAGAATTTCTCTCTCTTTCACTGTCTTTGTTTCACGGGTTTTTAAAAGTAATTGATTTTTATAATGGGGTTTAGCTGCTTTTCACTGCTGTTTTTATGCTGCTTTACACCCACTTGACTCACTTACAGAGAGATATCAATACATAGCTTTGAAGATTCTTCCTAGTCAGATATATTCTTGGGCGGTGAATAGGGGGTTTTTGCGTCCAGTTCACTGAGCAAGGAGTAGGTCTTGTCTATTACATATTGGGTTTATTGAACGGTATCTGAGCTAATTTGAAACCCTTGTTTTCTGCCTCACCCGACCTCACCTTTCCCGTTAAGCAGCCATAGTGTGTTTTGTAAACGTGTGTCTCTGTTCTGTTTTGTAATTCAGTTCAAGTGTAGCGGTTTTTACATTCCCTCTATAAGTGATATCTTATGATAAGTCTCGTTTTCTGGTTGACTTATTTCACTTAGAATCGTCGTACCTAAATCCACTCATCATGCTGCTACTAGCCTTATGACGTTGATTTCCTGGCTGAGTGATATTCCATTGTACATAAGGACCACAACTTCTTTATCCATTTTTTTCTTTCCTGGGATATTTAAGGTGTAACGAAGTGGAGGTTCTTGTCAAGAGAGCAGCCCTAAACTTTGGGGTGCCTGTGTCTCGCTGATTTTTACTTTTCCCAATTTATACACCCATGAGTGGAAGTGCCCTATGCTCTCTAAGCTGAGTTTTTTAGAGGTTTCAGGACACACCGTACACTTCTCCAGAGTGGCTGTTGGCAATTTACATCACGCCCATCAGCGTAGCAAGGCTCCCGTTTCTCCATGGCCTGTCCTGCATTTCTGGTTTTGACACTTTATTCAGCATGGCCCTTTTGACCGATGGGAAGCGAGACTTCTTTGTAGCGCTGATTTGCCTTTCCAGGTTGCTTGGTTGGCCAAAAAGGGCGTATGCGTTTTTTCCTGAATATATTCAGGAAAAAACGCATACGCCCTTTTTGGCCAAGGGCATCATGGTCGAGGTTTTGCCGCCTTTCCTGTGCTTTAAAGGCGATTCGAATCTACCTCCTGAAATCTGTGTCCTGCAATTCTGCCTTGCTTTCAAATCCTCTTCGTTGCCTTCCCTCAATATATTTGTGGACGAGAGTTATCATTTCTAACTCTGCAGGTTTGTGAATTGCAGTGCCCCTGAGCTCCATTTTTCAACTCGCTTTCTTCGGAGCTGGCCGCAAAAGCGCCGGATTGCTTCAGGCCCTATTCTGGTTCCGGGCGGCAGGCTGAGCCTGTGGTTAATTCTTCTTCCTGATGGGAAAATAGAGTGACCTGTGCCTGTCCCAACACCTAGAGCTAGTCTCTCATTGGTTCCCCCTCTTCCCGTTCATCCTCAGGACAAATTGCAACCTGTACGGAACAGGAGGTTAAAGGTGTTGATTCTCCACGGAGGGAGATTGCTACTAACGCGGCTGGAATGGCGAACCCGAGCACAAGGAGATGAGAAATGAGGTGCGTTTTAGAAACCTTTCCCGATCACACGGTGTACCATCTTCTGGGTTTCTCATGCATGTTTTCGATGTAGGAAGATGCCCTTGAACCTGGAGATTTGGGACCCATGGGATGGGTACCACGCAGTATTACTTTAAAGGGTGTGCGTTTGCTCACCCAACCTCACCAAACCTCTCAGCCCCAAGAGTGTCCACCCTTATGTCTCAATCAGCTGTGGGTCTAGAGATGGTCAATCCAGGTGGCATCACAGCCCCTGAACGAATTTTGTAAGAATTTCTCTCTCTTTCACTGTCTTTGTTTCACGGGATTTTAAAAGTAATTGATTTTTATAATGGGGTTTAGCTGCTTTTCACTGCTCTGTTTATGCTGCTTTACACCCACTTGACTCATTTACAGAGAGATATCAATACATAGCTTTGAAGATTCTTCCTAGTCAGGTATATTCTTGGGCGGTGAATAGGGGGTGTTGAGTCCAGTTCACTGAGCAAGGAGTAGGTCTTGTCTATTACATATTGGGTTTATGGAACGGTATCTGAGCTAATTTGAAACCCTTGTTTTCTACCTCACCCGACCTCACCTTTCCCGTTAAGCAGCCATAGTGTGTTTTGTAAACGTGTGACGCTGTTCTGTTTTGTAATTCAGTTCAAGTGTAGCGGTTTTTACATTCCCTCTCTAAGTGATACCTTATGATAAGTGTCTTTTTCTGTGTGACTTATTTCACTTAGAATCGTCGTACCTAAATCCTCTCATCATGCTGCTACTAGCCTTATGACGTTAATTTCATGGCTGAGTGATATGCCATTGTACATAAGGACCACAACTTCCTTATCCATTTTTCTCTTTCCTGGGATATTTAAGGTGTAACGAAGTGGAGGTTCTTGTCAACAGAGCAGCCCTAAACTTTGGGGTGCCTGTGTCTTGCTGATTTTTAGTTTTCCCAATTTATACGCCCATGAGTGGAAGTGCCTTATGCTCTCTATGCTGAGTTCTTTAGATGTTTCAGGAAACACCGTACACTTCTCCAGAGTGGCTGTTGGCAATTTACATCCCGCCCATCAGCGTAGTAAGGCTCCCGTTTCTCCATGGCCTGTCCTGCATTTCTGGTTTTGACACTTTATTCAGCATGGCCCTTTTGACCGATGGGAAGCGAGACTTCTTTGTAGCGCTGATTTGCCTTTCCAGGTTGCTTGGTTGGCCAAAAAGGGCGTATGCGTTTTTTCCTGAATATATTCAGGAAAAAACGCATACGCCCTTTTTGGCCAAGGGCATCATGGTCGAGGTTTTGCCGCTTTTCCTGTGCTTTAAAGGCGATTCGAATCTACCTCCTGAAATCTGTTTCCTGCAATTCTGCCTTGCTTTCAAATCCTCCTCGTTGCCTTCCCTCAATATATTTGTGGACGAGAGTTATCATTTATAACTCTGCAGGTTTGTGAATTGCAGTGCCCCTGAGCTCGATTTTTCAACTCGCTTTTTTGGGAGCTGGCCGCAAAAGCACAGGATTGCTTCAGGCCCTGTTCTGCTTCCGGGCGGCAGGCTGAGCCTGTGGTTAATTCTTCTTCCTGATGGGAAAATAGAGTGACCTGTGCCTGTCCCAACACCTAGAGCTAGTCTCTCACTGGTTTCCCCTCTTCCCGTTCATCCTCAGGACAATTTGCAACCTGTACGGAACAGGAGGTTGAAGGTGCTGATTCTCGAAGGAGGGAGATTGGTAGTAAAGCGGCTGTAATGGCCAACCCGAGCACAAGGAGATGAGAAATGAGGTGCGTTTTCGAAACATTTCCCGATCACACGGTGTACCATCTTCTGGGTTTCTCATGCATGTTTTTGTTATAGGAAGATGCCCTTGAACTTGGAGATTTGGGACCCATGGGATGGGTACCACGCAGTATTACTTTAAAGGGCCTGCGTTTCCTCAACCAACCTGACCAAACCTCTCAGCCACAAGAGTGTCCACCCTTATGTCTCAATCAGCTGTGGGTCTAGAGATGGTCAATCCAGGTGGCATCACAGCCCCTGAACGAATATTGTAAGAATTTCTCTCTCTTTCACTGTCTTTGTTTCACGGGTTTTTAAAAGTAATTGATTTTTATAATGGGGTTTAGCTGCTTTTCACTGCTGTTTTTATGCTGCTTTACACCCACTTGACTCACTTACAGAGAGATATCAATACATAGCTTTGAAGATTCTTCCTAGTCAGATATATTCTTGGGCGGTGAATAGGGGGTTTTTGCGTCCAGTTCACTGAGCAAGGAGTAGGTCTTGTCTATTACATATTGGGTTTATTGAACGGTATCTGAGCTAATTTGAAACCCTTGTTTTCTGCCTCACCCGACCTCACCTTTCCCGTTAAGCAGCCATAGTGTGTTTTGTAAACGTGTGTCTCTGTTCTGTTTTGTAATTCAGTTCAAGTGTAGCGGTTTTTACATTCCCTCTATAAGTGATATCTTATGATAAGTGTCGTTTTCTGGTTGACTTATTTCACTTAGAATCGTCGTACCTAAATCCACTCATCATGCTGCTACTAGCCTTATGACGTTGATTTCCTGGCTGAGTGATATTCCATTGTACATAAGGACCACAACTTCTTTATCCATTTTTTTCTTTCCTGGGATATTTAAGGTGTAACGAAGTGGAGGTTCTTGTCAAGAGAGCAGCCCTAAACTTTGGGGTGCCTGTGTCTTGCTGATTTTTACTTTTCCCAATTTATACACCCATGAGTGGAAGTGCCCTATGCTCTCTAAGCTGAGTTTTTTAGAGGTTTCAGGACACACCGTACACTTCTCCAGAGTGGCTGTTGGCAATTTACATCACGCCCATCAGCGTAGCAAGGCTCCCGTTTCTCCATGGCCTGTCCTGCATTTCTGGTTTTGACACTTTATTCAGCATGGCCCTTTTGACCGATGGGAAGCGAGACTTCTTTGTAGCGCTGATTTGCCTTTCCAGGTTGCTTGGTTGGCCAAAAAGGGCGTATGCGTTTTTTCCTGAATATATTCAGGAAAAAACGCATACGCCCTTTTTGGCCAAGGGCATCATGGTCGAGGTTTTGCCGCCTTTCCTGTGCTTTAAAGGCGATTCGAATCTACCTCCTGAAATCTGTGTCCTGCAATTCTGCCTTGCTTTCAAATCCTCTTCGTTGCCTTCCCTCAATATATTTGTGGACGAGAGTTATCATTTCTAACTCTGCAGGTTTGTGAATTGCAGTGCCCCTGAGCTCCATTTTTCAAATCGCTTTCTTCGGAGCTGGCCGCAAAAGCGCCGGATTGCTTCAGGCCCTATTCTGGTTCCGGGCGGCAGGCTGAGCCTGTGGTTAATTCTTCTTCCTGATGGGAAAATAGAGTGACCTGTGCCTGTCCCAACACCTAGAGCTAGTCTCTCATTGGTTCCCCCTCTTCCCGTTCATCCTCAGGACAAATTGCAACCTGTACGGAACAGGAGGTTAAAGGTGCTGATTCTCCACGGAGGGAGATTGCTACTAACGCGGCTGGAATGGCGAACCCGAGCACAAGGAGATGAGAAATGAGGTGCGTTTTAGAAACCTTTCCCGATCACACGGTGTACCATCTTCTGGGTTTCTCATGCATGTTTTCGATGTAGGAAGATGCCCTTGAACCTGGAGATTTGGGACCCACGGGATGGGTACCACGCAGTATTACTTTAAAGGGTCTGCGTTTGCTCACCCAACCTCACCAAACCTCTCAGCCCCAAGAGTGTCCACCCTTATGTCTCAATCAGCTGTGGGTCTAGAGATGGTCAATCCAGGTGGCATCACAGCCCCTGAACGAATTTTGTAAGAATTTCTCTCTCTTTCACTGTCTTTGTTTCACGGGATTTTAAAAGTAATTGATTTTTATAATGGGGTTTAGCTGCTTTTCACTGCTGTGTTTATGCCGCTTTACACCCACTTGACTCACTTACAGAGGGATATCAATACATTGGTTTTAAGATTCTTACTAGTCAGATATATTCTTGGGCGGTGAACAGGGGGTGTTTAGTCCACTTCACTGAGCAAGGAGTAGGTCTTGTCTATTACATATTGGGTGTATGGAACGGTATCTGAGCCTATTTGAAACCCTTGTTTTATGCATCACCCCACCTCACCTTTCCCGTTAAGCAGCCATAGTGTGTCTTCTTAACGTGTGACGCTCTTCTGTTTTGTAATTCAGTTCAAGTGTAGCGGTTTTTACATTCCCTCTCTAAGTGATATCTTATGATAAGTGTCTTTTTCTGTGTGACTTATTTCACTTAGAATCGTCGTACCTAAATCCTCTCATCATGCTGCTACTAGCCTTATGACGTTAATTTCATGGCTGAGTGATATGCCATTGTACATAAGGACCACAACTTCCTTATCCATTTTCCTCTTTCCTGGGATATTTAAGGTGTAACGAAGTGGAGGTTCTTGTCAACAGAGCAGCCCTAAACTTTGGGGTGCCTGTGTCTTGCTGATTTTTAGTTTTCCCAATTTATACGCCCATGAGTGGAAGTGCCCTATGCTCTCTAAGCTGAGTTTTTTAGATGTTTCAGGACACCCCGTACTCTTCTCCAGAGTGGCTGTTGGCAATTTACATCCCGCCCATCAGCGTAGCAAGGCTCCCGTTTCTCCATGGCCTGTCCTGCATTTCTGGTTTTGACACTTTATTCAGCATGGCCCTTTTGACCGATGGGAAGCGAGACTTCTTTGTAGCGCTGATTTGCCTTTCCAGGTTGCTTGGTTGGCCAAAAAGGGCGTATGCGTTTTTTCCTGAATATATTCAGGAAAAAACGCATACGCCCTTTTTGGCCAAGGGCATCATGGTCGAGGTTTTGCCGCTTTTCCTGTGCTTTAAAGGCGATTCGACTCTACCTCCTGAAATCTGTTTCCTGCAATTCTGCCTTGCTTTCAAATCCTCCTCGTTGCCTTCCCTCAATATATTTGTGGACGAGAGTTATCATTTCTAACTCTGCAGGTTTGTGAATTGCAGTGCCCCTGAGCTCCATTTTTCAACTCGCTTTCTTCGGAGCTGGCCGCAAAAGCGCAGGATTGCTTCAGGCCCTATTCTGGTTCCGGGCGGCAGGCTGAGCCTGTGGTTAATTCTTCTTCCTGATGGGAAAATAGAGTGACCTGTGCCTGTCCCAAAACCTAGAGCTAGTCTCTCATTGGTTCCCCCTCTTCCCGTTCATCCTCAGGACAAATTGCAACCTGTACGGAACAGGAGGTTAAAGGTGCTGATTCTCCACGGAGGGAGATTGCTACTAACGCGGCTGTAATGGCGAACCCGAGCACAAGGAGATGAGAAATGAGGTGCGTTTTAGAAACCTTTCCCGATCACACGGTGTACCATCCTCTGGGTTTCTCATGCATGTTTTCGATGTAGGAAGATGCCCTTGAACCTGGAGATTTGGGACCCATGGGAATGGTACCACGCAGTATTACTTTAAAGGGTGTGCGTTTGCTCACCCAACCTCACCAAACCTCTCAGCCCCAAGAGTGTCCACCCTTATGTCTCAATCAGCTGTGGGTCTAGAGATGGTCAATCCAGGTGGCATCACAGCCCCTGAACGAATTTTGTAAGAATTTCTCTCTCTTTCACTGTCTTTGTTTCACGGGATTTTAAAAGTAATTGATTTTTATAATGGGGTTTAGCTGCTTTTCACTGCTCTGTTTATGCTGCTTTACACCCACTTGACTCATTTACAGAGAGATATCAATACATAGCTTTGAAGATTCTTCCTAGTCAGGTATATTCTTGGGCGGTGAATAGGGGGTGTTGAGTCCAGTTCACTGAGCAAGGAGTAGGTCTTGTCTATTACATATTGGGTTTATTGAATGGTATCTGAGCTAATTTGAAACCCTTGTTTTCTGCCTCACCCGACCTCACCTTTCCCGTTAAGCAGCCATAGTGTGTTTTGTAAACGTGTGTCTCTGTTCTGTTTTGTAATTCAGTTCAAGTGTAGCGGTTTTTCCATTCCCTCTATAAGTGATATCTTATGATAAGTGTCGTTTTCTGGTTGACTTATTTCACTTAGAATCGTCGTACCTAAATCCACTCATCATGCTGCTACTAGCCTTATGACGTTGATTTCCTGGCTGAGTGATATTCCATTGTACATAAGGACCACAACTTCTTTATCCATTTTTTTCTTTCCTGGGATATTTAAGGTGTAACGAAGTGGAGGTTCTTGTCAAGAGAGCAGCCCTAAACTTTGGGGTGCCTGTGTCTTGCTGATTTTTACTTTTCCCAATTTATACACCCATGAGTGGAAGTGCCCTATGCTCTCTAAGCTGAGTTTTTTAGAGGTTTCAGGACACACCGTACACTTCTCCAGAGTGGCTGTTGGCAATTTACATCACGCCCATCAGCGTAGCAAGGCTCCCGTTTCTCCATGGCCTGTCCTGCATTTCTGGTTTTGACACTTTATTCAGCATGGCCCTTTTGACCGATGGGAAGCGAGACTTCTTTGTAGCGCTGATTTGCCTTTCCAGGTTGCTTGGTTGGCCAAAAAGGGCGTATGCGTTTTTTCCTGAATATATTCAGGAAAAAACGCATACGCCCTTTTTGGCCAAGGGCATCATGGTCGAGGTTTTGCCGCCTTTCCTGTGCTTTAAAGGCGATTCGAATCTACCTCCTGAAATCTGTGTACTGCAATTCTGCCTTGCTTTCAAATCCTCTTCGTTGCCTTCCCTCAATATATTTGTGGACGAGAGTTATCATTTCTAACTCTGCAGGTTTGTGAATTGCAGTGCCCCTGAGCTCCATTTTTCAACTCGCTTTCTTGGGAGCTGGCCGCAAAAGCGCAGGATTGCTTCAGGCCCTATTCTGGTTCCGGGCGGCAGGCTGAGCCTGTGGTTAATTCTTCTTCCTGATGGGAAAATAGAGTGACCTGTGCCTGTCCCAACACCTAGAGCTAGTCTCTCATTGGTTCCCCCTCTTCCCGTTCATCCTCAGGACAAATTGCAACCTGTACGGAACAGGAGGTTAAAGGTGCTGATTCTCCACGGAGGGAGATTGCTACTAACGCGGCTGGAATGGCGAACCCGAGCACAAGGAGATGAGAAATGAGGTGCGTTTTAGAAACCTTTCCCGATCACACGGTGTACCATCTTCTGGGTTTCTCATGCATGTTTTCGATGTAGGAAGATGCCCTTGAACCTGGAGATTTGGGACCCATGGGATGGATACCACGCAGTATTACTTTAAAGGGTCTGCGTTTGCTCACCCAACCTCACCAAACCTCTCAGCCCCAAGAGTGTCCACCCTTATGTCTCAATCAGCTGTGGGTCTAGAGATGGTCAATCCAGGTGGCATCACAGCCCCTGAACGAATTTTGTAAGAATTTCTCTCTCTTTCACTGTCTTTGTTTCATGGGATTTTAAAAGTAATTGATTTTTATAATGGGGTTTAGCTGCTTTTCACTGCTGTGTTTATGCCGCTTTACACCCACTTGACTCACTTACAGAGGGATATCAATACATTGGTTTTAAGATTCTTACTAGTCAGATATATTCTTGGGCGGTGAACAGGGGGTGTTTAGTCCACTTCACTGAGCAAGGAGTAGGTCTTGTCTATTACATATTGGGTGTATGGAACGGTATCTGAGCCTATTTGAAACCCTTGTTTTATGCATCACCCCACCTCACCTTTCCCGTTAAGCAGCCATAGTGTGTCTTCTTAACGTGTGACGCTCTTCTGTTTTGTAATTCAGTTCAAGTGTAGCGGTTTTTACATTCCCTCTCTAAGTGATATCTTATGATAAGTGTCTTTTTCTGTGTGACTTATTTCACTTAGAATCGTCGTACCTAAATCCTCTCATCATGCTGCTACTAGCCTTATGACGTTAATTTCATGGCTGAGTGATATGCCATTGTACATAAGGACCACAACTTCCTTATCCATTTTCCTCTTTCTTGGGATATTTAAGGTGTAACGAAGTGGAGGTTCTTGTCAACAGAGCAGCCCTAAACTTTGGGGTGCCTGTGTCTTGCTGATTTTTACTTTTCCCAATTTATACACCCATGAGTGGAAGTGCCCTATGCTCTCTAAGCTGAGTTTTTTAGAGGTTTCAGGACACACCGTACACTTCTCCAGAGTGGCTGTTGGCAATTTACATCCCGCCCATCAGCGTAGCAAGGCTCCCGTTTCTCCATGGCCTGTCCTGCATTTCTGGTTTTGACACTTTATTCAGCATGGCCCTTTTGACCGATGGGAAGCGAGACTTCTTTGTAGCGCTGATTTGCCTTTCCAGGTTGCTTGGTTGGCCAAAAAGGGCGTATGCGTTTTTTCCTGAATATATTCAGGAAAAAACGCATACGCCCTTTTTGGCCAAGGGCATCATGGTCGAGGTTTTGCCGCTTTTCCTGTGCTTTAAAGGCGATTCGACTCTACCTCCTGAAATCTGTTTCCTGCAATTCTGCCTTGCTTTCAAATCCTCCTCGTTGCCTTCCCTCAATATATTTGTGGACGAGAGTTATCATTTCTAACTCTGCAGGTTTGTGAATTGCAGTGCCCCTGAGCTCCATTTTTCAACTCGCTTTCTTCGGAGCTGGCCGCAAAAGCGCAGGATTGCTTCAGGCCCTATTCTGGTTCCGGGCGGCAGGCTGAGCCTGTGGTTAATTCTTCTTCCTGATGGGAAAATAGAGTGACCTGTGCCTGTCCCAAAACCTAGAGCTAGTCTCTCATTGGTTCCCCCTCTTCCCGTTCATCCTCAGGACAAATTGCACCCTGTACGGAACAGGAGGTTAAAGGTGCTGATTCTCCACGGAGGGAGATTGCTACTAACGCGGCTGTAATGGCGAACCCGAGCACAAGGAGATGAGAAATGAGGTGCGTTTTAGAAACCTTTCCCGATCACACAGTGTACCATCTTCTGGGTTTCTCATGCATGTTTTCGATGTAGGAAGATGCCCTTGAACCTGGAGATTTTGGACCCATGGGATGGGTACCACGCAGTATTGCTTTAAAGGGTCTGCGTTTGCTCACCCAACCTCACCAAACCTCTCAGCCCGAAGAGTGTCCACCCTTATGTCTCAATCAGCTGTGGGTCTAGAGATGGTTAATAAAGGTGGCATCCCAGCCCCTGAACGAATTCTGTATGAATTTCTCTCTCTTTCACTGTCTTTGTTTCACGGGTTTTTAAAAGTAATTGATTTTTATAATGGGGTTTAGCTGCTTTTCACTGCTGTGTTTATGCCGCTTTACACCCACTTGACTCACTTACAGAGAGATATCAATACATTGGTTTTAAGAGTCTTACTAGTCAGATATATTCTTGGGTGGTGAACAGGGGGTGTTGAATCCAGTTCACTGAGCAAGGAGTAGGTCTTGTCTGTTACATATTGGGTTTATGGAAGAGTATCTGAGCAAATTTGCAACCCTTGTTTTATGCATCACCCCACCTCACCTTTCCCGTTAAGCAGCCATAGTGTGTCTTCTAAACGTGTGACGCTGTTCTGTTTTGTAATTCAGTTCAAGTGTAGCGGTTTTTACATTCCCTCTATAAGTGATATCTTATGATAAGTGTCTTTTTCTGTGTGACTTATTTCACTTAGAATCGTCGTACCTAAATCCTCTCATCATGCTGCTACTAGCCTTATGACGTTAATTTCATGGCTGAGTGATATGCCATTGTACATAAGGACCACAACTTCCTTATCCATTTTTCTCTTTCCTGGGATATTTAAGGTGTAACGTAGTGGAGGTTCTTGTCAACAGAGCAGCCCTAAACTTTGGGGTGCCTGTGTCTTGCTGATTTTTAGTTTTCCCAATTTATACGCCCATGAGTGGAAGTGCCCTATGCTCTCTAAGCTGAGTTTTTTAGATGTTTCAGGACACACCGTACACTTCTCCAGAGTGGCTGTTGGCAATTTACATCCCGCCCATCAGCGTAGCAAGGCTCCCGTTTCTCCATGGCCTGTCCTGCATTTCTGGTTTTGACACTTTATTCAGCATGGCCCTTTTGACCGATGGGAAGCGAGACTTCTTTGTAGCGCTGATTTGCCTTTCCAGGTTGCCTGGTTGGCCAAAAAGGGCGTATGCGTTTTTTCCTGAATATATTCAGGAAAAAACGCATACGCCCTTTTTGGCCAAGGGCATCATTGTCGAGGTTTTGCCGCCTTTCCTGTGCTTTAAAGGCGATTCGACTCTACCTCCTGAAATCTGTTTCCTGCAATTCTGCTATGCTTTCAAATCCTCTTCGTTGCCTTCCCTCAATATATTTGTGGACGAGAGTTATCATTTCTAACTCTGCAGGTTTGTGAATTGCAGTGCCCCTGAGCTCCATTTTTCAACTCGCTTTTTTGGGAGCTGGCCGCAAAAGCACAGGATTGCTTCAGGCCCTCTTCTGCTTCCGGGCGGCAGGCTGAGCCTGTGGTTAATCCTTCTTCCTGATGGGAAAATAGAGTGACCTGTGCCTGTCCCCACACCTAGACCTAGTCTCTCATTGGTTCCCCCTCTTCCCGTTCATCCTCAGGACAAATTGCAACCTGTTCGGAACAGGAGGTTAAAGGTGCTGATTCTCCAAGGAGGGAGATTGCTAGTAAAGTGGCTGTAATGGCGAGCCCGAGCACAAGGAGATGAGAAATGAGGTGCGTTTTAGAAACCTTTCCCGATCACACGGTGTACCGTCTTCTGGGTTTCTCATGCATGTTTTCGATGTAGGAAGATGCCCTTGAACCTGGAGATTTTGGACCCATGGGATGGGTACCACGCAGGATTACTTTAAAGGGTCTGCGTTTGCTCACCCAACCTCACCAAACCTCTCAGCCCGAAGAGTGTCCACCCTTATATCTCAATCAGCTGTGGGTCTAGAGATGGTCAATAAAGGTGGCATACCAGCCCCTGAACGAATTCTGTATGAATTTCTCTCTGTTTCACTGTCTTTGTTTCACAGGTTTTTAAAAGTAATTGACTTTTATAATGGGGTTTAGCTGCTTTTCACTTCTGTGTTTATGCCGATTTACACCCACTTGACTCACTTACAGAGAGATAACAATACATTGGTTTTAAGAGTCTTACTAGTCAGATATATTCTTGGGCGGTGAACAGGGGGTGTTGAGTCCAGTTCACTGAGCAAGGAGTAGGTCTTGTCTGTTACATATTGGGTTTATGGAACAGTATCTGAGCTAATTTGATACCCTTGTTTTATGCATCACCCCACCTCACCTTTCCCGTTAAGCAGCCATAGTGTGTTTTCTAAACGTGTGACGCTGTTCTGTTTTGTAATTCAGTTCAAGTGTAGCGGATTTTACATTCCCTCTATAAGTGATATCTTACGATAAGTGTCTTTCTCTGTGACTTATTTCACTTAGAATCGTCGTACCTAAATCCACTCATCATGCTGCTACCAGCCTTATGACGTTGATTTCATGCCTGAGTGATATTCCATTGTACATAAGGACCACAACTTCTTTATCCATTTTTCTCTTTCCTGGGATATTTAAGGTGTAATGAAGTGGAGGTTCTTGTCAACAGAGCAGCCCTAAACTTTGGGGTGCCTGTGTCTTGCTGATTTTTAGTTTTCCCAATTTATACGCCCATGAGTGGAAGTGCCCTATGCTCTCTAAGCTGAGTTTTTTAGGTGTTTCAGGACACACCGTACACTTCTCCAGAGTGGCTGTTGGCAATTTACATCCCGCCCATCAGCGTAGCAAGGCTCCCGTTTCTCCATGGCCTGTCCTGCATTTCTGGTTTTGACACTTTATTCAGCATGGCCCTTTTGACCGATGGGAAGCGAGACTTCTTTGTAGCGCTGATTTGCCTTTCCAGGTTGCTTGGTTGGCCAAAAAGGGCGTATGCGTTTTTTCCTGAATATATTCAGGAAAAAACGCATACGCCCTTTTTGGCCAAGGGCATCATTGTCGAGGTTTTGCCGCTTTTCCTGTGCTTTAAAGGCGATTCGACTCTACCTCCTGAAATCAGTTTCCTGCAATTCTGCTATGCTTTCAAATCCTCTTCGTTGCCTTCCCTCAATATATTTGTGGACGAGAGTTACCATTTATAACTCTGCAGGTTTGTGAATTGCAGTGCCCCTGAGCTCCATTTTTCAACTCGCTTTTTTGGGAGCTGGCCGCAAAAGCACAGGATTGCTTCAGACCCTGTTCTGCTTCCGGGCGGCAGGCTGAGCCTGTGGTTAATCCTTCTTCCTGATGGGAAAATAGAGTGACATGTGGCTATCCCAACACCTAGAGCTAGTCTCTCATTGGTTCCCCCTCTTCCCGTTTATCCTCAGGACAAATTGCAACCTGTACGGAACAGGAGGTTAAAGGGGCTGATTCTCCAAGGAGGGAGATTGCTAGTAAAGCGGCTGTAATGGCCAACCCCAGCACAAGGAGATGAGAAATGAGGTGCGTTTTAGAAACCTTTCCCGATCACACGGTGTACCATCTTCTGGGTTTCTCATGCATGTTTTCGATGTAGGAAGATGCCCTTGAACCTGGAGATTTTGGACCCATGGGATGGATACCACGCAGTATTACTTTAAAGGGTCTGCGTTTGCTCACTCAACCTCACCAAACCTCTCAGCCCCAAGAGTGTCCACCCTTATGACTCAATCAGCTGTGGGTCTAGAGATGGTCAATAAAGGTGGCATCCCAGCCCCTGAACGAATTCTGTATGAATTTCTCTCTCTTTCACTGTCTTTGTTTCACGGGTTTTTAAAAGTAATTGATTTTTATAATGGGGTTTAGCTGCTTTTCACTGCTGTGTTTATGCCGGTTTACACCCACTTGACTCACTTACAGAGGGATATCAATACATTTGTTTTAAGAGTCTTACTAGTCAGATATATTCTTGGGCGGTGAACAGGGGGTGTTGAGTCCAGTTCACTGAGCAAGGAGTAGGTCTTGTCTATTACATATTGGGTTTATGGAACGGTATCTGAGCTAATTTGAAACCCTTGTTTTATGCATCACCCCACCTCACCTTTCCCGTTAAACAGCCATAGTGTGTCTTCTAAACGTGTGACGCTGTTCTGTTTTGTAATTCAGTTCAAGTGTAGCGGTTTTTACATTCCCTCTCTAAGTGATATCTTATGATAAGTGTCTTTTTCTGTGTGACTTATTTCACTTAGAATCGTCGTACCTAAATCCTCTCATCATGCTGCTACTAGCCTTATGACGTTGATTTCATGCCTGAGTGATATTCCATTGTACATAAGGACCACAACTTCTTTATCCATTTTTCTCTTTCCTGGGATATTTAAGGTGTAATGAAGTGGAGGTTCTTGTCAACAGAGCAGCCCTAAACTTTGGGGTGCCTGTGTCTTGCTGATTTTTAGTTTTCCCAATTTATACGCCCATGAGTGGAAGTGCCCTATGCTCTCTAAGCTGAGTGTTTTAGATGTTTCAGGACACACTGTACACTTCTCCAGAGTGGCTGTTGGCAATTTAAATCCCGCCCATCAGTGTAGCAAGGCTCCCGTTTCTCCATGGCCTGTCCTGCATTTCTGGTTTTGACACTTTATTCAGCATGGCCCTTTTGACCGATGGGAAGCGAGACTTCATTGTAGCGCTGATTTGCCTTTCCAGGTTGCTTGGTTGGCCAAAAAGGGCGTATGCGTTTTTCCTGAATATATTCAGGAAAAAACGCATACGCCCTTTTTGGCCAGGGGCATCATGGTCGAGGTTTTGCCGCTTTTCCTGTGCTTTAAAGGCGATTCGAATCTACCTCCTGAAATCTGTTTCCTGCAATTCTGCCTTGCTTTCAAATCCTCTTTTTTGCCTTCCCTCAATATATTTGTGGACGAGAGTTATCATTTCTAACTCTGCAGGTTTGTGAATTGCAGTGCCCCTGAGCTCCATTTTTCAACTCGCTTTCTTGGGAGCTGGCCGCAAAAGCGCAGGATTGCTTCAGGCCCTATTGTGGTTCCGGGCGGCAGGCTGAGCCTGTGGTTAATTCTTCTTCCTGATGGGAAAATAGAGTGACCTGTGCCTGTCCCCACACCTAGACCTAGTCTCTCATTGGTTCCCCCTCTTCCCGTTCATCCTCAGGACAAATTTGCAACCTGTACAGAACAGGAGGTTAAAGGTGCTCATTCTCCAAGGAGGGAGATTGCTAGTAAAGCGGCTGGAATGGCGAGCCCGAGCACAAGGAGATGAGAAATGAGGTGCGTTTTAGAAACCTTTCCCGATCACACGGTGTACCATCTTCTGGGTTTCTCATGCATGTTTTCGATGTAGGAAGATGCCCTTGAACCTGGAGATTTTGGACCCATGGGATGGGTACCACGCAGTATTACTTTAAAGGGTCTGCGTTTGCTCACCCAACCTCACCAAACCTCTCAGCCCGAAGAGTGTCCACCCTTATGTCTCAATCAGCTGTGGGTCTAGAGATGGTTAATAAAGGTGTCATCCCAGCCCCTGAACGAATTCTGTATGAATTTCTCTCTCTTTCACTGTCTTTGTTTCACGGGTTTTTAAAAGTAATTGATTTTTATAATGGGGTTTAGCTGCTTTTCACTGCTGTGTTTATGCCGCTTTACACCCACTTGACTCACTTACAGAGAGATATCAATACATTGGTTTTAAGAGTCTTACTAGTCAGATATATTCTTGGGCGGTGAACAGGGGGTGTTGAATCCAGTTCACTGAGCAAGGAGTAGGTCTTGTCTGTTACATATTGGGTTTATGGAACAGTATCTGAGCTAATTTGAAACCCTTGTTTTATGCATCACACCACCTCACCTTTCCCGTTAAGCAGCCATAGTGTGTCTTCTAAACGTGTGACGCTGTTCTGTTTTGTAATTCAGTTCAAGTGTAGCGGTTTTTACATTCCCTCTCTAAGTGATATCTTATGATAAGTGTCTTTTTTTGTGTGACTTATTTCACTTAGAATCGTCGTACCTAAAACCTCTCATCATGCTGCTACTAGCCTTATGACGTTAATTTCATGGCTGAGTGATATGCCATTGTACATAAGGACCACAACTTCCTTATCCATTTTTCTCTTTCCTGGGATATTTAAGGTGTAACGAAGTGGAGGTTCTTGTCAACAGAGCAGCCCTAAACTTTGGGGTGCCTGTGTCTTGCTGATTTTTAGTTTTCCCAATTTATACGCCCATGAGTGGAAGTGCCCTATGCTCTCTAAGCTGAGTTTTTTAGATGTTTCAGGACACACCGTACACTTCTCCAGAGTGGCTGTTGGCAATTTACATCCCGCCCATCAGCGTAGCAAGGCTCCCGTTTCTCCATGGCCTGTCCTACATTTCTGGTTTTGACACTTTATTCAGCATGGCCCTTTTGACCGATGGGAAGCGAGACTTCTTTGTAGCGCTGATTTGCCTTTCCAGGTTGCTTGGTTGGCCAAAAAGGGCGTATGCGTTTTTTCCTGAATATATTCAGGAAAAAACGCATACGCCCTTTTTGGCCAAGGGCATCATTGTCGAGGTTTTGCCACCTTTCCTGTGCTTTAAAGGCGATTCGACTCTACCTCCTGAAATCTGTTTCCTGCAATTCTGCTATGCTTTCAAATCCTCTTCGTTGCCTTCCCTCAATATATTTGTGGACGAGAGTTATCATTTCTAACTCTGCAGGTTTGTGAATTGCAGTGCCCCTGAGCGCGATTTTTCAACTCGCTTTTTTGGGAGCTGGCCGCAAAAGCACAGGATTGCTTCAGGCCCTCTTCTGCTTCCGGGCGGCAGGCTGAGCCTGTGGTTAATCCTTCTTCCTGATGGGAAAATAGAGTGACCTGTGGCTGTCCCAACACCTAGAGCTAGTCTCTCATTGGTTCCCCCTCTTCCCGTTTATCCTCAGGAGAAATTGCAACCTGTACGGAACAGAAGGTTAAAGGGGCTGATTCTCCAAGGACGGAGATTGCTAGTAAAGCGGCTGTAATGGCCAACCCGAGCACAAGGAGATGAGAAATGAGGTGCGTTTTAGAAACCTTTCCCGATCACACGGTTTACCATCTTCTGGGTTTCTCATGCATGTTTTCGATGTAGGAAGATGCCCTTGAACCTGGAGATTTTGGACCCATGGGATGGGTACCACGCAATATTACTTTAAAGGGTCTCCGTTTTCTCACCCAACCTCAGCAAACCTCTCAGCCCCAAGAGTGTCCACCCTTATGACTCAATCAGCTGTGGGTCTAGAGATGGTCAATAAAGGTGGCATCCCAGCCCCTGAACGAATTCTGTATGAATTTCTCTCTCTTTCACTGTCTTTGTTTCACGGGTTTTTAAAAGTAATTGATTTTTATAATGGGGTTTAGCTGCTTTTCACTGCTGTGTTTATGCCTCTTTACACCCACTTGACTCACTTACAGAGAGATATCAATACATTGGTTTTAAGAGTCTTACTAGTCAGATATATTCTTGGGCGGTGAACAGGGGGTGTTGAATCCAGTTCACTGAGCAAGGAGTAGGTCTTGTCTGTTACATATTGGGTTTATGGAACGGTATCTGAGCTAATTTGAAACCCTTGTTTTATGCATCACCCACCTCACCTTTCCCGTTAAGCAGCCATAGTGTGTCTTCTAAACATGTGACGCTGTTCTGTTTTGTAATTCAGTTCAAGTGTAGCGGTTTTTACATTCCCTCTCTAAGTGATATCTTATGATAAGTGTCTTTTTCTGTGTGACTTATTTCACTTAGAATCGTCGTACCTAAATCCTCTCATCATGCTGCTACTAGCCTTATGACGTTAATTTCATGGCTGAGTGATATGCCATTGTACATAAGGACCACAACTTCCTTATCCATTTTTCTCTTTCCTGGGATATTTAAGGTGTAACGAAGTGGAGGTTCTTGTCAACAGAGCAGCCCTAAACTTTGGGGTGCCTGTGTCTTGCTGATTTTTAGTTTTCCCAATTTATACACCCATGAGTGGAAGTGCCCTATGCTCTCTAAGCTGAGTTTTTTAGATGTTTCAGGACACACCGTACACTTCTCCAGAGTGGCTGTTGGCAATTTACATCCCGCCCATCAGCGTAGCAAGGCTCCCGTTTCTCCATGGCCTGTCCTGCATTTCTGGTTTTGACACTTTATTCAGCATGGCCCTTTTGACCGATGGGAAGCGAGACTTCTTTGTAGCGCTGATTTGCCTTTCCAGGTTGCTTGGTTGGCCAAAAAGGGCGTATGCGTTTTTTCCTGAATATATTCAGGAAAAAACGCATACGCCCTTTTTGGCCAAGGGCATCATTGTCGAGGTTTTGCCGCCTTTCCTGTGCTTTAAAGGCGATTCGACTCTACCTCCTGAAATCTGTTTCCTGCAATTCTGCTATGCTTTCAAATCCTCTTCGTTGCCTTCCCTCAATATATTTGTGGACGAGAGTTATCATTTCTAACTCTGCAGGTTTGTGAATTGCAGTGCCCCTGAGCTCGATTTTTCAACTCGCTTTTTTGGGAGCTGGCCGCAAAAGCACAGGATTGCTTCAGGCCCTCTTCTGCTTCCGGGCGGCAGGCTGAGCCTGTGGTTAATCCTTCTTCCTGATGGGAAAATAGAGTGACCTGTGCCTGTCCCCACACCTAGACCTAGTCTCTCATTGGTTCCCCCTCTTCCCGTTCATCCTCAGGACAAATTGCAACCTGTTCGGAACAGGAGGTTAAAGGTGCTGATTCTCCAAGGAGGGAGATTGCTAGTAAAGTGGCTGGAATGGCGAGCCCGAGCACAAGGAGATGAGAAATGAGGTGCGTTTTAGAAACCTTTCCCGATCACACGGTGTACCGTCTTCTGGGTTTCTCATGCATGTTTTCGATGTAGGAAGATGCCCTTGAACCTGGAGATTTTGGACCCATGGGATGGGTACCACGCAGTATTACTTTAAAGGGTCTGCGTTTGCTCACCCAACCTCACCAAACCTCTCAGCCCCAAGAGTGTCCACCCTTATGACTCAATCAGCTGTGGGTCTAGAGATGGTCAATAAAGGTGGCATCCCAGCCCCTGAACGAATTCTGTATGAATTTCTCTCTCTTTCACTGTCTTTGTTTCACGGGTTTTTAAAAGTAATTGATTTTTATAATGGGGTTTAGCTGCTTTTCACTGCTGGGTTTATGCCGCTTTACACCCACTTGACTCACTTACAGAGGGATATCAATACATTGGTTTTAAGAGTCTTACTAGTCAGATATATTCTTGGGCGGTGAACAGGGGGTGTTGAGTCCAGTTCACTGAGCAAGGAGTAGGTCTTGTCTATTACATATTGGGTTTATGGAACGGTATCTGAGCTAATTTGAAACCCTTGTTTTATGCATCACCCCACCTCACCTTTCCCGTTAAGCAGCCATAGTGTGTCTTCTAAACGTGTGACGCTGTTCTGTTTTGTAATTCAGTTCAAGTGTAGCGGTTTTTACATTCCCTCTCTAAGTGATATCTTATGATAAGTGTCTTTTTCTGTGTGACTTATTTCACTTAGAATCGTCGTACCTAAATCCTCTCATCATGCTGCTACTAGCCTTATGACGTTGATTTCATGCCTGAGTGATATTCCATTGTACATAAGGACCACAACTTCTTTATCCATTTTTCTCTTTCCTGGGATATTTAAGGTGTAATGAAGTGGAGGTTCTTGTCAACAGAGCAGCCCTAAACTTTGGGGTGCCTGTGTCTTGCTGATTTTTAGTTTTCCCAATTTATACGCCCATGAGTGGAAGTGCCCTATGCTCTCTAAGCTGAGTGTTTTAGATGTTTCAAGACACACCGTACACTTCTCCAGAGTGGCTGTTGGCAATTTAAATCCCGCCCATCAGCGTAGCAAGGCTCCCGTTTCTCCATGGCCTGTCTTGCATTTCTGGTTTTGACACTTTATTCAGCATGGCCCTTTTGACCGATGGGAAGCGAGACTTCTTTGTAGCGCTGATTTGCCTTTCCAGGTTGCTTGGTTGGCCAAAAAGGGCGTATGCGTTTTTTCCTGAATATATTCAAGAAAAAACGCATACGCCCTTTTTGGCCAAGGGCATCATGGTCGAGGTTTTGCCGCTTTTCCTGTGCTTTAAATGCGATTCGAATCTACCTCCTGAAATCTGTTTCCTGCAATTCTGCCTTGCTTTCAAATCCTCTTTGTTGCCTTCCCTCAATATATTTGTGGACGAGAGTTATCATTTCTAACTCTGCAGGTTTGTGAATTGCAGTGCCCCTGAGCTCCACTTTTCAAATCGCTTTCTTGGGAGCTGGCCGCAAAAGCGCAGGATTGCTTCAGGCCCTATTGTGGTTCCGGGCGGCAGGCTGAGCCTGTGGTTAATTCTTCTTCCTGATGAGAAAATAGAGTGACCTGTGCCTGTCCCCACACCTAGACCTAGTCTCTCATTGGTTCCCCCTCTTCCCGTTCATCCTCAGGACAAATTTGCAACCTGTACAGAACAGGAGGTTAAAGTTGCTCATTCTCCAAGGACGGAGATTGCTAGTAAAGCGGCTGGAATGGCGAGCCCGAGCACAAGGAGATGAGAAATGAGGTGCGTTTTAGAAACCTTTCCCGATCACACGGTGTACCATCTTCTGGGTTTCTCATGCATGTTTTCGATGTAGGAAGATGCCCTTGAACCTGGAGATTTTGGACCCATGGGATGGATACCAAGCAGTATTACTTTAAAGGGTCTGCGTTTGCTCACCCAACCTCACCAAACCTCTCAGCCCCAAGAGTGTCCACCCTTATGACTCAATCAGCTGTGGGTCTAGAGATGGTCAATAAAGGTGGCATCCCAGCCCCTGAACGAATTCTGTATGAATTTCTCTCTCTTTCACTGTCTTTGTTTCACGGGTTTTTAAAAGTAATTGATTTTTATAATGGGGTTTAGCTGCTTTTCACTGCTGTGTTTATGCCGCTTTAGACCCACTTGACTCACTTACAGAGAGATATCAATACATTGGTTTTAAGAGTCTTACTAGTCAGATATATTCTTGGGCGGTGAACAGGGGGTGTTGAGTCCAGTTCACTGAGCAAGGAGTAGGTCTTGTCTATTACATATTGGGTTTATGGAACGGTATCTGAGCTAATTTGAAACCCTTGTTTTATGCATCACCCCACCTCACCGTTCCCGTTAAGCAGCCATAGTGTGTCTTCTAAACGTGTGACGCTGTTCTGTTTTGTAATTCAGTTCAAGTGTAGCGGTTTTTACATTCCCTCTCTAAGTGATATCTTATGATAAGTGTCTTTTTCTGTGTGACTTATTTCACTTAGAATCGTCGTACCTAAATCCTCTCATCATGCTGCTACTAGCCTTATGACGTTGATTTCATGCCTGAGTGATATTCCATTGTACATAAGGACCACAACTTCTTTATCCATTTTTTTCTTTCCTGGGATATTTAAGGTGTAATGAAGTGGAGGTTCTTGTCAACAGAGCAGCCCTAAACTTTGGGGTGCCTGTGTCTTGCTGATTTTTAGTTTTCCCAATTTATACGCCCATGAGTGGAAGTGCCCTATGCTCTCTAAGCTGAGTGTTTTAGATGTTTCAGGACACACCGTACACTTCTCCAGAGTGGCTGTTGGCAATTTAAATCCCGCCCATCAGCGTAGCAAGGCTCCCGTTTCTCCATGGCCTGTCTTGCATTTCTGGTTTTGACACTTTATTCAGCATGGCCCTTTTGACCGATGGGAAGCGAGACTTCTTTGTAGCGCTGATTTGCCTTTCCAGGTTGCTTGGTTGGCCAAAAAGGGCGTATGCGTTTTTTCCTGAATATATTCAGGAAAAAACGCATACGCCCTTTTTGGCCAACGGCATCATGGTCGAAGTTTTGCCGCTTTTCCTGTGCTTTAAAGGCGATTCGAATCTACCTCGTGAAATCTGTTTCCTGCAATTCTGCCTTGCTTTCAAATCCTCTTTGTTGCCTTCCCTCAATATATTTGTGGACGAGAGTTATCATTTCTAACTATGCAGGTTTGTGAATTGCAGTGCCCCTGAGCTCCACTTTTCAAATCGCTTTCTTGGGAGCTGGCCGCAAAAGCGCAGGATTGCTTCAGGCCTTATTGTGGTTCCGGGCGGCAGGCTGAGCCTGTGGTTAATTCTTTTTCCTGATGAGAAAATAGAGTGACCTGTGCCTGTCCCCACACCTAGACCTAGTCTCTCATTGGTTCCCCCTCTTCCCGTTCATCCTCAGGACAAATTTGCAACCTGTACAGAACAGGAGGTTAAAGGTGCTCATTCTCCAAGGAGGGAGATTGCTAGTAAAGCGGCTGGAATGGCGAGCCCGAGCACAAGGAGATGAGAAATGAGGTGCGTTTTAGAAACCTTTCCCGATCACACGGTGTACCATCTTCTGGGTTTCTCATGCATGTTTTCGATGTAGGAAGATGCCCTTGAACCTGGAGATTTTGGACCCATGGGATGGGTACCACGCAGTATTACTTTAAAGGGTCTGCGTTTGCTCACCCAACCTCACCAAACCTCTCAGCCCGAAGAGTGTCCACCCTTATGTCTCAATCAGCTGTGGGTCTAGAGATGGTTAATAAAGGTGGCATCCCAGCCCCTGAACGAATTCTGTATGAATTTCTCTCTCTTTCACTGTCTTTGTTTCACGGGTTTTTAAAAGTAATTGATTTTTATAATGGGGTTTAGCTGCTTTTCACTGCTGTGTTTATGCCGCTTTACACCCACTTGACTCACTTACAGAGAGATATCAATACATTGGTTTTAAGAGTCTTACTAGTCAGATATATTCTTGGGCGGTGAACAGGGGGTGTTGAATCCAGTTCACTGAGCAAGGAGTAGGTCTTGTCTGTTACATATTGGGTTTATGGAACAGTATCTGAGCTAATTTGAAACCCTTGTTTTATGCATCACACCACCTCACCTTTCCCGTTAAGCAGCCATAGTGTGTCTTCTAAACGTGTGACGCTGTTCTGTTTTGTAATTCAGTTCAAGTGTAGCGGTTTTTACATTCCCTCTCTAAGTGATATCTTATGATAAGTGTCTTTTTTTGTGTGACTTATTTCACTTAGAATCGTCGTACCTAAAACCTCTCATCATGCTGCTACTAGCCTTATGACGTTAATTTCATGGCTGAGTGATATGCCATTGTACATAAGGACCACAACTTCCTTATCCATTTTTCTCTTTCCTGGGATATTTAAGGTGTAACGAAGTGGAGGTTCTTGTCAACAGAGCAGCCCTAAACTTTGGGGTGCCTGTGTCTTGCTGATTTTTAGTTTTCCCAATTTATACGCCCATGAGTGGAAGTGCCCTATGCTCTCTAAGCTGAGTTTTTTAGATGTTTCAGGACACACCGTACACTTCTCCAGAGTGGCTGTTGGCAATTTACATCCCGCCCATCAGCGTAGCAAGGCTCCCGTTTCTCCATGGCCTGTCCTGCATTTCTGGTTTTGACACTTTATTCAGCATGGCCCTTTTGACCGATGGGAAGCGAGACTTCTTTGTAGCGCTGATTTGCCTTTCCAGGTTGCTTGGTTGGCCAAAAAGGGCGTATGCGTTTTTTCCTGAATATATTCAGGAAAAAACGCATACGCCCTTTTTGGCCAAGGGCATCATTGTCGAGGTTTTGCCGCCTTTCCTGTGCTTTAAAGGCGATTCGACTCTACCTCCTGAAATCTGTTTCCTGCAATTCTGCTATGCTTTCAAATCCTCTTCGTTGCCTTCCCTCAATATATTTGTGGACGAGAGTTATCATTTCTAACTCTGCAGGTTTGTGAATTGCAGTGCCCCTGAGCGCGATTTTTCAACTCGCTTTTTTGGGAGCTGGCCGCAAAAGCACAGGATTGCTTCAGGCCCTCTTCTGCTTCCGGGCGGCAGGCTGAGCCTGTGGTTAATCCTTCTTCCTGATGGGAAAATAGAGTGACCTGTGGCTGTCCCAACACCTAGAGCTAGTCTCTCATTGGTTCCCCCTCTTCCCGTTTATCCTCAGGACAAATTGCAACCTGTACGGAACAGAAGGTTAAAGGGGCTGATTCTCCAAGGACGGAGATTGCTAGTAAAGCGGCTGTAATGGCCAACCCGAGCACAAGGAGATGAGAAATGAGGTGCGTTTTAGAAACCTTTCCCGATCACACGGTTTACCATCTTCTGGGTTTCTCATGCATGTTTTCGATGTAGGAAGATGCCCTTGAACCTGGAGATTTTGGACCCATGGGATGGGTACCACGCAATATTACTTTAAAGGGTCTCCGTTTTCTCACCCAACCTCAGCAAACCTCTCAGCCCCAAGAGTGTCCACCCTTATGACTCAATCAGCTGTGGGTCTAGAGATGGTCAATAAAGGTGGCATCCCAGCCCCTGAACGAATTCTGTATGAATTTCTCTCTCTTTCACTGTCTTTGTTTCACGGGTTTTTAAAAGTAATTGATTTTTATAATGGGGTTTAGCTGCTTTTCACTGCTGTGTTTATGCCTCTTTACACCCACTTGACTCACTTACAGAGAGATATCAATACATTGGTTTTAAGAGTCTTACTAGTCAGATATATTCTTGGGCGGTGAACAGGGGGTGTTGAATCCAGTTCACTGAGCAAGGAGTAGGTCTTGTCTGTTACATATTGGGTTTATGGAACGGTATCTGAGCTAATTTGAAACCCTTGTTTTATGCATCACCCACCTCACCTTTCCCGTTAAGCAGCCATAGTGTGTCTTCTAAACATGTGACGCTGTTCTGTTTTGTAATTCAGTTCAAGTGTAGCGGTTTTTACATTCCCTCTCTAAGTGATATCTTATGATAAGTGTCTTTTTCTGTGTGACTTATTTCACTTAGAATCGTCGTACCTAAATCCTCTCATCATGCTGCTACTAGCCTTATGACGTTAATTTCATGGCTGAGTGATATGCCATTGTACATAAGGACCACAACTTCCTTATCCATTTTTCTCTTTCCTGGGATATTTAAGGTGTAACGAAGTGGAGGTTCTTGTCAACAGAGCAGCCCTAAACTTTGGGGTGCCTGTGTCTTGCTGATTTTTAGTTTTCCCAATTTATACGCCCATGAGTGGAAGTGCCCTATGCTCTCTAAGCTGAGTTTTTTAGATGTTTCAGGACACACCGTACACTTCTCCAGAGTGGCTGTTGGCAATTTACATCCCGCCCATCAGCGTAGCAAGGCTCCCGTTTCTCCATGGCCTGTCCTGCATTTCTGGTTTTGACACTTTATTCAGCATGGCCCTTTTGACCGATGGGAAGCGAGACTTCTTTGTAGCGCTGATTTGCCTTTCCAGGTTGCTTGGTTGGCCAAAAAGGGCGTATGCGTTTTTTCCTGAATATATTCAGGAAAAAACGCATACGCCCTTTTTGGCCAAGGGCATCATTGTCGAGGTTTTGCCGCCTTTCCTGTGCTTTAAAGGCGATTCGACTCTACCTCCTGAAATCTGTTTCCTGCAATTCTGCTATGCTTTCAAATCCTCTTCGTTGCCTTCCCTCAATATATTTGTGGACGAGAGTTATCATTTCTAACTCTGCAGGTTTGTGAATTGCAGTGCCCCTGAGCTCGATTTTTCAACTCGCTTTTTTGGGAGCTGGCCGCAAAAGCACAGGATTGCTTCAGGCCCTCTTCTGCTTCCGGGCGGCAGGCTGAGCCTGTGGTTAATCCTTCTTCCTGATGGGAAAATAGAGTGACCTGTGCCTGTCCCCACACCTAGACCTAGTCTCTCATTGGTTCCCCCTCTTCCCGTTCATCCTCAGGACAAATTTGCAACCTGTACAGAACAGGAGGTTAAAGGTGCTCATTCTCCAAGGAGGGAGATTGCTAGTAAAGCGGCTGGAATGGCGAGCCCGAGCACAAGGAGATGAGAAATGAGGTGCGTTTTAGAAACCTTTCCCGATCACACGGTGTACCATCTTCTGGGTTTCTCATGCATGTTTTCGATGTAGGAAGATGCCCTTGAACCTGGAGATTTTGGACCCATGGGATGGGTACCACGCAGTATTACTTTAAAGGGTCTGCGTTTGCTCACCCAACCTCACCAAACCTCTCAGCCCCAAGAGTGTCCACCCTTATGTCTCAATCAGCTGTGGGTCTAGAGATGGTTAATAAAGGTGGCATCCCAGCCCCTGAACGAATTCTGTATGAATTTCTCTCTCTTTCACTGTCTTTGTTTCACGGGTTTTTAAAAGTAATTGATTTTTATAATGGGGTTTAGCTGCTTTTCACTGCTGTGTTTATGCCGCTTTACACCCACTTGACTCACTTACAGAGAGATATCAATACATTGGTTTTAAGAGTCTTACTAGTCAGATATATTCTTGGGCGGTGAACAGGGGGTGTTGAATCCAGTTCACTGAGCAAGGAGTAGGTCTTGTCTGTTACATAGTGGGTTTATGGAACAGTATCTGAGCTAATTTGAAACCCTTGTTTTATGCATCACACCACCTCACCTTTCCCGTTAAGCAGCCATAGTGTGTCTTCTAAACGTGTGACGCTGTTCTGTTTTGTAATTCAGTTCAAGTGTAGCGGTTTTTACATTCCCTCTCTAAGTGATATCTTATGATAAGTGTCTTTTTTTGTGTGACTTATTTCACTTAGAATCGTCGTACCTAAAACCTCTCATCATGCTGCTACTAGCCTTATGACGTTAATTTCATGGCTGAGTGATATTCCATTGTACATAAGGACCACAACTTCCTTATCCATTTTTCTCTTTCCTGGGATATTTAAGGTGTAACGAAGTGGAGGTTCTTGTCAACAGAGCAGCCCTAAACTTTGGGGTGCCTGTGTCTTGCTGATTTTTAGTTTTCCCAATTTATACGCCCATGAGTGGAAGTGCCCTATGCTCTCTAAGCTGAGTTTTTTAGATGTTTCAGGACACACCGTACACTTCTCCAGAGTGGCTGTTGGCAATTTACATCCCGCCCATCAGCGTAGCAAGGCTCCCGTTTCTCCATGGCCTGTCCTACATTTCTGGTTTTGACACTTTATTCAGCATGGCCCTTTTGACCGATGGGAAGCGAGACTTCTTTGTAGCGCTGATTTGCCTTTCCAGGTTGCTTGGTTGGCCAAAAAGGGCGTATGCGTTTTTTCCTGAATATATTCAGGAAAAAACGCATACGCCCTTTTTGGCCAAGGGCATCATTGTCGAGGTTTTGCCGCCTTTCCTGTGCTTTAAAGGCGATTCGACTCTACCTCCTGAAATCTGTTTCCTGCAATTCTGCTATGCTTTCAAATCCTCTTCGTTGCCTTCCCTCAATATATTTGTGGACGAGAGTTATCATTTCTAACTCTGCAGGTTTGTGAATTGCAGTGCCCCTGAGCGCGATTTTTCAACTCGCTTTTTTGGGAGCTGGCCGCAAAAGCACAGGATTGCTTCAGGCCCTCTTCTGCTTCCGGGCGGCAGGCTGAGCCTGTGGTTAATCCTTCTTCCTGATGGGAAAATAGAGTGACCTGTGGCTGTCCCAACACCTAGAGCTAGTCTCTCATTGGTTCCCCCTCTTCCCGTTTATCCTCAGGACAAATTGCAACCTGTACGGAACAGAAGGTTAAAGGGGCTGATTCTCCAAGGACGGAGATTGCTAGTAAAGCGGCTGTAATGGCCAACCCGAGCACAAGGAGATGAGAAATGAGGTGCGTTTTAGAAACCTTTCCCGATCACACGGTTTACCATCTTCTGGGTTTCTCATGCATGTTTTCGATGTAGGAAGATGCCCTTGAACCTGGAGATTTTGGACCCATGGGATGGGTACCACGCAATATTACTTTAAAGGGTCTCCGTTTTCTCACCCAACCTCAGCAAACCTCTCAGCCCCAAGAGTGTCCACCCTTATGACTCAATCAGCTGTGGGTCTAGAGATGGTCAATAAAGGTGGCATCCCAGCCCCTGAACGAATTCTGTATGAATTTCTCTCTCTTTCACTGTCTTTGTTTCACGGGTTTTTAAAAGTAATTGATTTTTATAATGGGGTTTAGCTGCTTTTCACTGCTGTGTTTATGCCTCTTTACACCCACTTGACTCACTTACAGAGAGATATCAATACATTGGTTTTAAGAGTCTTACTAGTCAGATATATTCTTGGGCGGTGAACAGGGGGTGTTGAATCCAGTTCACTGAGCAAGGAGTAGGTCTTGTCTGTTACATATTGGGTTTATGGAACGGTATCTGAGCTAATTTGAAACCCTTGTTTTATGCATCACCCACCTCACCTTTCCCGTTAAGCAGCCATAGTGTGTCTTCTAAACATGTGACGCTGTTCTGTTTTGTAATTCAGTTCAAGTGTAGCGGTTTTTACATTCCCTCTCTAAGTGATATCTTATGATAAGTGTCTTTTTCTGTGTGACTTATTTCACTTAGAATCGTCGTACCTAAATCCTCTCATCATGCTGCTACTAGCCTTATGACGTTAATTTCATGGCTGAGTGATATGCCATTGTACATAAGGACCACAACTTCCTTATCCATTTTTCTCTTTCCTGGGATATTTAAGGTGTAACGAAGTGGAGGTTCTTGTCAACAGAGCAGCCCTAAACTTTGGGGTGCCTGTGTCTTGCTGATTTTTAGTTTTCCCAATTTATACGCCCATGAGTGGAAGTGCCCTATGCTCTCTAAGCTGAGTTTTTTAGATGTTTCAGGACACACCGTACACTTCTCCAGAGTGGCTGTTGGCAATTTACATCCCGCCCATCAGCGTAGCAAGGCTCCCGTTTCTCCATGGCCTGTCCTGCATTTCTGGTTTTGACACTTTATTCAGCATGGCCCTTTTGACCGATGGGAAGCGAGACTTCTTTGTAGCGCTGATTTGCCTTTCCAGGTTGCTTGGTTGGCCAAAAAGGGCGTATGCGTTTTTTCCTGAATATATTCAGGAAAAAACGCATACGCCCTTTTTGGCCAAGGGCATCATTGTCGAGGTTTTGCCGCCTTTCCTGTGCTTTAAAGGCGATTCGACTCTACCTCCTGAAATCTGTTTCCTGCAATTCTGCTATGCTTTCAAATCCTCTTCGTTGCCTTCCCTCAATATATTTGTGGACGAGAGTTATCATTTCTAACTCTGCAGGTTTGTGAATTGCAGTGCCCCTGAGCGCGATTTTTCAACTCGCTTTTTTGGGAGCTGGCCGCAAAAGCACAGGATTGCTTCAGGCCCTGTTCTGCTTCCGGGCGGCAGGCTGAGCCTGTGGTTAATCCTTCTTCCTGATGGGAAAATAGAGTGACCTGTGCCTGTCCCCACACCTAGACCTAGTCTCTCATTGGTTCCCCCTCTTCCCGTTCATCCTCAGGACAAATTGCAACCTGTTCGGAACAGGAGGTTAAAGGTGCTGATTCTCCAAGGAGGGAGATTGCTAGTAAAGTGGCTGGAATGGCGAGCCCGAGCACAAGGAGATGAGAAATGAGGTGCGTTTTAGAAACCTTTCCCGATCACACGGTGTACCGTCTTCTGGGTTTCTCATGCATGTTTTCGATGTAGGAAGATGCCCTTGAACCTGGAGATTTTGGACCCATGGGATGGGTACCACGCAGTATTACTTTAAAGGGTCTGCGTTTGCTCACCCAACCTCACCAAACCTCTCAGCCCCAAGAGTGTCCACCCTTATGACTCAATCAGCTGTGGGTCTAGAGATGGTCAATAAAGGTGGCATCCCAGCCCCTGAACGAATTCTGTATGAATTTCTCTCTCTTTCACTGTCTTTGTTTCACGGGTTTTTAAAAGTAATTGATTTTTATAATGGGGTTTAGCTGCTTTTCACTGCTGGGTTTATGCTGCTTTACACCCACTTGACTCACTTACAGAGGGATATCAATACATTGGTTTTAAGAGTCTTACTAGTCAGATATATTCTTGGGCGGTGAACAGGGGGTGTTGAGTCCAGTTCACTGAGCAAGGAGTAGGTCTTGTCTATTACATATTGGGTTTATGGAACGGTATCTGAGCTAATTTGAAACCCTTGTTTTATGCATCACCCCACCTCACCTTTCCCGTTAAGCAGCCATAGTGTGTCTTCTAAACGTGTGACGCTGTTCTGTTTTGTAATTCAGTTCAAGTGTAGCGGTTTTTACATTCCCTCTCTAAGTGATATCTTATGATAAGTGTCTTTTTCTGTGTGACTTATTTCACTTAGAATCGTCGTACCTAAATCCTCTCATCATGCTGCTACTAGCCTTATGACGTTGATTTCATGCCTGAGTGATATTCCATTGTACATAAGGACCACAACTTCTTTATCCATTTTTCTCTTTCCTGGGATATTTAAGGTGTAATGAAGTGGAGGTTCTTGTCAACAGAGCAGCCCTAAACTTTGGGGTGCCTGTGTCTTGCTGATTTTTAGTTTTCCCAATTTATACGCCCATGAGTGGAAGTGCCCTATGCTCTCTAAGCTGAGTGTTTTAGATGTTTCAAGACACACCGTACACTTCTCCAGAGTGGCTGTTGGCAATTTAAATCCCGCCCATCAGCGTAGCAAGGCTCCCGTTTCTCCATGGCCTGTCTTGCATTTCTGGTTTTGACACTTTATTCAGCATGGCCCTTTTGACCGATGGGAAGCGAGACTTCTTTGTAGCGCTGATTTGCCTTTCCAGGTTGCTTGGTTGGCCAAAAAGGGCGTATGCGTTTTTTCCTGAATATATTCAAGAAAAAACGCATACGCCCTTTTTGGCCAAGGGCATCATGGTCGAGGTTTTGCCGCTTTTCCTGTGCTTTAAATGCGATTCGAATCTACCTCCTGAAATCTGTTTCCTGCAATTCTGCCTTGCTTTCAAATCCTCTTTGTTGCCTTCCCTCAATATATTTGTGGACGAGAGTTATCATTTCTAACTCTGCAGGTTTGTGAATTGCAGTGCCCCTGAGCTCCACTTTTCAAATCGCTTTCTTGGGAGCTGGCCGCAAAAGCGCAGGATTGCTTCAGGCCCTATTGTGGTTCCGGGCGGCAGGCTGAGCCTGTGGTTAATTCTTCTTCCTGATGAGAAAATAGAGTGACCTGTGCCTGTCCCCACACCTAGACCTAGTCTCTCATTGGTTCCCCCTCTTCCCGTTCATCCTCAGGACAAATTTGCAACCTGTACAGAACAGGAGGTTAAAGTTGCTCATTCTCCAAGGACGGAGATTGCTAGTAAAGCGGCTGGAATGGCGAGCCCGAGCACAAGGAGATGAGAAATGAGGTGCGTTTTAGAAACCTTTCCCGATCACACGGTGTACCATCTTCTGGGTTTCTCATGCATGTTTTCGATGTAGGAAGATGCCCTTGAACCTGGAGATTTTGGACCCATGGGATGGATACCAAGCAGTATTACTTTAAAGGGTCTGCGTTTGCTCACCCAACCTCACCAAACCTCTCAGCCCCAAGAGTGTCCACCCTTATGACTCAATCAGCTGTGGGTCTAGAGATGGTCAATAAAGGTGGCATCCCAGCCCCTGAACGAATTCTGTATGAATTTCTCTCTCTTTCACTGTCTTTGTTTCACGGGTTTTTAAAAGTAATTGATTTTTATAATGGGGTTTAGCTGCTTTTCACTGCTGGGTTTATGCCGCTTTAGACCCACTTGACTCACTTACAGAGAGATATCAATACATTGGTTTTAAGAGTCTTACTAGTCAGATATATTCTTGGGCGGTGAACAGGGGGTGTTGAGTCCAGTTCACTGAGCAAGGAGTAGGTCTTGTCTATTACATATTGGGTTTATGGAACGGTATCTGAGCTAATTTGAAACCCTTGTTTTATGCATCACCCCACCTCACCGTTCCCGTTAAGCAGCCATAGTGTGTCTTCTAAACGTGTGACGCTGTTCTGTTTTGTAATTCAGTTCAAGTGTAGCGGTTTTTACATTCCCTCTCTAAGTGATATCTTATGATAAGTGTCTTTTTCTGTGTGACTTATTTCACTTAGAATCGTCGTACCTAAATCCTCTCATCATGCTGCTACTAGCCTTATGACGTTGATTTCATGCCTGAGTGATATTCCATTGTACATAAGGACCACAACTTCTTTATCCATTTTTCTCTTTCCTGGGATATTTAAGGTGTAATGAAGTGGAGGTTCTTGTCAACAGAGCAGCCCTAAACTTTGGGGTGCCTGTGTCTCGCTGATTTTTAGTTTTCCCAATTTATACGCCCATGAGTGGAAGTGCCCTATGCTCTCTAAGCTGAGTGTTTTAGATGTTTCAGGACACACCGTACACTTCTCCAGAGTGGCTGTTGGCAATTTAAATCCCGCCCATCAGCGTAGCAAGGCTCCCGTTTCTCCATGGCCTGTCTTGCATTTCTGGTTTTGACACTTTATTCAGCATGGCCCTTTTGACCGATGGGAAGCGAGACTTCTTTGTAGCGCTGATTTGCCTTTCCAGGTTGCTTGGTTGGCCAAAAAGGGCGTATGCGTTTTTTCCTGAATATATTCAGGAAAAAACGCATACGCCCTTTTTGGCCAACGGCATCATGGTCGAAGTTTTGCCGCTTTTCCTGTGCTTTAAAGGCGATTCGAATCTACCTCGTGAAATCTGTTTCCTGCAATTCTGCCTTGCTTTCAAATCCTCTTTGTTGCCTTCCCTCAATATATTTGTGGACGAGAGTTATCATTTCTAACTATGCAGGTTTGTGAATTGCAGTGCCCCTGAGCTCCACTTTTCAAATCGCTTTCTTGGGAGCTGGCCGCAAAAGCGCAGGATTGCTTCAGGCCTTATTGTGGTTCCGGGCGGCAGGCTGAGCCTGTGGTTAATTCTTTTTCCTGATGAGAAAATAGAGTGACCTGTGCCTGTCCCCACACCTAGACCTAGTCTCTCATTGGTTCCCCCTCTTCCCGTTCATCCTCAGGACAAATTTGCAACCTGTACAGAACAGGAGGTTAAAGGTGCTCATTCTCCAAGGAGGGAGATTGCTAGTAAAGCGGCTGGAATGGCGAGCCCGAGCACAAGGAGATGAGAAATGAGGTGCGTTTTAGAAACCTTTCCCGATCACACGGTGTACCATCTTCTGGGTTTCTCATGCATGTTTTCGATGTAGGAAGATGCCCTTGAACCTGGAGATTTTGGACCCATGGGATGGGTACCACGCAGTATTACTTTAAAGGGTCTGCGTTTGCTCACCCAACCTCACCAAACCTCTCAGCCCGAAGAGTGTCCACCCTTATGTCTCAATCAGCTGTGGGTCTAGAGATGGTTAATAAAGGTGGCATCCCAGCCCCTGAACGAATTCTGTATGAATTTCTCTCTCTTTCACTGTCTTTGTTTCACGGGTTTTTAAAAGTAATTGATTTTTATAATGGGGTTTAGCTGCTTTTCACTGCTGTGTTTATGCCGCTTTACACCCACTTGACTCACTTACAGAGAGATATCAATACATTGGTTTTAAGAGTCTTACTAGTCAGATATATTCTTGGGCGGTGAACAGGGGGTGTTGAATCCAGTTCACTGAGCAAGGAGTAGGTCTTGTCTGTTACATATTGGGTTTATGGAACAGTATCTGAGCTAATTTGAAACCCTTGTTTTCTGCATCACCCCACCTCACCTTTCCCGTTAAGCAGCCATAGTGTGTTTTCTAAACGTGTGACGCTGTTTACTTTTGTAATTCAGTTCAAGTGTAGCGGTTTTTACATTCCCTCTCTAAGTGATATCTTATGATAAGTGTCTTTTTTTGTGTGACTTATTTCACTTAGAATCGTCGTACCTAAAACCTCTCATCATGCTGCTACTAGCCTTATGACGTTAATTTCATGGCTGAGTGATATGCCATTGTACATAAGGACCACAACTTCCTTATCCATTTTTCTCTTTCCTGGGATATTTAAGGTGTAACGAAGTGGAGGTTCTTGTCAACAGAGCAGCCCTAAACTTTGGGGTGCCTGTGTCTTGCTGATTTTTAGTTTTCCCAATTTATACGCCCATGAGTGGAAGTGCCCTATGCTCTCTAAGCTGAGTTTTTTAGATGTTTCAGGACACACCGTACACTTCTCCAGAGTGGCTGTTGGCAATTTACATCCCGCCCATCAGCGTAGCAAGGCTCCCGTTTCTCCATGGCCTGTCCTGCATTTCTGGTTTTGACACTTTATTCAGCATGGCCCTTTTGACCGATGGGAAGCGAGACTTCTTTGTAGCGCTGATTTGCCTTTCCAGGTTGCTTGGTTGGCCAAAAAGGGCGTATGCGTTTTTTCCTGAATATATTCAGGAAAAAACGCATACGCCCTTTTTGGCCAAGGGCATCATTGTCGAGGTTTTGCCGCCTTTCCTGTGCTTTAAAGGCGATTCGACTCTACCTCCTGAAATCTGTTTCCTGCAATTCTGCTATGCTTTCAAATCCTCTTCGTTGCCTTCCCTCAATATATTTGTGGACGAGAGTTATCATTTCTAACTCTGCAGGTTTGTGAATTGCAGTGCCCCTGAGCTCGATTTTTCAACTCGCTTTTTTGGGAGCTGGCCGCAAAAGCACAGGATTGCTTCAGGCCCTCTTCTGCTTCCGGGCGGCAGGCTGAGCCTGTGGTTAATCCTTCTTCCTGATGGGAAAATAGAGTGACCTGTGCCTGTCCCCACACCTAGACCTAGTCTCTCATTGGTTCCCCCTCTTCCCGTTCATCCTCAGGACAAATTGCAACCTGTTCGGAACAGGAGGTTAAAGGTGCTGATTCTCCAAGGAGGGAGATTGCTAGTAAAGTGGCTGGAATGGCGAGCCCGAGCACAAGGAGATGAGAAATGAGGTGCGTTTTAGAAACCTTTCCCGATCACACGGTGTACCGTCTTCTGGGTTTCTCATGCATGTTTTCGATGTAGGAAGATGCCCTTGAACCTGGAGATTTTGGACCCATGGGATGGGTACCACGCAGTATTACTTTAAAGGGTCTGCGTTTGCTCACCCAACCTCACCAAACCTCTCAGCCCCAAGAGTGTCCACCCTTATGTCTCAATCAGCTGTGGGTCTAGAGATGGTCAATAAAGGTGGCATCCCAGCCCCTGAACGAATTCTGTATGAATTTCTCTCTGTTTCACTGTCTTTGTTTCACGGGTTTTTAAAAGTAATTGACTTTTATAATGGGGTTTAGCTGCTTTTCACTGCTGTGTTTATGCCGATTTACACCCACTTGACTCACTTACAGAGAGATATCAATACATTGGTTTTAAGAGTCTTACTAGTCAGATATATTCTTGGGCGGTGAACAGGGGGTATTGAGTCCAGTTCACTGAGCAAGGAGTAGGTCTTGTCTGTTACATATTGGGTTTATGGAACAGTATCTGAGCTAATTTGATACCCTTGTTTTATGCATCACCCCACCTCACCTTTCCCGTTAAGCAGCCATAGTGTGTTTTCTAAACGTGTGACGCTGTTCTGTTTTGTAATTCAGTTCAAGTGTAGCGGATTTTACATTCCCTCTATAAGTGATATCTTACGATAAGTGTCTTTCTCTGTGACTTATTTCACTTAGAATCGTCGTACCTAAATCCACTCATCATGCTGCTTCCAGCCTTATGACGTTGATTTCATGCCTGAGTGATATTCCATTGTACATAAGGACCACAACTTCTTTATCCATTTTTCTCTTTCCTGGGATATTTAAGGTGTAATGAAGTGGAGGTTCTTGTCAACAGAGCAGCCCTAAACTTTGGGGTGCCTGTGTCTTGCTGATTTTTAGTTTTCCCAATTTCTACGCCCATGAGTGGAAGTGCCCTATGCTCTCTAAGCTGAGTTTTTTAGGTGTTTCAGGACACACCGTACACTTCTCCAGATTGGCTGTTGGCAATTTACATCCCGCCCATCAGCGTAGCAAGGCTCCCGTTTCTCCATGGCCTGTCCTGCATTTCTGGTTTTGACACTTTATTCAGCATGGCCCTTTTGACCGATGGGAAGCGAGACTTCTTTGTAGCGCTAATTTGCCTTTCCAGGTTGCTTGGTTGGCCAAAAAGGGCGTATGCGTTTTTTCCTGAATATATTCAGGAAAAAACGCATACGCCCTTTTTGGCCAAGGGCATCATTGTCGAGGTTTTGCCGCTTTTCCTGTGCTTTAAAGGCGATTCGACTCTACCTCCTGAAATCAGTTTCCTGCAATTCTGCTATGCTTTCAAATCCTCTTCGTTGCCTTCCCTCAATATATTTGTGGACGAGAGTTACCATTTATAACTCTGCAGGTTTGTGAATTGCAGTGCCCCTGAGCTCCATTTTTCAACTCGCTTTTTTGGGAGCTGGCCGCAAAAGCACAGGATTGCTTCAGGCCCTGTTCTGCTTCCGGGCGGCAGGCTGAGCCTGTGGTTAATCCTTCTTCCTGATGGGAAAATAGAGTGACATGTGGCTGTCCCAATACCTAGAGCTAGTCTCTCATTGGTTCCCCCTCTTCCCGTTTATCCTCAGGACAAATTGCAACCTGTAGGGAACAGAAGGTTAAAGGGGCTGATTCTCCAAGGAGGGAGATTGCTAGTAAAGCGGCTGTAATGGCCAACCCCAGCACAAGGAGATGAGAAATGAGGTGTGTTTTAGAAACCTTTCCCGATCACACGGTGTACCATCTTCTGGGTTTCTCATGCATGTTTTCGATGTAGGAAGATGCCCTTGAACCTGGAGATTTTGGACCCATGGGATGGATACCACGCAGTATTACTTTAAAGGGTCTGCGTTTGCTCACCCAACCTCACCAAACCTCTCAGCCCCAAGAGTGTCCACCCTTATGACTCAATCAGCTGTGGGTCTAGAGATGGTCAATAAAGGTGGCATCCGAGCCCCTGAACGAATTCTGTATGAATTTCTCTCTCTTTCACTGTCTTTGTTTCACGGGTTTTTAAAAGTAATTGATTTTTATAATGGGGTTTAGCTGCTTTTCACTGCTGGGTTTATGCCGCTTTACACCCACTTGACTCACTTACAGAGGGATATCAATACATTGGTTTTAAGAGTCTTACTAGTCAGATATATTCTTGGGCGGTGAACAGGGGGTGTTGAGTCCAGTTCACTGAGCAAGGAGTAGGTCTTGTCTATTACATATTGGGTTTATGGAACGGTATCTGAGCTAATTTGAAACCCTTGTTTTATGCATCACCCCACCTCACCTTTCCCGTTAAGCAGCCATAGTGTGTCTTCTAAACGTGTGACGCTGTTCTGTTTTGTAATTCAGTTCAAGTGTAGCGGTTTTTACATTCCCTCTCTAAGTGATATCTTATGATAAGTGTCTTTTTCTGTGTGACTTATTTCACTTAGAATCGTCGTACCTAAATCCTCTCATCATGCTGCTACTAGCCTTATGACGTTGATTTCATGCCTGAGTGATATTCCATTGTACATAAGGACCACAACTTCTTTATCCATTTTTCTCTTTCCTGGGATATTTAAGGTGTAATGAAGTGGAGGTTCTTGTCAACAGAGCAGCCCTAAACTTTGGGGTGCCTGTGTCTTGCTGATTTTTAGTTTTCCCAATTTATACGCCCATGAGTGGAAGTGCCCTATGCTCTCTAAGCTGAGTGTTTTAGATGTTTCAAGACACACCGTACACTTCTCCAGAGTGGCTGTTGGCAATTTAAATCCCGCCCATCAGCGTAGCAAGGCTCCCGTTTCTCCATGGCCTGTCTTGCATTTCTGGTTTTGACACTTTATTCAGCATGGCCCTTTTGACCGATGGGAAGCGAGACTTCTTTGTAGCGCTGATTTGCCTTTCCAGGTTGCTTGGTTGGCCAAAAAGGGCGTATGCGTTTTTTCCTGAATATATTCAAGAAAAAACGCATACGCCCTTTTTGGCCAAGGGCATCATGGTCGAAGTTTTGCCGCTTTTCCTGTGCTTTAAAGGCGATTCGAATCTACCTCGTGAAATCTGTTTCCTGCAATTCTGCCTTGCTTTCAAATCCTCTTTGTTGCCTTCCCTCAATATATTTGTGGACGAGAGTTATCATTTCTAACTATGCAGGTTTGTGAATTGCAGTGCCCCTGAGCTCCACTTTTCAAATCGCTTTCTTGGGAGCTGGCCGCAAAAGCGCAGGATTGCTTCAGGCCTTATTGTGGTTCCGGGCGGCAGGCTGAGCCTGTGGTTAATTCTTTTTCCTGATGAGAAAATAGAGTGACCTGTGCCTGTCCCCACACCTAGACCTAGTCTCTCATTGGTTCCCCCTCTTCCCGTTCATCCTCAGGACAAATTTGCAACCTGTACAGAACAGGAGGTTAAAGGTGCTCATTCTCCAAGGAGGGAGATTGCTAGTAAAGCGGCTGGAATGGCGAGCCCGAGCACAAGGAGATGAGAAATGAGGTGCGTTTTAGAAACCTTTCCCGATCACACGGTGTACCATCTTCTGGGTTTCTCATGCATGTTTTCGATGTAGGAAGATGCCCTTGAACCTGGAGATTTTGGACCCATGGGATGGGTACCACGCAGTATTACTTTAAAGGGTCTGCGTTTGCTCACCCAACCTCACCAAACCTCTCAGCCCGAAGAGTGTCCACCCTTATGGCTCAATCAGCTGTGGGTCTAGAGATGGTTAATAAAGGTGGCATCCCAGCCCCTGAACGAATTCTGTATGAATTTCTCTCTCTTTCACTGTCTTTGTTTCACGGGTTTTTAAAAGTAATTGATTTTTATAATGGGGTTTAGCTGCTTTTCACTGCTGTGTTTATGCCGCTTTACACCCACTTGACTCACTTACAGAGAGATATCAATACATTGGTTTTAAGAGTCTTACTAGTCAGATATATTCTTGGGCGGTGAACAGGGGGTGTTGAATCCAGTTCACTGAGCAAGGAGTAGGTCTTGTCTGTTACATAGTGGGTTTATGGAACAGTATCTGAGCTAATTTGAAACCCTTGTTTTATGCATCACACCACCTCACCTTTCCCGTTAAGCAGCCATAGTGTGTCTTCTAAACGTGTGACGCTGTTCTGTTTTGTAATTCAGTTCAAATGTAGCGGTTTTTACATTCCCTCTCTAAGTAATATCTTATGATAAGTGTCTTTTTTTGTGTGACTTATTTCACTTAGAATCGTCGTACCTAAAACCTCTCATCATGCTGTTACTAGCCTTATGACGTTAATTTCATGGCTGAGTGATATGCCATTGTACATAAGGACCACAACTTCCTTATCCATTTTTCTCTTTCCTGGGATATTTAAGGTGTAACGAAGTGGAGGTTCTTGTCAACAGAGCAGCCCTAAACTTTGGGGTGCCTGTGTCTTGCTGATTTTTAGTTTTCCCAATTTATACGCCCATGAGTGGAAGTGCCCTATGCTCTCTAAGCTGAGTTTTTTAGATGTTTCAGGACACACCGTACACTTCTCCAGAGTGGCTGTTGGCAATTTACATCCCGCCCATCAGCGTAGCAAGGCTCCCGTTTCTCCATGGCCTGTCCTACATTTCTGGTTTTGACACTTTATTCAGCATGGCCCTTTTGACCGATGGGAAGCGAGACTTCTTTGTAGCGCTGATTTGCCTTTCCAGGTTGCTTGGTTGGCCAAAAAGGGCGTATGCGTTTTTTCCTGAATATATTCAGGAAAAAACGCATACGCCCTTTTTGGCCAAGGGCATCATTGTCGAGGTTTTGCCGCCTTTCCTGTGCTTTAAAGGCGATTCGACTCTACCTCCTGAAATCTGTTTCCTGCAATTCTGCTATGCTTTCAAATCCTCTTCGTTGCCTTCCCTCAATATATTTGTGGACGAGAGTTATCATTTCTAACTCTGCAGGTTTGGGAATTGCAGTGCCCCTGAGCGCGATTTTTCAACTCGCTTTTTTGGGAGCTGGCCGCAAAAGCACAGGATTGCTTCAGGCCCTCTTCTGCTTCCGGGCGGCAGGCTGAGCCTGTGGTTAATCCTTCTTCCTGATGGGAAAATAGAGTGACCTGTGGCTGTCCCAACACCTAGAGCTAGTCTCTCATTGGTTCCCCCTCTTCCCGTTTATCCTCAGGACAAATTGCAACCTGTACGGAACAGAAGGTTAAAGGGGCTGATTCTCCAAGGACGGAGATTGCTAGTAAAGCGGCTGTAATGGCCAACCCGAGCACAAGGAGATGAGAAATGAGGTGCGTTTTAGAAACCTTTCCCGATCACACGGTTTACCATCTTCTGGGTTTCTCATGCATGTTTTCGATGTAGGAAGATGCCCTTGAACCTGGAGATTTTGGACCCATGGGATGGGTACCACGCAATATTACTTTAAAGGGTCTCCGTTTTCTCACCCAACCTCAGCAAACCTCTCAGCCCCAAGAGTGTCCACCCTTATGACTCAATCAGCTGTGGGTCTAGAGATGGTCAATAAAGGTGGCATCCCAGCCCCTGAACGAATTCTGTATGAATTTCTCTCTCTTTCACTGTCTTTGTTTCACGGGTTTTTAAAAGTAATTGATTTTTATAATGGGGTTTAGCTGCTTTTCACTGCTGTGTTTATGCCTCTTTACACCCACTTGACTCACTTACAGAGAGATATCAATACATTGGTTTTAAGAGTCTTACTAGTCAGATATATTCTTGGGCGGTGAACAGGGGGTGTTGAATCCAGTTCACTGAGCAAGGAGTAGGTCTTGTCTGTTACATATTGGGTTTATGGAACGGTATCTGAGCTAATTTGAAACCCTTGTTTTATGCATCACCCACCTCACCTTTCCCGTTAAGCAGCCATAGTGTGTCTTCTAAACATGTGACGCTGTTCTGTTTTGTAATTCAGTTCAAGTGTAGCGGTTTTTACATTCCCTCTCTAAGTGATATCTTATGATAAGTGTCTTTTTCTGTGTGACTTATTTCACTTAGAATCGTCGTACCTAAATCCTCTCATCATGCTGCTACTAGCCTTATGACGTTAATTTCATGGCTGAGTGATATGCCATTGTACATAAGGACCACAACTTCCTTATCCATTTTTCTCTTTCCTGGGATATTTAAGGTGTAACGAAGTGGAGGTTCTTGTCAACAGAGCAGCCCTAAACTTTGGGGTGCCTGTGTCTTGCTGATTTTTAGTTTTCCCAATTTATACGCCCATGAGTGGAAGTGCCCTATGCTCTCTAAGCTGAGTTTTTTAGATGTTTCAGGACACACCGTACACTTCTCCAGAGTGGCTGTTGGCAATTTACATCCCGCCCATCAGCGTAGCAAGGCTCCCGTTTCTCCATGGCCTGTCCTGCATTTCTGGTTTTGACACTTTATTCAGCATGGCCCTTTTGACCGATGGGAAGCGAGACTTCTTTGTAGCGCTGATTTGCCTTTCCAGGTTGCTTGGTTGGCCAAAAAGGGCGTATGCGTTTTTTCCTGAATATATTCAGGAAAAAACGCATACGCCCTTTTTGGCCAAGGGCATCATTGTCGAGGTTTTGCCGCCTTTCCTGTGCTTTAAAGGCGATTCGACTCTACCTCCTGAAATCTGTTTCCTGCAATTCTGCTATGCTTTCAAATCCTCTTCGTTGCCTTCCCTCAATATATTTGTGGACGAGAGTTATCATTTCTAACTCTGCAGGTTTGTGAATTGCAGTGCCCCTGAGCTCGATTTTTCAACTCGCTTTTTTGGGAGCTGGCCGCAAAAGCACAGGATTGCTTCAGGCCCTCTTCTGCTTCCGGGCGGCAGGCTGAGCCTGTGGTTAATCCTTCTTCCTGATGGGAAAATAGAGTGACCTGTGCCTGTCCCCACACCTAGACCTAGTCTCTCATTGGTTCCCCCTCTTCCCGTTCATCCTCAGGACAAATTGCAACCTGTTCGGAACAGGAGGTTAAAGGTGCTGATTCTCCAAGGAGGGAGATTGCTAGTAAAGTGGCTGTAATGGCGAGCCCGAGCACAAGGAGATGAGAAATGAGGTGCGTTTTAGAAACCTTTCCCGATCACACGGTGTACCGTCTTCTGGGTTTCTCATGCATGTTTTCGATGTAGGAAGATGCCCTTGAACCTGGAGATTTTGGACCCATGGGATGGGTACCACGCAGTATTACTTTAAAGGGTCTGCGTTTGCTCACCCAACCTCACCAAACCTCTCAGCCCCAAGAGTGTCCACCCTTATGTCTCAATCAGCTGTGGGTCTAGAGATGGTCAATAAAGGTGGCATCCCAGCCCCTGAACGAATTCTGTATGAATTTCTCTCTGTTTCACTGTCTTTGTTTCACGGGTTTTTAAAAGTAATTGACTTTTATAATGGGGTTTAGCTGCTTTTCACTGCTGTGTTTATGCCGATTTACACCCACTTGACTCACTTACAGAGAGATATCAATACATTGGTTTTAAGAGTCTTACTAGTCAGATATATTCTTGGGCGGTGAACAGGGGGTATTGAGTCCAGTTCACTGAGCAAGGAGTAGGTCTTGTCTGTTACATATTGGGTTTATGGAACAGTATCTGAGCTAATTTGATACCCTTGTTTTATGCATCACCCCACCTCACCTTTCCCGTTAAGCAGCCATAGTGTGTTTTCTAAACGTGTGACGCTGTTCTGTTTTGTAATTCAGTTCAAGTGTAGCGGATTTTACATTCCCTCTATAAGTGATATCTTACGATAAGTGTCTTTCTCTGTGACTTATTTCACTTAGAATCGTCGTACCTAAATCCACTCATCATGCTGCTTCCAGCCTTATGACGTTGATTTCATGCCTGAGTGATATTCCATTGTACATAAGGACCACAACTTCTTTATCCATTTTTCTCTTTCCTGGGATATTTAAGGTGTAATGAAGTGGAGGTTCTTGTCAACAGAGCAGCCCTAAACTTTGGGGTGCCTGTGTCTTGCTGATTTTTAGTTTTCCCAATTTCTACGCCCATGAGTGGAAGTGCCCTATGCTCTCTAAGCTGAGTTTTTTAGGTGTTTCAGGACACACCGTACACTTCTCCAGATTGGCTGTTGGCAATTTACATCCCGCCCATCAGCGTAGCAAGGCTCCCGTTTCTCCATGGCCTGTCCTGCATTTCTGGTTTTGACACTTTATTCAGCATGGCCCTTTTGACCGATGGGAAGCGAGACTTCTTTGTAGCGCTGATTTGCCTTTCCAGGTTGCTTGGTTGGCCAAAAAGGGCGTATGCGTTTTTTCCTGAATATATTCAGGAAAAAACGCATACGCCCTTTTTGGCCAAGGGCATCATTGTCGAGGTTTTGCCGCTTTTCCTGTGCTTTAAAGGCGATTCGACTCTACCTCCTGAAATCAGTTTCCTGCAATTCTGCTGTGCTTTCAAATCCTCTTCGTTGCCTTCCCTCAATATATTTGTGGACGAGAGTTACCATTTATAACTCTGCAGGTTTGTGAATTGCAGTGCCCCTGAGCTCGATTTTTCAACTCGCTTTTTTGGGAGCTGGCCGCAAAAGCACAGGATTGCTTCAGGCCCTGTTCTGCTTCCGGGCGGCAGGCTGAGCCTGTGGTTAATCCTTCTTCCTGATGGGAAAATAGAGTGACATGTGGCTGTCCCAATACCTAGAGCTAGTCTCTCATTGGTTCCCCCTCTTCCCGTTTATCCTCAGGACAAATTGCAACCTGTAGGGAACAGAAGGTTAAAGGGGCTGATTCTCCAAGGAGGGAGATTGCTAGTAAAGCGGCTGTAATGGCCAACCCCAGCACAAGGAGATGAGAAATGAGGTGCGTTTTAGAAACCTTTCCCGATCACACGGTGTACCATCTTCTGGGTTTCTCATGCATGTTTTCGATGTAGGAAGATGCCCTTGAACCTGGAGATTTTGGACCCATGGGATGGATACCACGCAGTATTACTTTAAAGGGTCTGCGTTTGCTCACCCAACCTCACCAAACCTCTCAGCCCCAAGAGTGTCCACCCTTATGACTCAATCATCTGTGGGTCTAGAGATGGTCAATAAAGGTGGCATCCCAGCCCCTGAACGAATTCTGTATGAATTTCTCTCTCTTTCACTGTCTTTGTTTCACGGGTTTTTAAAAGTAATTGATTTTTATAATGGGGTTTAGCTGCTTTTCACTGCTGGGTTTATGCCGCTTTACACCCACTTGACTCACTTACAGAGGGATATCAATACATTGGTTTTAAGAGTCTTACTAGTCAGATATATTCTTGGGCGGTGAACAGGGGTTGTTGAGTCCAGTTCACTGAGCAAGGAGTAGGTCTTGTCTATTACATATTGGGTTTATGGAACGGTATCTGAGCTAATTTGAAACCCTTGTTTTATGCATCACCCCACCTCACCTTTCCCGTTAAGCAGCCATAGTGTGTCTTCTAAACGTGTGACGCTGTTCTGTTTTGTAATTCAGTTCAAGTGTAGCGGTTTTTACATTCCCTCTCTAAGTGATATCTTATGATAAGTGTCTTTTTCTGTGTGACTTATTTCACTTAGAATCGTCGTACCTAAATCCTCTCATCATGCTGCTACTAGCCTTATGACGTTGATTTCATGCCTGAGTGATATTCCATTGTACATAAGGACCACAACTTCCTTATCCATTTTTCTCTTTCCTGGGATATTTAAGGTGTAACGAAGTGGAGGTTCTTGTCAACAGAGCAGCCCTAAACTTTGGGGTGCCTGTGTCTTGCTGATTTTTAGTTTTCCCAATTTATACGCCCATGAGTGGAAGTGCCCTATGCTCTCTAAGCTGAGTTTTTTAGATGTTTCAGGACACACCGTACACTTCTCCAGAGTGGCTGTTGGCAATTTACATCCCGCCCATCAGCGTAGCAAGGCTCCCGTTTCTCCATGGCCTGTCCTGCATTTCTGGTTTTGACACTTTATTCAGCATGGCCCTTTTGACCGATGGGAAGCGAGACTTCTTTGTAGCGCTGATTTGCCTTTCCAGGTTGCTTGGTTGGCCAAAAAGGGCGTATGCGTTTTTTCCTGAATATATTCAGGAAAAAACGCATACGCCCTTTTTGGCCAAGGGCATCATTGTCGAGGTTTTGCCGCCTTTCCTGTGCTTTAAAGGCGATTCGACTCTACCTCCTGAAATCTGTTTCCTGCAATTCTGCTATGCTTTCAAATCCTCTTCGTTGCCTTCCCTCAATATATTTGTGGACGAGAGTTATCATTTCTAACTCTGCAGGTTTGTGAATTGCAGTGCCCCTGAGCTCGATTTTTCAACTCGCTTTTTTGGGAGCTGGCCGCAAAAGCACAGGATTGCCTCAGGCCCTCTTCTGCTTCCGGGCGGCAGGCTGAGCCTGTGGTTAATCCTTCTTCCTGATGGGAAAATAGAGTGACCTGTGCCTGTCCCCACACCTAGACCTAGTCTCTCATTGGTTCCCCCTCTTCCCGTTCATCCTCAGGACAAATTGCAACCTGTTCGGAACAGGAGGTTAAAGGTGCTGATTCTCCAAGGAGGGAGATTGCTAGTAAAGTGGCTGTAATGGCGAGCCCGAGCACAAGGAGATGAGAAATGAGGTGCGTTTTAGAAACCTTTCCCGATCACACGGTGTACCGTCTTCTGGGTTTCTCATGCATGTTTTCGATGTAGGAAGATGCCCTTGAACCTGGAGATTTTGGACCCATGGGATGGGTACCACGCAGTATTACTTTAAAGGGTCTGCGTTTGCTCACCCAACCTCACCAAACCTCTCAGCCCCAAGAGTGTCCACCCTTATGTCTCAATCAGCTGTGGGTCTAGAGATGGTCAATAAAGGTGGCATCCCAGCCCCTGAACGAATTCTGTATGAATTTCTCTCTGTTTCACTGTCTTTGTTTCACGGGTTTTTAAAAGTAATTGACTTTTATAATGGGGTTTAGCTGCTTTTCACTGCTGTGTTTATGCCGATTTACACCCACTTGACTCACTTACAGAGAGATATCAATACATTGGTTTTAAGAGTCTTACTAGTCAGATATATTCTTGGGCGGTGAACAGGGGGTATTGAGTCCAGTTCACTGAGCAAGGAGTAGGTCTTGTCTGTTACATATTGGGTTTATGGAACAGTATCTGAGCTAATTTGATACCCTTGTTTTATGCATCACCCCACCTCACCTTTCCCGTTAAGCAGCCATAGTGTGTTTTCTAAACGTGTGACGCTGTTCTGTTTTGTAATTCAGTTCAAGTGTAGCGGATTTTACATTCCCTCTATAAGTGATATCTTACGATAAGTGTCTTTCTCTGTGACTTATTTCACTTAGAATCGTCGTACCTAAATCCACTCATCATGCTGCTTCCAGCCTTATGACGTTGATTTCATGCCTGAGTGATATTCCATTGTACATAAGGACCACAACTTCTTTATCCATTTTTCTCTTTCCTGGGATATTTAAGGTGTAATGAAGTGGAGGTTCTTGTCAACAGAGCAGCCCTAAACTTTGGGGTGCCTGTGTCTTGCTGATTTTTAGTTTTCCCAATTTATACGCCCATGAGTGGAAGTGCCCTATGCTCTCTAAGCTGAGTTTTTTAGGTGTTTCAGGACACACCGTACACTTCTCCAGATTGGCTGTTGGCAATTTACATCCCGCCCATCAGCGTAGCAAGGCTCCCGTTTCTCCATGGCCTGTCCTGCATTTCTGGTTTTGACACTTTATTCAGCATGGCCCTTTTGACCGATGGGAAGCGAGACTTCTTTGTAGCGCTGATTTGCCTTTCCAGGTTGCTTGGTTGGCCAAAAAGGGCGTATGCGTTTTTTCCTGAATATATTCAGGAAAAAACGCATACGCCCTTTTTGGCCAAGGGCATCATTGTCGAGGTTTTGCCGCTTTTCCTGTGCTTTAAAGGCGATTCGACTCTACCTCCTGAAATCAGTTTCCTGCAATTCTGCTATGCTTTCAAATCCTCTTCGTTGCCTTCCCTCAATATATTTGTGGACGAGAGTTACCATTTATAACTCTGCAGGTTTGTGAATTGCAGTGCCCCTGAGCTCCATTTTTCAACTCGCTTTTTTGGGAGCTGGCCGCAAAAGCACAGGATTGCTTCAGGCCCTGTTCTGCTTCCGGGCGGCAGGCTGAGCCTGTGGTTAATCCTTCTTCCTGATGGGAAAATAGAGTGACATGTGGCTGTCCCAATACCTAGAGCTAGTCTCTCATTGGTTCCCCCTCTTCCCGTTTATCCTCAGGACAAATTGCAACCTGTAGGGAACAGAAGGTTAAAGGGGCTGATTCTCCAAGGAGGGAGATTGCTAGTAAAGCGGCTGTAATGGCCAACCCCAGCACAAGGAGATGAGAACTGAGGTGCGTTTTAGAAACCTTTCCCGATCACACGGTGTACCATCTTCTGGGTTTCTCATGCATGTTTTCGATGTAGGAAGATGCCCTTGAACCTGGAGATTTTGGACCCATGGGATGGATACCACGCAGTATTACTTTAAAGGGTCTGCGTTTGCTCACCCAACCTCACCAAACCTCTCAGCCCCAAGAGTGTCCACCCTTATGACTCAATCAGCTGTGGGTCTAGAGATGGTCAATAAAGGTGGCATCCCAGCCCCTGAACGAATTCTGTATGAATTTCTCTCTCTTTCACTGTCTTTGTTTCACGGGTTTTTAAAAGTAATTGATTTTTATAATGGGGTTTAGCTGCTTTTCACTGCTGGGTTTATGCCACTTTACACCCACTTGACTCACTTACAGAGGGATATCAATACATTGGTTTTAAGAGTCTTACTAGTCAGATATATTCTTGGGCGGTGAACAGGGGGTGTTGAGTCCAGTTCACTGAGCAAGGAGTAGGTCTTGTCTATTACATATTGGGTTTATGGAACGGTATCTGAGCTAATTTGAAACCCTTGTTTTATGCATCACCCCACCTCACCTTTCCCGTTAAGCAGCCATAGTGTGTCTTCTAAACGTGTGACGCTGTTCTGTTTTGTAATTCAGTTCAAGTGTAGCGGTTTTTACATTCCCTCTCTAAGTGATATCTTATGATAAGTGTCTTTTTCTGTGTGACTTATTTCACTTAGAATCGTCGTACCTAAATCCTCTCATCATGCTGCTACTAGCCTTATGACGTTGATTTCATGCCTGAGTGATATTCCATTGTACATAAGGACCACAACTTCTTTATCCATTTTTCTCTTTCCTGGGATATTTAAGGTGTAATGAAGTGGAGGTTCTTGTCAACAGAGCAGCCCTAAACTTTGGGGTGCCTGTGTCTTGCTGATTTTTAGTTTTCCCAATTTATACGCCCATGAGTGGAAGTGCCCTATGCTCTCTAAGCTGAGTGTTTTAGATGTTTCAAGACACACCGTACACTTCTCCAGAGTGGCTGTTGGCAATTTAAATCCCGCCCATCAGCGTAGCAAGGCTCCCGTTTCTCCATGGCCTGTCTTGCATTTCTGGTTTTGACACTTTATTCAGCATGGCCCTTTTGACCGATGGGAAGCGAGACTTCTTTGTAGCGCTGATTTGCCTTTCCAGGTTGCTTGGTTGGCCAAAAAGGGCGTATGCGTTTTTTCCTGAATATATTCAAGAAAAAACGCATACGCCCTTTTTGGCCAAGGGCATCATGGTCGAGGTTTTGCCGCTTTTCCTGTGCTTTAAATGCGATTCGAATCTACCTCCTGAAATCTGTTTCCTGCAATTCTGCCTTGCTTTCAAATCCTCTTTGTTGCCTTCCCTCAATATATTTGTGGACGAGAGTTATCATTTCTAACTCTGCAGGTTTGTGAATTGCAGTGCCCCTGAGCTCCACTTTTCAAATCGCTTTCTTGGGAGCTGGCCGCAAAAGCGCAGGATTGCTTCAGGCCCTATTGTGGTTCCGGGCGGCAGGCTGAGCCTGTGGTTAATTCTTCTTCCTGATGAGAAAATAGAGTGACCTGTGCCTGTCCCCACACCTAGACCTAGTCTCTCATTGGTTCCCCCTCTTCCCGTTCATCCTCAGGACAAATTTGCAACCTGTACAGAACAGGAGGTTAAAGTTGCTCATTCTCCAAGGAGGGAGATTGCTAGTAAAGCGGCTGGAATGGCGAGCCCGAGCACAAGGAGATGAGAAATGAGGTGCGTTTTAGAAACCTTTCCCGATCACACGGTGTACCATCTTCTGGGTTTCTCATGCATGTTTTCGATGTAGGAAGATGCCCTTGAACCTGGAGATTTTGGACCCATGGGATGGATACCACGCAGTATTACTTTAAAGGGTCTGCGTTTGCTCACCCAACCTCACCAAACCTCTCAGCCCGAAGAGTGTCCACCCTTATGTCTCAATCAGCTGTGGGTCTAGAGATGGTTAATAAAGGTGGCATCCCAGCCCCTGAACGAATTCTGTATGAATTTCTCTCTCTTTCACTGTCTTTGTTTCACGGGTTTTTAAAAGTAATTGATTTTTATAATGGGGTTTAGCTGCTTTTCACTGCTGTGTTTATGCCGCTTTACACCCACTTGACTCACTTACAGAGAGATATCAATACATTGGTTTTAAGAGTCTTACTAGTCAGATATATTCTTGGACGGTGAACAGGGGGTGTTGAATCCAGTTCACTGAGCAAGGAGTAGGTCTTGTCTGTTACATATTGGGTTTATGGAACAGTATCTGAGCTAATTTGAAACCCTTGTTTTATGCATCACACCACCTCACCTTTCCCGTTAAGCAGCCATAGTGTGTCTTCTAAACGTGTGACGCTGTTCTGTTTTGTAATTCAGTTCAAGTGTAGCGGTTTTTACATTCCCTCTCTAAGTGATATCTTATGATAAGTGTCTTTTTTTGTGTGACTTATTTCACTTAGAATCGTCGTACCTAAAACCTCTCATCATGCTGCTACTAGCCTTATGACGTTAATTTCATGGCTGAGTGATATGCCATTGTACATAAGGACCACAACTTCCTTATCCATTTTTCTCTTTCCTGGGATATTTAAGGTGTAACGAAGTGGAGGTTCTTGTCAACAGAGCAGCCCTAAACTTTGGGGTGCCTGTGTCTTGCTGATTTTTAGTTTTCCCAATTTATACGCCCATGAGTGGAAGTGCCCTATGCTCTCTAAGCTGAGTTTTTTAGATGTTTCAGGACACACCGTACACTTCTCCAGAGTGGCTGTTGGCAATTTACATCCCGCCCATCAGCGTAGCAAGGCTCCCGTTTCTCCATGGCCTGTCCTGCATTTCTGGTTTTGACACTTTATTCAGCATGGCCCTTTTGACCGATGGGAAGCGAGACTTCTTTGTAGCGCTGATTTGCCTTTCCAGGTTGCTTGGTTGGCCAAAAAGGGCGTATGCGTTTTTTCCTGAATATATTCAGGAAAAAACGCATACGCCCTTTTTGGCCAAGGGCATCATTGTCGAGGTTTTGCCGCCTTTCCTGTGCTTTAAAGGCGATTCGACTCTACCTCCTGAAATCTGTTTCCTGCAATTCTGCTATGCTTTCAAATCCTCTTCGTTGCCTTCCCTCAATATATTTGTGGACGAGAGTTATCATTTCTAACTCTGCAGGTTTGTGAATTGCAGTGCCCCTGAGCTCGATTTTTCAACTCGCTTTTTTGGGAGCTGGCCGCAAAAGCACAGGATTGCTTCAGGCCCTCTTCTGCTTCCGGGCGGCAGGCTGAGCCTGTGGTTAATCCTTCTTCCTGATGGGAAAATAGAGTGACCTGTGCCTGTCCCCACACCTAGACCTAGTCTCTCATTGGTTCCCCCTCTTCCCGTTCATCCTCAGGACAAATTGCAACCTGTTCGGAACAGGAGGTTAAAGGTGCTGATTCTCCAAGGAGGGAGATTGCTAGTAAAGTGGCTGTAATGGCGAGCCCGAGCACAAGGAGATGAGAAATGAGGTGCGTTTTAGAAACCTTTCCCGATCACACGGTGTACCGTCTTCTGGGTTTCTCATGCATGTTTTCGATGTAGGAAGATGCCCTTGAACCTGGAGATTTTGGACCCATGGGATGGGTACCACACAGTATTACTTTAAAGGGTCTGCGTTTGCTCACCCAACCTCACCAAACCTCTCAGCCCCAAGAGTGTCCACCCTTATGTCTCAATCAGCTGTGGGTCTAGAGATGGTCAATAAAGGTGGCATCCCAGCCCCTGAACGAATTCTGTATGAATTTCTCTCTGTTTCACTGTCTTTGTTTCACGGGTTTTTAAAAGTAATTGACTTTTATAATGGGGTTTAGCTGCTTTTCACTGCTGTGTTTATGCCGATTTACACCCACTTGACTCACTTACAGAGAGATATCAATACATTGGTTTTAAGAGTCTTACTAGTCAGATATATTCTTGGGCGGTGAACAGGGGGTATTGAGTCCAGTTCACTGAGCAAGGAGTAGGTCTTGTCTGTTACATATTGGGTTTATGGAACAGTATCTGAGCTAAATTGATACCCTTGTTTTATGCATCACCCCACCTCACCTTTCCCGTTAAGCAGCCATAGTGTGTTTTCTAAACGTGTGACGCTGTTCTGTTTTGTAATTCAGTTCAAGTGTAGCGGATTTTACATTCCCTCTATAAGTGATATCTTACGATAAGTGTCTTTCTCTGTGACTTATTTCACTTAGAATCGTCGTACCTAAATCCACTCATCATGCTGCTTCCAGCCTTATGACGTTGATTTCATGCCTGAGTGATATTCCATTGTACATAAGGACCACAACTTCTTTATCCATTTTTCTCTTTCCTGGGATATTTAAGGTGTAATGAAGTGGAGGTTCTTGTCAACAGAGCAGCCCTAAACTTTGGGGTGCCTGTGTCTTGCTGATTTTTAGTTTTCCCAATTTATACGCCCATGAGTGGAAGTGCCCTATGCTCTCTAAGCTGAGTTTTTTAGGTGTTTCAGGACACACCGTACACTTCTCCAGATTGGCTGTTGGCAATTTACATCCCGCCCATCAGCGTAGCAAGGCTCCCGTTTCTCCATGGCCTGTCCTGCATTTCTGGTTTTGACACTTTATTCAGCATGGCCCTTTTGACCGATGGGAAGCGAGACTTCTTTGTAGCGCTAATTTGCCTTTCCAGGTTGCTTGGTTGGCCAAAAAGGGCGTATGCGTTTTTTCCTGAATATATTCAGGAAAAAACGCATACGCCCTTTTTGGCCAAGGGCATCATTGTCGAGGTTTTGCCGCTTTTCCTGTGCTTTAAAGGCGATTCGACTCTACCTCCTGAAATCAGTTTCCTGCAATTCTGCTATGCTTTCAAATCCTCTTCGTTGCCTTCCCTCAATATATTTGTGGACGAGAGTTACCATTTATAACTCTGCAGGTTTGTGAATTGCAGTGCCCCTGAGCTCCATTTTTCAACTCGCTTTTTTGGGAGCTGGCCGCAAAAGCACAGGATTGCTTCAGGCCCTGTTCTGCTTCCGGGCGGCAGGCTGAGCCTGTGGTTAATCCTTCTTCCTGATGGGAAAATAGAGTGACATGTGGCTGTCCCAATACCTAGAGCTAGTCTCTCATTGGTTCCCCCTCTTCCCGTTTATCCTCAGGACAAATTGCAACCTGTAGGGAACAGAAGGTTAAAGGGGCTGATTCTCCAAGGAGGGAGATTGCTAGTAAAGCGGCTGTAATGGCCAACCCCAGCACAAGGAGATGAGAAATGAGGTGCGTTTTAGAAACCTTTCCCGATCACACGGTGTACCATCTTCTGGGTTTCTCATGCATGTTTTCGATGTAGGAAGATGCCCTTGAACCTGGAGATTTTGGACCCATGGGATGGATACCACACAGTATTACTTTAAAGGGTCTGCGTTTGCTCACCCAACCTCACCAAACCTCTCAGCCCCAAGAGTGTCCACCCTTATGACTCAATCAGCTGTGGGTCTAGAGATGGTCAATAAAGGTGGCATCCCAGCCCCTGAACGAATTCTGTATGAATTTCTCTCTCTTTCACTGTCTTTGTTTCACGGGTTTTTAAAAGTAATTGATTTTTATAATGGGGTTTAGCTGCTTTTCACTGCTGGGTTTATGCCGCTTTACACCCACTTGACTCACTTACAGAGGGATATCAATACATTGGTTTTAAGAGTCTTACTAGTCAGATATATTCTTGGGCGGTGAACAGGGGGTGTTGAGTCCAGTTCACTGAGCAAGGAGTAGGTCTTGTCTATTACATATTGGGTTTATGGAACGGTATCTGAGCTAATTTGAAACCCTTGTTTTATGCATCACCCCACCTCACCTTTCCCGTTAAGCAGCCATAGTGTGTCTTCTAAACGTGTGACGCTGTTCTGTTTTGTAATTCAGTTCAAGTGTAGCGGTTTTTACATTCCCTCTCTAAGTGATATCTTATGATAAGTGTCTTTTTCTGTGTGACTTATTTCACTTAGAATCGTCGTACCTAAATCCTCTCATCATGCTGCTACTAGCCTTATGACGTTGATTTCATGCCTGAGTGATATTCCATTGTACATAAGGACCACAACTTCTTTATCCATTTTTCTCTTTCCTGGGATATTTAAGGTGTAATGAAGTGGAGGTTCTTGTCAACAGAGCAGCCCTAAACTTTGGGGTGCCTGTGTCTTGCTGATTTTTAGTTTTCCCAATTTATACGCCCATGAGTGGAAGTGCCCTATGCTCTCTAAGCTGAGTGTTTTAGATGTTTCAAGACACACCGTACACTTCTCCAGAGTGGCTGTTGGCAATTTAAATCCCGCCCATCAGCGTAGCAAGGCTCCCGTTTCTCCATGGCCTGTCTTGCATTTCTGGTTTTGACACTTTATTCAGCATGGCCCTTTTGACCGATGGGAAGCGAGACTTCTTTGTAGCGCTGATTTGCCTTTCCAGGTTGCTTGGTTGGCCAAAAAGGGCGTATGCGTTTTTTCCTGAATATATTCAAGAAAAAACGCATACGCCCTTTTTGGCCAAGGGCATCATGGTCGAAGTTTTGCCGCTTTTCCTGTGCTTTAAAGGCGATTCGAATCTACCTCGTGAAATCTGTTTCCTGCAATTCTGCCTTGCTTTCAAATCCTCTTTGTTGCCTTCCCTCAATATATTTGTGGACGAGAGTTATCATTTCTAACTATGCAGGTTTGTGAATTGCAGTGCCCCTGAGCTCCACTTTTCAAATCGCTTTCTTGGGAGCTGGCCGCAAAAGCGCAGGATTGCTTCAGGCCTTATTGTGGTTCCGGGCGGCAGGCTGAGCCTGTGGTTAATTCTTTTTCCTGATGAGAAAATAGAGTGACCTGTGCCTGTCCCCACACCTAGACCTAGTCTCTCATTGGTTCCCCCTCTTCCCGTTCATCCTCAGGACAAATTTGCAACCTGTACAGAACAGGAGGTTAAAGGTGCTCATTCTCCAAGGAGGGAGATTGCTAGTAAAGCGGCTGGAATGGCGAGCCCGAGCACAAGGAGATGAGAAATGAGGTGCGTTTTAGAAACCTTTCCCGATCACACGGTGTACCATCTTCTGGGTTTCTCATGCATGTTTTCGATGTAGGAAGATGCCCTTGAACCTGGAGATTTTGGACCCATGGGATGGGTACCACGCAGTATTACTTTAAAGGGTCTGCGTTTGCTCACCCAACCTCACCAAACCTCTCAGCCCGAAGAGTGTCCACCCTTATGTCTCAATCAGCTGTGGGTCTAGAGATGGTTAATAAAGGTGGCATCCCAGCCCCTGAACGAATTCTGTATGAATTTCTCTCTCTTTCACTGTCTTTGTTTCACGGGTTTTTAAAAGTAATTGATTTTTATAATGGGGTTTAGCTGCTTTTCACTGCTGTGTTTATGCCGCTTTACACCCACTTGACTCACTTACAGAGAGATATCAATACATTGGTTTTAAGAGTCTTACTAGTCAGATATATTCTTGGGCGGTGAACAGGGGGTGTTGAATCCAGTTCACTGAGCAAGGAGTAGGTCTTGTCTGTTACATATTGGGTTTATGGAACAGTATCTGAGCTAATTTGAAACCCTTGTTTTATGCATCACACCACCTCACCTTTCCCGTTAAGCAGCCATAGTGTGTCTTCTAAACGTGTGACGCTGTTCTGTTTTGTAATTCAGTTCAAGTGTAGCGGTTTTTACATTCCCTCTCTAAGTGATATCTTATGATAAGTGTCTTTTTTTGTGTGACTTATTTCACTTAGAATCGTCGTACCTAAAACCTCTCATCATGCTGCTACTAGCCTTATGACGTTAATTTCATGGCTGAGTGATATGCCATTGTACATAAGGACCACAACTTCCTTATCCATTTTTCTCTTTCCTGGGATATTTAAGGTGTAACGAAGTGGAGGTTCTTGTCAACAGAGCAGCCCTAAACTTTGGGGTGCCTGTGTCTTGCTGATTTTTAGTTTTCCGAATTTATACGCCCATGAGTGGAAGTGCCCTATGCTCTCTAAGCTGAGTTTTTTAGATGTTTCAGGACACACCGTACACTTCTCCAGAGTGGCTGTTGGCAATTTACATCCCGCCCATCAGCGTAGCAAGGCTCCCGTTTCTCCATGGCCTGTCCTACATTTCTGGTTTTGACACTTTATTCAGCATGGCCCTTTTGACCGATGGGAAGCGAGACTTCTTTGTAGCGCTGATTTGCCTTTCCAGGTTGCTTGGTTGGCCAAAAAGGGCGTATGCGTTTTTTCCTGAATATATTCAGGAAAAAACGCATACGCCCTTTTTGGCCAAGGGCATCATTGTCGAGGTTTTGCCGCCTTTCCTGTGCTTTAAAGGCGATTCGACTCTACCTCCTGAAATCTGTTTCCTGCAATTCTGCTATGCTTTCAAATCCTCTTCGTTGCCTTCCCTCAATATATTTGTGGACGAGAGTTATCATTTCTAACTCTGCAGGTTTGGGAATTGCAGTGCCCCTGAGCGCGATTTTTCAACTCGCTTTTTTGGGAGCTGGCCGCAAAAGCACAGGATTGCTTCAGGCCCTCTTCTGCTTCCGGGCGGCAGGCTGAGCCTGTGGTTAATCCTTCTTCCTGATGGGAAAATAGAGTGACCTGTGGCTGTCCCAACACCTAGAGCTAGTCTCTCATTGGTTCCCCCTCTTCCCGTTTATCCTCAGGACAAATTGCAACCTGTACGGAACAGAAGGTTAAAGGGGCTGATTCTCCAAGGACGGAGATTGCTAGTAAAGCGGCTGTAATGGCCAACCCGAGCACAAGGAGATGAGAAATGAGGTGCGTTTTAGAAACCTTTCCCGATCACACGGTTTACCATCTTCTGGGTTTCTCATGCATGTTTTCGATGTAGGAAGATGCCCTTGAACCTGGAGATTTTGGACCCATGGGATGGGTACCACGCAATATTACTTTAAAGGGTCTCCGTTTTCTCACCCAACCTCACCAAACCTCTCAGCCCCAAGAGTGTCCACCCTTATGACTCAATCAGCTGTGGGTCTAGAGATGGTCAATAAAGGTGGCATCCCAGCCCCTGAACGAATTCTGTATGAATTTCTCTCTCTTTCACTGTCTTTGTTTCACGGGTTTTTAAAAGTAATTGATTTTTATAATGGGGTTTAGCTGCTTTTCACTGCTGTGTTTATGCCTCTTTACACCCACTTGACTCACTTACAGAGAGATATCAATACATTGGTTTTAAGAGTCTTACTAGTCAGATATATTCTTGGGCGGTGAACAGGGGGTGTTGAATCCAGTTCACTGAGCAAGGAGTAGGTCTTGTCTGTTACATATTGGGTTTATGGAACGGTATCTGAGCTAATTTGAAACCCTTGTTTTATGCATCACCCACCTCACCTTTCCCGTTAAGCAGCCATAGTGTGTCTTCTAAACATGTGACGCTGTTCTGTTTTGTAATTCAGTTCAAGTGTAGCGGTTTTTACATTCCCTCTCTAAGTGATATCTTATGATAAGTGTCTTTTTCTGTGTGACTTATTTCACTTAGAATCGTCGTACCTAAATCCTCTCATCATGCTGCTACTAGCCTTATGACGTTAATTTCATGGCTGAGTGATATGCCATTGTACATAGGACCACAACTTCCTTATCCATTTTTCTCTTTCCTGGGATATTTAAAGTGTAACGAAGTGGAGGTTCTTGTCAACAGAGCAGCCCTAAACTTTGGGGTGCCTGTGTCTTGCTGATTTTTAGTTTTCCCAATTTATACGCCCATGAGTGGAAGTGCCCTATGCTCTCTAAGCTGAGTTTTTTAGATGTTTCAGGACACACCGTACACTTCTCCAGAGTGGCTGTTGGCAATTTACATCCCGCCCATCAGCGTAGCAAGGCTCCCGTTTCTCCATGGCCTGTCCTGCATTTCTGGTTTTGACACTTTATTCAGCATGGCCCTTTTGACCGATGGGAAGCGAGACTTCTTTGTAGCGCTGATTTGCCTTTCCAGGTTGCTTGGTTGGCCAAAAAGGGCGTATGCGTTTTTTCCTGAATATATTCAAGAAAAAACGCATACGCCCTTTTTGGCCAAGGGCATCATGGTCGAAGTTTTGCCGCTTTTCCTGTGCTTTAAAGGCGATTCGAATCTACCTCGTGAAATCTGTTTCCTGCAATTCTGCCTTGCTTTCAAATCCTCTTTGTTGCCTTCCCTCAATATATTTGTGGACGAGAGTTATCATTTCTAACTATGCAGGTTTGTGAATTGCAGTGCCCCTGAGCTCCACTTTTCAAATCGCTTTCTTGGGAGCTGGCCGCAAAAGCGCAGGATTGCTTCAGGCCTTATTGTGGTTCCGGGCGGCAGGCTGAGCCTGTGGTTAATTCTTTTTCCTGATGAGAAAATAGAGTGACCTGTGCCTGTCCCCACACCTAGACCTAGTCTCTCATTGGTTCCCCCTCTTCCCGTTCATCCTCAGGACAAATTTGCAACCTGTACAGAACAGGAGGTTAAAGGTGCTCATTCTCCAAGGAGGGAGATTGCTAGTAAAGCGGCTGGAATGGCGAGCCCGAGCACAAGGAGATGAGAAATGAGGTGCGTTTTAGAAACCTTTCCCGATCACACGGTGTACCATCTTCTGGGTTTCTCATGCATGTTTTCGATGTAGGAAGATGCCCTTGAACCTGGAGATTTTGGACCCATGGGATGGGTACCACGCAGTATTACTTTAAAGGGTCTGCGTTTGCTCACCCAACCTCACCAAACCTCTCAGCCCGAAGAGTGTCCACCCTTATGTCTCAATCAGCTGTGGGTCTAGAGATGGTTAATAAAGGTGGCATCCCAGCCCCTGAACGAATTCTGTATGAATTTCTCTCTCTTTCACTGTCTTTGTTTCACGGGTTTTTAAAAGTAATTGATTTTTATAATGGGGTTTAGCTGCTTTTCACTGCTGTGTTTATGCCGCTTTACACCCACTTGACTCACTTACAGAGAGATATCAATACATTGGTTTTAAGAGTCTTACTAGTCAGATATATTCTTGGGCGGTGAACAGGGGGTGTTGAATCCAGTTCACTGAGCAAGGAGTAGGTCTTGTCTGTTACATATTGGGTTTATGGAACAGTATCTGAGCTAATTTGAAACCCTTGTTTTATGCATCACACCACCTCACCTTTCCCGTTAAGCAGCCATAGTGTGTCTTCTAAACGTGTGACGCTGTTCTGTTTTGTAATTCAGTTCAAGTGTAGCGGTTTTTACATTCCCTCTCTAAGTGATATCTTATGATAAGTGTCTTTTTTTGTGTGACTTATTTCACTTAGAATCGTCGTACCTAAAACCTCTCATCATGCTGTTACTAGCCTTATGACGTTAATTTCATGGCTGAGTGATATGCCATTGTACATAAGGACCACAACTTCCTTATCCATTTTTCTCTTTCCTGGGATATTTAAGGTGTAACGAAGTGGAGGTTCTTGTCAACAGAGCAGCCCTAAACTTTGGGGTGCCTGTGTCTTGCTGATTTTTAGTTTTCCGAATTTATACGCCCATGAGTGGAAGTGCCCTATGCTCTCTAAGCTGAGTTTTTTAGATGTTTCAGGACACACCGTACACTTCTCCAGAGTGGCTGTTGGCAATTTACATCCCGCCCATCAGCGTAGCAAGGCTCCCGTTTCTCCATGGCCTGTCCTACATTTCTGGTTTTGACACTTTATTCAGCATGGCCCTTTTGACCGATGGGAAGCGAGACTTCTTTGTAGCGCTGATTTGCCTTTCCAGGTTGCTTGGTTGGCCAAAAAGGGCGTATGCGTTTTTTCCTGAATATATTCAGGAAAAAACGCATACGCCCTTTTTGGCCAAGGGCATCATTGTCGAGGTTTTGCCGCCTTTCCTGTGCTTTAAAGGCGATTCGACTCTACCTCCTGAAATCTGTTTCCTGCAATTCTGCTATGCTTTCAAATCCTCTTCGTTGCCTTCCCTCAATATATTTGTGGACGAGAGTTATCATTTCTAACTCTGCAGGTTTGGGAATTGCAGTGCCCCTGAGCGCGATTTTTCAACTCGCTTTTTTGGGAGCTGGCCGCAAAAGCACAGGATTGCTTCAGGCCCTCTTCTGCTTCCGGGCGGCAGGCTGAGCCTGTGGTTAATCCTTCTTCCTGATGGGAAAATAGAGTGACCTGTGGCTGTCCCAACACCTAGAGCTAGTCTCTCATTGGTTCCCCCTCTTCCCGTTTATCCTCAGGACAAATTGCAACCTGTACGGAACAGAAGGTTAAAGGGGCTGATTCTCCAAGGACGGAGATTGCTAGTAAAGCGGCTGTAATGGCCAACCCGAGCACAAGGAGATGAGAAATGAGGTGCGTTTTAGAAACCTTTCCCGATCACACGGTTTACCATCTTCTGGGTTTCTCATGCATGTTTTCGATGTAGGAAGATGCCCTTGAACCTGGAGATTTTGGACCCATGGGATGGGTACCACGCAATATTACTTTAAAGGGTCTCCGTTTTCTCACCCAACCTCACCAAACCTCTCAGCCCCAAGAGTGTCCACCCTTATGACTCAATCAGCTGTGGGTCTAGAGATGGTCAATAAAGGTGGCATCCCAGCCCCTGAACGAATTCTGTATGAATTTCTCTCTCTTTCACTGTCTTTGTTTCACGGGTTTTTAAAAGTAATTGATTTTTATAATGGGGTTTAGCTGCTTTTCACTGCTGTGTTTATGCCTCTTTACACCCACTTGACTCACTTACAGAGAGATATCAATACATTGGTTTTAAGAGTCTTACTAGTCAGATATATTCTTGGGCGGTGAACAGGGGGTGTTGAATCCAGTTCACTGAGCAAGGAGTAGGTCTTGTCTGTTACATATTGGGTTTATGGAACGGTATCTGAGCTAATTTGAAACCCTTGTTTTATGCATCACCCACCTCACCTTTCCCGTTAAGCAGCCATAGTGTGTCTTCTAAACATGTGACGCTGTTCTGTTTTGTAATTCAGTTCAAGTGTAGCGGTTTTTACATTCCCTCTCTAAGTGATATCTTATGATAAGTGTCTTTTTCTGTGTGACTTATTTCACTTAGAATCGTCGTACCTAAATCCTCTCATCATGCTGCTACTAGCCTTATGACGTTAATTTCATGGCTGAGTGATATGCCATTGTACATAAGGACCACAACTTCCTTATCCATTTTTCTCTTTCCTGGGATATTTAAGGTGTAACGAAGTGGAGGTTCTTGTCAACAGAGCAGCCCTAAACTTTGGGGTGCCTGTGTCTTGCTGATTTTTAGTTTTCCCAATTTATACGCCCATGAGTGGAAGTGCCCTATGCTCTCTAAGCTGAGTTTTTTAGATGTTTCAGGACACACCGTACACTTCTCCAGAGTGGCTGTTGGCAATTTACATCCCGCCCATCAGCGTAGCAAGGCTCCCGTTTCTCCATGGCCTGTCCTGCATTTCTGGTTTTGACACTTTATTCAGCATGGCCCTTTTGACCGATGGGAAGCGAGACTTCTTTGTAGCGCTGATTTGCCTTTCCAGGTTGCTTGGTTGGCCAAAAAGGGCGTATGCGTTTTTTCCTGAATATATTCAGGAAAAAACGCATACGCCCTTTTTGGCCAAGGGCATCATTGTCGAGGTTTTGCCGCCTTTCCTGTGCTTTAAAGGCGATTCGACTCTACCTCCTGAAATCTGTTTCCTGCAATTCTGCTATGCTTTCAAATCCTCTTCGTTGCCTTCCCTCAATATATTTGTGGACGAGAGTTATCATTTCTAACTCTGCAGGTTTGTGAATTGCAGTGCCCCTGAGCTCGATTTTTCAACTCGCTTTTTTGGGAGCTGGCCGCAAAAGCACAGGATTGCTTCAGGCCCTCTTCTGCTTCCGGGCGGCAGGCTGAGCCTGTGGTTAATCCTTCTTCCTGATGGGAAAATAGAGTGACCTGTGCCTGTCCCCACACCTAGACCTAGTCTCTCATTGGTTCCCCCTCTTCCCGTTCATCCTCAGGACAAATTGCAACCTGTTCGGAACAGGAGGTTAAAGGTGCTGATTCTCCAAGGAGGGAGATTGCTAGTAAAGTGGCTGTAATGGCGAGCCCGAGCACAAGGAGATGAGAAATGAGGTGCGTTTTAGAAACCTTTCCCGATCACACGGTGTACCGTCTTCTGGGTTTCTCATGCATGTTTTCGATGTAGGAAGATGCCCTTGAACCTGGAGATTTTGGACCCATGGGATGGGTACCACGCAGTATTACTTTAAAGGGTCTGCGTTTGCTCACCCAACCTCACCAAACCTCTCAGCCCCAAGAGTGTCCACCCTTATGTCTCAATCAGCTGTGGGTCTAGAGATGGTCAATAAAGGTGGCATCCCAGCCCCTGAACGAATTCTGTATGAATTTCTCTCTCTTTCACTGTCTTTGTTTCACGGGTTTTTAAAAGTAATTGACTTTTATAATGGGGTTTAGCTGCTTTTCACTGCTGTGTTTATGCCGATTTACACCCACTTGACTCACTTACAGAGAGATATCAATACATTGGTTTTAAGAGTCTTACTAGTCAGATATATTCTTGGGCGGTGAACAGGGGGTATTGAGTCCAGTTCACTGAGCAAGGAGTCGGTCTTGTCTGTTACATATTGGGTTTATGGAACAGTATCTGAGCTAATTTGATACCCTTGTTTTATGCATCACCCCACCTCACCTTTCCCGTTAAGCAGCCATAGTGTGTTTTCTAAACGTGTGACGCTGTTCTGTTTTGTAATTCAGTTCAAGTGTAGCGGATTTTACATTCCCTCTATAAGTGATATCTTACGATAAGTGTCTTTCTCTGTGACTTATTTCACTTAGAATCGTCGTACCTAAATCCACTCATCATGCTGCTTCCAGCCTTATGACGTTGATTTCATGCCTGAGTGATATTCCATTGTACATAAGGACCACAACTTCTTTATCCATTTTTCTCTTTCCTGGGATATTTAAGGTGTAATGAAGTGGAGGTTCTTGTCAACAGAGCAGCCCTAAACTTTGGGGTGCCTGTGTCTTGCTGATTTTTAGTTTTCCCAATTTATACGCCCATGAGTGGAAGTGCCCTATGCTCTCTAAGCTGAGTTTTTTAGGTGTTTCAGGACACACCGTACACTTCTCCACATTGGCTGTTGGCAATTTACATCCCGCCCATCAGCGTAGCAAGGCTCCCGTTTCTCCATGGCCTGTCCTGCATTTCTGGTTTTGACACTTTATTCAGCATGGCCCTTTTGACCGATGGGAAGCGAGACTTCTTTGTAGCGCTGATTTGCCTTTCCAGGTTGCTTGGTTGGCCAAAAAGGGCGTATGCGTGTTGTCCTGAATATATTCAGGAAAAAACGCATACGCCCTTTTTGGCCAAGGGCATCATTGTCGAGGTTTTGCCGCTTTTCCTGTGCTTTAAAGGCGATTCGACTCTACCTCCTGAAATCAGTTTCCTGCAATTCTGCTGTGCTTTCAAATCCTCTTCGTTGCCTTCCCTCAATATATTTGTGGACGAGAGTTACCATTTATAACTCTGCAGGTTTGTGAATTGCAGTGCCCCTGAGCTCGATTTTTCAACTCGCTTTTTTGGGAGCTGGCCGCAAAAGCACAGGATTGCTTCAGGCCCTGTTCTGCTTCCGGGCGGCAGGCTGAGCCTGTGGTTAATCCTTCTTCCTGATGGGAAAATAGAGTGACATGTGGCTGTCCCAATACCTAGAGCTAGTCTCTCATTGGTTCCCCCTCTTCCCGTTTATTCTCAGGACAAATTGCAACCTGTAGGGAACAGAAGGTTAAAGGGGCTGATTCTCCAAGGAGGGAGATTGCTAGTAAAGCGGCTGTAATGGCCAACCCCAGCACAAGGAGATGAGAAATGAGGTGCGTTTTAGAAACCTTTCCCGATCACACGGTGTACCATCTTCTGGGTTTCTCATGCATGTTTTCGATGTAGGAAGATGCCCTTGAACCTGGAGATTTTGGACCCATGGGATGGATACCACGCAGTATTACTTTAAAGGGTCTGCGTTTGCTCACCCAACCTCACCAAACCTCTCAGCCCCAAGAGTGTCCACCCTTATGACTCAATCAGCTGTGGGTCTAGAGATGGTCAATAAAGGTGGCATCCCAGCCCCTGAACGAATTCTGTATGAATTTCTCTCTCTTTCACTGTCTTTGTTTCACGGGTTTTTAAAAGTAATTGACTTTTATAATGGGGTTTAGCTGCTTTTCACTGCTGGGTTTATGCCGCTTTACACCCACTTGACTCACTTACAGAGGGATATCAATACATTGGTTTTAAGAGTCTTACTAGTCAGATATATTCTTGGGCGGTGAACAGGGGGTGTTGAGTCCAGTTCACTGAGCAAGGAGTAGGTCTTGTCTATTACATATTGGGTTTATGGAACGGTATCTGAGCTAATTTGAAACCCTTGTTTTATGCATCACCCCACCTCACCTTTCCCGTTAAGCAGCCATAGTGTGTCTTCTAAACGTGTGACGCTGTTCTGTTTTGTAATTCAGTTCAAGTGTAGCGGTTTTTACATTCCCTCTCTAAGTGATATCTTATGATAAGTGTCTTTTTCTGTGTGACTTATTTCACTTAGAATCGTCGTACCTAAATCCTCTCATCATGCTGCTACTAGCCTTATGACGTTGATTTCATGCCTGATTGATATTCCATTGTACATAAGGACCACAACTTCCTTATCCATTTTTCTCTTTCCTGGGATATTTAAGGTGTAACGAATTGGAGGTTCTTGTCAACAGAGCAGCCCTAAACTTTGGGGTGCCTGTGTCTTGCTGATTTTTAGTTTTCCCAATTTATACGCCCATGAGTGGAAGTGCCCTATGCTCTCTAAGCTGAGTTTTTTAGATGTTTCAGGACACACCGTACACTTCTCCAGAGTGGCTGTTGGCAATTTACATCCCGCCCATCAGCGTAGCAAGGCTCCCGTTTCTCCATGGCCTGTCCTGCATTTCTGGTTTTGACACTTTATTCAGCATGGCCCTTTTGACCGATGGGAAGCGAGACTTCTTTGTAGCGCTGATTTGCCTTTCCAGGTTGCTTGGTTGGCCAAAAAGGGCGTATGCGTTTTTTCCTGAATATATTCAGGAAAAAACGCATACGCCCTTTTTGGCCAAGGGCATCATTGTCGAGGTTTTGCCGCCTTTCCTGTGCTTTAAAGGCGATTCGACTCTACCTCCTGAAATCTGTTTCCTGCAATTCTGCTATGCTTTCAAATCCTCTTCGTTGCCTTCCCTCAATATATTTGTGGACGAGAGTTATCATTTCTAACTCTGCAGGTTTGTGAATTGCAGTGCCCCTGAGCTCGATTTTTCAACTCGCTTTTTTGGGAGCTGGCCGCAAAAGCACAGGATTGCTTCAGGCCCTCTTCTGCTTCCGGGCGGCAGGCTGAGCCTGTGGTTAATCCTTCTTCCTGATGGGAAAATAGAGTGACCTGTGCCTGTCCCCACACCTAGACCTAGTCTCTCATTGGTTCCCCCTCTTCCCGTTCATCCTCAGGACAAATTGCAACCTGTTCGGAACAGGAGGTTAAAGGTGCTGATTCTCCAAGGAGGGAGATTGCTAGTAAAGTGGCTGTAATGGCGAGCCCGAGCACAAGGAGATGAGAAATGAGGTGCGTTTTAGAAACCTTTCCCGATCACACGGTGTACCGTCTTCTGGGTTTCTCATGCATGTTTTCGATGTAGGAAGATGCCCTTGAACCTGGAGATTTTGGACCCATGGGATGGGTACCACGCAGTATTACTTTAAAGGGTCTGCGTTTGCTCACCCAACCTCACCAAACCTCTCAGCCCCAAGAGTGTCCACCCTTATGTCTCAATCAGCTGTGGGTCTAGAGATGGTCAATAAAGGTGGCATCCCAGCCCCTGAACGAATTCTGTATGAATTTCTCTCTGTTTCACTGTCTTTGTTTCACGGGTTTTTAAAAGTAATTGACTTTTATAATGGGGTTTAGCTGCTTTTCACTGCTGTGTTTATGCCGATTTACACCCACTTGACTCACTTACAGAGAGATATCAATACATTGGTTTTAAGAGTCTTACTAGTCAGATATATTCTTGGGCGGTGAACAGGGGGTATTGAGTCCAGTTCACTGAGCAAGGAGTAGGTCTTGTCTGTTACATATTGGGTTTATGGAACAGTATCTGAGCTAATTTGATACCCTTGTTTTATGCATCACCCCACCTCACCTTTCCCGTTAAGCAGCCATAGTGTGTTTTCTAAACGTGTGACGCTGTTCTGTTTTGTAATTCAGTTCAAGTGTAGCGGATTTTACATTCCCTCTATAAGTGATATCTTACGATAAGTGTCTTTCTCTGTGACTTATTTCACTTAGAATCGTCGTACCTAAATCCACTCATCATGCTGCTTCCAGCCTTATGACGTTGATTTCATGCCTGAGTGATATTCCATTGTACATAAGGACCACAACTTCTTTATCCATTTTTCTCTTTCCTGGGATATTTAAGGTGTAATGAAGTGGAGGTTCTTGTCAACAGAGCAGCCCTAAACTTTGGGGTGCCTGTGTCTTGCTGATTTTTAGTTTTCCCAATTTATACGCCCATGAGTGGAAGTGCCCTATGCTCTCTAAGCTGAGTTTTTTAGGTGTTTCAGGACACACCGTACACTTCTCCAGATTGGCTGTTGGCAATTTACATCCCGCCCATCAGCGTAGCAAGGCTCCCGTTTCTCCATGGCCTGTCCTGCATTTCTGGTTTTGACACTTTATTCAGCATGGCCCTTTTGACCGATGGGAAGCGAGACTTCTTTGTAGCGCTAATTTGCCTTTCCAGGTTGCTTGGTTGGCCAAAAAGGGCGTATGCGTTTTTTCCTGAATATATTCAGGAAAAAACGCATACGCCCTTTTTGGCCAAGGGCATCATTGTCGAGGTTTTGCCGCTTTTCCTGTGCTTTAAAGGCGATTCGACTCTACCTCCTGAAATCAGTTTCCTGCAATTCTGCTATGCTTTCAAATCCTCTTCGTTGCCTTCCCTCAATATATTTGTGGACGAGAGTTACCATTTATAACTCTGCAGGTTTGTGAATTGCAGTGCCCCTGAGCTCCATTTTTCAACTCGCTTTTTTGGGAGCTGGCCGCAAAAGCACAGGATTGCTTCAGGCCCTGTTCTGCTTCCGGGCGGCAGGCTGAGCCTGTGGTTAATCCTTCTTCCTGATGGGAAAATAGAGTGACATGTGGCTGTCCCAATACCTAGAGCTAGTCTCTCATTGGTTCCCCCTCTTCCCGTTTATCCTCAGGACAAATTGCAACCTGTAGGGAACAGAAGGTTAAAGGGGCTGATTCTCCAAGGAGGGAGATTGCTAGTAAAGCGGCTGTAATGGCCAACCCCAGCACAAGGAGATGAGAAATGAGGTGCGTTTTAGAAACCTTTCCCGATCACACGGTGTACCATCTTCTGGGTTTCTCATGCATGTTTTCGATGTAGGAAGATGCCCTTGAACCTGGAGATTTTGGACCCATGGGATGGATACCACGCAGTATTACTTTAAAGGGTCTGCGTTTGCTCACCCAACCTCACCAAACCTCTCAGCCCCAAGAGTGTCCACCCTTATGACTCAATCAGCTGTGGGTCTAGAGATGGTCAATAAAGGTGGCATCCCAGCCCCTGAACGAATTCTGTATGAATTTCTCTCTCTTTCACTGTCTTTGTTTCACGGGTTTTTAAAAGTAATTGATTTTTATAATGGGGTTTAGCTGCTTTTCACTGCTGGGTTTATGCCGCTTTACACCCACTTGACTCACTTACAGAGGGATATCAATACATTGGTTTTAAGAGTCTTACTAGTCAGATATATTCTTGGGCGGTGAACAGGGGGTGTTGAGTCCAGTTCACTGAGCAAGGAGTAGGTCTTGTCTATTACATATTGGGTTTATGGAACAGTATCTGAGCTAATTTGAAACCCTTGTGTTATGCATCACCCCACCTCACCTTTCCCGTTAAGCAGCCATAGTGTGTTTTCTAAACGTGTGACGCTGTTCTGTTTTGTAATTCAGTTCAAGTGTAGCGGTTTTTACATTCCCTCTATAAGTGATATCTTATGATAAGTGCCTTTTTCTGTGTGACTTATTTCACTTAGAATCGTCGTACCTAAATCTTCTCATCATGCTGCTACTAGCCTTATGATGTTGATTTCATGCCTGAGTGATATTCCATTGTACATAAGGACCACAACTTCTTTATCCATTTTTCTCTTTCCTGGGATATTTAAGGTGTAATGAAGTGGAGGTTCTTGTCATCAGAGCAGCCCTAAACTTTGGGGTGCCTGTGTCTTGCTGATTTTTAGTTTTCCCAATTTATACGCCCATGAGTGGAAGTGCCCTATGCTCTCTAAGCTGAGTGTTTTAGATGTTTCAGGACACACCGTACACTTCTCCAGAGTGGCTGTTGGCAATTTAAATCCCGCCCATCAGCGTAGCAAGGCTCCCGTTTCTCCATGGCCTGTCCTGCATTTCTGGTTTTGACACTTTATTCAGCATGGCCCTTTTGACCGATGGGAAGCGAGACTGCTTTGTAGCGCTGATTTGCCTTTCCAGGTTGCTTGGTTGGCCAAAAAGGGCGTATGCGTTTTTTCCTGAATATATTCAGGAAAAAACGCATACGCCCTTTTTGGCCAAGGGCATCATGGTCGAGGTTTTGCCGCTTTTCCTGTGCTTTAAAGGCGATTCGAATCTACCTCCTGAAATCTGTTTCCTGCAATTCTGCCTTGCTTTCAAATCCTCTTTGTTGCCTTCCCTCAATATATTTGTGGACGAGAGTTATCATTTCTAACTCTGCAGGTTTGTGAATTGCAGTGCCCCTGAGCTCCATTTTTCAACTCGCTTTCTTGGGAGCTGGCCGCAAGAGCGCAGGATTGCTTCAGGCCCTATTGTGGTTCCGGGCGGCAGGCTGAGCCTGTGGTTAATTCTTCTTCCTGATGGGAAAATAGAGTGACCTGTGCCTGTCCCCACACCTAGACCTAGTCTCTCATTGGTTCCCCCTCTTCCCGTTCATCCTCAGGACAAATTTGCAACCTGTACAGAACAGGAGGTTAAAGGTGCTCATTCTCCAAGGAGGGAGATTGCTAGTAAAGCGGCTGGAATGGCGAGCCCGAGCACAAGGAGATGAGAAATGAGGTGCGTTTTAGAAACCTTTCCCGATCACACGGTGTACCATCTTCTGGGTTTCTCATGCATGTTTTCGATGTAGGAAGATGCCCTTGAACCTGGAGATTTTGGACCCATGGGATGGGTACCACGCAGTATTACTTTAAAGGGTCTGCGTTTGCTCACCCAACCTCACCAAACCTCTCAGCCCCAAGAGTGTCCACCCTTATGTCTCAATCAGCTGTGGGTCTAGAGATTGTCAATCCAGGTGGCATCACAGCCCCTGAACGAATTTTGTAAGAATTTCTCTCTCTTCACTGTCTTAGTTTCACGGGTTTTTAAAAGTAATTGATTTTTATAACGGGGTTTAGCTGCTTTTCACTGCTGTGTTTATGCCGGTTTACACCCACTTGACTCACTTACAGAGGGATATCAATACATTGGTTTTAAGATTCTTACTAGTCAGATATATTCTTGGGCGTTGAACAGGGGGTGTTGAGTCCAGTTCACTGAGCAAGGAGTAGGTCTTGTCTATTACATATTGGGTTTATGGAACGGTATCTGAGCTAATTTGAAACCCTTGTTTTATGCATCACACCACCTCACCTTTCCCGTTAAGCAGCCATAGTGTGTCTTCTAAACGTGTGACGCTGTTCTGTTTTGTAATTCAGTTCAAGTGTAGCGGTTTTTACATTCCCTCTCTAAGTGATATCTTATGATAAGTGTCTTTTTCTGTGTGACTTATTTCACTTAGAATCGTCGTACCTAAAACCTCTCATCATGCTGCTACTAGCCTTATGACGTTAATTTCATGGCTGAGTGATATGCCATTGTACATAAGGACCACAACTTCCTTATCCATTTTTCTCTTTCCTGGGATATTTAAGGTGTAACGAAGTGGAGGTTCTTGTCAACAGAGCAGCCCTAAACTTTGGGGTGCCTGTGTCTTGCTGATTTTTAGTTTTCCCAATTTATACGCCCATGAGTGGAAGTGCCCTATGCTCTCTAAGCTGAGTTTTTTAGATGTTTCAGGACACACCGTACACTTCTCCAGAGTGGCTGTTGGCAATTTACATCCCGCCCATCAGCGTAGCAAGGCTCCCGTTTCTCCATGGCCTGTCCTACATTTCTGGTTTTGACACTTTATTCAGCATGGCCCTTTTGACCGATGGGAAGCGAGACTTCTTTGTAGCGCTGATTTGCCTTTCCAGGTTGCTTGGTTGGCCAAAAAGGGCGTATGCGTTTTTTCCTGAATATATTCAGGAAAAAACGCATACGCCCTTTTTGGCCAAGGGCATCATTATCGAGGTTTTGCCGCCTTTCCTGTGCTTTAAAGGCGATTCGACTCTACCTCCTGAAATCTGTTTCCTGCAATTCTGCTATGCTTTCAAATCCTCTTCGTTGCCTTCCCTCAATATATTTGTGGACGAGAGTTATCATTTCTAACTCTGCAGGTTTGTGAATTGCAGTGCCCCTGAGCGCGATTTTTCAACTCGCTTTTTTGGGAGCTGGCCGCAAAAGCACAGGATTGCTTCAGGCCCTGTTCTGCTTCCGGGCGGCAGGCTGAGCCTGTGGTTAATCCTTCTTCCTGATGGGAAAATAGAGTGACCTGTGGCTGTCCCAACACCTAGAGCTAGTCTCTCATTGGTTCCCCCTCTTCCCGTTTATCCTCAGGACAAATTGCAACCTGTACGGAACAGAAGGTTAAAGGGGCTGATTCTCCAAGGACGGAGATTGCTAGTAAAGCGGCTGTAATGGCCAACCCGAGCACAAGGAGATGAGAAATGAGGTGCGTTTTAGAAACCTTTCCCGATCACACGGTGTACCATCTTCTGGGTTTCTCATGCATGTTTTCGATGTAGGAAGATGCCCTTGAACCTGGAGATTTTGGACCCATGGGATGGGTACCACGCAATATTACTTTAAAGGGTCTCCGTTTTCTCACCCAACCTCAGCAAACCTCTCAGCCCCAAGAGTGTCCACCCTTATGACTCAATCAGCTGTGGGTCTAGAGATGGTCAATAAAGGTGGCATCCCAGCCCCTGAACGAATTCTGTATGAATTTCTCTCTCTTTCACTGTCTTTGTTTCACGGGTTTTTAAAAGTAATTGATTTTTATAATGGGGTTTAGCTGCTTTTCACTGCTGTGTTTATGCCGCTTTACACCCACTTGACTCACTTACAGAGAGATATCAATACATTGGTTTTAAGAGTCTTACTAGTCAGATATATTCTTGGGCGGTGAACAGGGGGTGTTGAATCCAGTTCACTGAGCAAGGAGTAGGTCTTCTCTGTTACATATTGGGTTTATGGAACAGTATCTGAGCTAATTTGATACCCTTGTTTTATGCAACACCCCACCTCACCTTTCCCGTTAAGCAGCCATAGTGTGTTTTCTAAACGTGTGACGCTGTTCTGTTTTGTAATTCAGTTCCAGTGTAGCGGTTTTTACATTCCCTCTATAAGTCATATCTTACGATAAGTGTCTTTCTCTGTGACTTATTTCACTTAGAATCGTCGTACCTAAATCTTCTCATCATTCTGCTACTAGCCTTATGATGTTGATTTCATTGCTGAGTGATATGCCATTATACATATGGACCACAACTTCTTTATCCATTTTTCTCTTTCCTGGGATATTTAAGGTGTAACGAAGTGGAGGTTCTTGTCAACAGAGCAGCCCTAAACTTTGGGGTGCCTGTGTCTTGCTGATTTTTAGTTTTCCCAATTTATACGCCCATGAGTGGAAGTGCCCTATGCTCTCTAAGCTGAGTTTTTTAGATGTTTCAGGACACACCGTACACTTCTCCAGAGTGGCTGTTGGCAATTTACATCCCACCCATCAGCGTAGCAAGGCTCCCGTTTCTCCATGGCCTGTCCTGCATTTCTGGTTTTGACACTTTATTCAGCATGGCCCTTTTGACCGATGGGAAGCGAGACTTCTTTGTAGCGCTGATTTGCCTTTCCAGGTTGCTTGGTTGGCCAAAAAGGGCGTATGCGTTTTTTCCTGAATATATTCAGGAAAAAACGCATACGCCCTTTTTGGCCAAGGGCATCATGGTCGAGGTTTTGCCGCTTTTCCTGTGCTTTAAAGGCGATTCGAATCTACCTCCTGAAATCTGTTTCCTGCAATTCTGCATTGCTTTCAAATCCTCTTCGTTGCCTTCCCTCAATATATTTGTGGACGAGAGTTATCATTTCTAACTCTGCAGGTTTGTGAATTGCAGTGCCCCTGAGCTCCATTTTTCAACTCGCTTTCTTGGGAGCTGGCCGCAAAAGCGCAGGATTGCTTCAGGCCCTATTGTGGTTCCGGGCGGCAGGCTGAGCCTGTGGTTAATTCTTCTTCCTGATGGGAAAATAGAGTGACCTGTGCCTGTCCCCACACCTAGACCTAGTCTCTCATTGGTTCCCCCTCTTCCCGTTCATCCTCAGGACAAATTTGCAACCTGTACAGAACAGGAGGTTAAAGGTGCTCATTCTCCAAGGAGGGAGATTGCTAGTAAAGCGGCTGGAATGGCGAGCCCGAGCACAAGGAGATGAGAAATGAGGTGCATTTTAGAAACCTTTCCCGATCACACGGTGTACCGTCTTCTGGGTTTCTCATGCATGTTTTCGATGTAGGAAGATGCCCTTGAACCTGGAGATTTTGGACCCATGGGATGGGTACCACGCAGTATTACGTTAAAGGGTCTGCGTTTGCTCACCCAACCTCACCAAACCTCTCAGCCCGAAGAGTGTCCACCCTTATGTCTCAATCAGCTGTGGGTCTAGAGATGGTCAATAAAGTTGGCATCCCAGCCCCTGAACGAATTCTGTATGAATTTCTCTCTCTTTCACTGTCTTTGTTTCACGGGTTTTTAAAAGTAATTGATTTTTATAATGGGGTTTAGCTGCTTTTCACTGCTGTGTTTATGCCGCTTTACACCCACTTGACTCACTTACAGAGAGATATCAATACATTGGTTTTAAGAGTCTTACTAGTCAGATATATTCTTGGGCGGTAAACAGGGGGTGTTGAATCCAGTTCACTGAGCAAGGAGTAGGTCTTGTCTGTTACATATTGGGTTTATGGAACAGTATCTGAGCTAATTTGAAACCCTTGTGTTATGCATCACCCCACCTCACCTTTCCAGTTAAGCAGCCATAGTGTGTTTTCTAAACGTGTGACGCTGTTCTGTTTTGTAATTCAGTTCAAGTGTAGCGGTTTTTACATTCCCTCTATAAGTGATATCTTATGATAAGTGCCTTTTTCTGTGTGACTTATTTCACTTAGAATCGTCGTACCTAAATCTTCTCATCATGCTGCTACTAGCCTTATGATGTTGATTTCATGCCTGAGTGATATTCCATTGTACATAAGGATCACAACTTCTTTATCCATTTTTCTATTTCCTGGGATATTTAAGTTGTAACGAAGTGGAGGTTCTTGTCAACAGAGCAGCCCTAAACTTTGGGGTGCCTGTGTCTTGCTGATTTTTAGTTTTCCCAATTTATACGCCCATGAGTGGAAGTGCACTATGCTCTCTAAGCTGAGTTTTTTAGATGTTTCAGGACACACCTTACACTTCTCCAGAGTGGCTGTTGGCAATTTACATCCCGCCCATCAGCGTAGCAAGGCTCCCGTTTCTCCATGGCCTGTCCTGCATTTCTGGTTTTGACACTTTATTCAGCATGGCCCTTTTGACCGATGGGAAGCGAGACTTCTTTGTAGCGCTGATTTGCCTTTCCAGGTTGCTTGGTTGGCCAAAAAGGGCGTATGCGTTTTTTCCTGAATATATTCAGGAAAAAACGCATACGCCCTTTTTGGCCAAGGGCATCATTGTCGAGGTTTTGCCGCTTTTCCTGTGCTTTAAAGGCGATTCGACTCTACCTCCTGAAATCAGTTTCCTGCAATTCTGCTATGCTTTCAAATCCTCTTCGTTGCCTTCCCTCAATATATTTGTGGACGAGAGTTACCATTTATAACTCTGCAGGTTTGTGAATTGCAGTGCCCCTGAGCTCCATTTTTCAACTCGCTTTTTTGGGAGCTGGCCGCAAAAGCACAGGATTGCTTCAGGCCCTGTTCTGCTTCCGGGCGGCAGGCTGAGCCTGTGGTTAATCCTTCTTCCTGATGGGAAAATAGAGTGACATGTGGCTGTCCCAACACCTAGAGCTAGTCTCTCATTGGTTCCCCCTCTTCCCGTTTATCCTCAGGACAAATTGCAACCTGTACGGAACAGGAGGTTAAAGGTGCTGATTCTCAAAGGAGAGAGATTGCTAGTAAAGCGGCTGTAATGGCCAACCCGAGCACAAGGAGATGAGAAATGAGGTGCGTTTTAGAAACCTTTCCCGATCACACGGTGTACCATCTTCTGGGTTTCTCATGCATGTTTTCGATGTAGGAAGATGCCCTTGAACCTGGAGATTTTGGACCCATGGGATGGATACCACGCAGTATTACTTTAAAGGGTCTGTGTTTGCTCACCCAACCTCACCAAACCTCTCAGCCCCAAGAGTGTCCACCCTTATGTCTCAATCAGCTGTGGGTCTAGAGATGGTCAATCCAGGTGGCATCACAGCCCGTGAACGAATTTTGTAAGAATTTCTCTCTCTTCACTGTCTTAGTTTCACGGGTTTTTAAAAGTAATTGATTTTTATAACGGGGTTTAGCTGCTTTTCACTGCTGTGTTTATGCCGGTTTAGACCCACTTGACTCACTTACAGAGGGATATCAATACATTGGTTTTAAGATTCTTACTAGTCAGATATATTCTTGGGCGGTGAACAGGGGGTGTTGAGTCCAGTTCACTGAGCAAGGAGTAGGTCTTGTCTATTACATATTGGGTTTATGGAACAGTATCTGAGCTAATTTGAAACCCTTGTGTTATGCATCACCCCACCTCACCTTTCCCGTTAAGCAGCCATAGTGTGTTTTCTAAACGTGTGACGCTGTTCTGTTTTGTAATTCAGTTCAAGTGTAGCGGTTTTTACATTCCCTCTATAAGTGATATCTTATGATAAGTGCCTTTTTCTGTGTGACTTATTTCACTTAGAATCGTCGTACCTAAATCTTCTCATCATGCTGCTACTAGCCTTATGATGTTGATTTCATGCCTGAGTGATATTCCATTGTACATAAGGACCACAACTTCTTTATCCATTTTTCTCTTTCCTGGGATATTTAAGGTGTAATGAAGTGGAGGTTCTTGTCATCAGAGCAGCCCTAAACTTTGGGGTGCCTGTGTCTTGCTGATTTTTAGTTTTCCCAATTTATACGCCCATGAGTGGAAGTGCCCTATGCTCTCTAAGCTGAGTGTTTTAGATGTTTCAGGACACACCGTACACTTCTCCAGAGTGGCTGTTGGCAATTTACATCCCGCCCATCAGCGTAGCAAGGCTCCCGTTTCTCCATGGCCTGTCCTGCATTTCTGGTTTTGACACTTTATTCAGCATGGCCCTTTTGACCGATGGGAAGCGAGACTGCTTTGTAGCGCTGATTTGCCTTTCCAGGTTGCTTGGTTGGCCAAAAAGGGCGTATGCGTTTTTTCCTGAATATATTCAGGAAAAAACGCATACGCCCTTTTTGGCCAAGGGCATCATGGTCGAGGTTTTGCCGCTTTTCCTGTGCTTTAAAGGCGATTCGAATCTACCTCCTGAAATCTGTTTCCTGCAATTCTGCCTTGCTTTCAAATCCTCTTTGTTGCCTTCCCTCAATATATTTGTGGACGAGAGTTATCATTTCTAACTCTGCAGGTTTGTGAATTGCAGTGCCCCTGAGCTCCATTTTTCAACTCGCTTTCTTGGGAGCTGGCCGCAAAAGCGCAGGATTGCTTCAGGCCCTATTGTGGTTCCGGGCGGCAGGCTGAGCCTGTGGTTAATTCTTCTTCCTGATGGGAAAATAGAGTGACCTGTGCCTGTCCCAACACCTAGACCTAGTCTCTCATTGGTTCCCCCTCTTCCCGTTCATCCTCAGGACAAATTTGCAACCTGTACAGAACAGGAGGTTAAAGGTGCTCATTCTCCAAGGAGGGAGATTGCTAGTAAAGCGGCTGGAATGGCGAGCCCGAGCACAAGGAGATGAGAAATGAGGTGCGTTTTAGAAACCTTTCCCGATCACACGGTGTACCATCTTCTGGGTTTCTCATGCATGTTTTCGATGTAGGAAGATGCCCTTGAACCTGGAGATTTTGGACCCATGGGATGGGTACCACGCAGTATTACTTTAAAGGGTCTGCGTTTTCTCACCCAACCTCACCAAACCTCTCAGCCCCAAGAGTGTCCACCCTTATGTCTCAATCAGCTGTGGGTCTAGAGATTTGTCAATCCAGGTGGCATCACAGCCCCTGAACGAATTTTGTAAGAATTTCTCTCTCTTCACTGTCTTAGTTTCACGGGTTTTTAAAAGTAATTGATTTTTATAACGGGGTTTAGCTGCTTTTCACTGCTGTGTTTATGCCGCTTTACACCCACTTGACTCACTTACAGAGAGATATCAATACATTGGTTTTAAGAGTCTTACTAGTCAGATATATTCTTGGGCGGTGAACAGGGGGTGTTGAATCCAGTTCACTGAGCAAGGAGTAGGTCTTGTCTGTTACATATTGGGTTTATCGAACAGTATCTGAGCTAATTTGATACCCTTGTTTTATGCAACACCCCACCTCACCTTTCCCGTTAAGCAGCCATAGTGTGTTTTCTAAACGTGTGACGCTGTTCTGTTTTGTAATTCAGTTCCAGTGTAGCGGTTTTTACATTCCCTCTATAAGTCATATCTTACGATAAGTGTCTTTCTCTGTGACTTATTTCACTTAGAATCGTCGTACCTAAATCTTCTCATCATTCTGCTACTAGCCTTATGATGTTGATTTCATTGCTGAGTGATATGCCATTATACATACGGACCACAACTTCTTTATCCATTTTTCTCTTTCCTGGGATATTTAAGGTGTAACGAAGTGGAGGTTCTTGTCAACAGAGCAGCCCTAAACTTTGGGGTGCCTGTGTCTTGCTGATTTTTAGTTTTCCCAATTTATACGCCCATGAGTGGAAGTGCCCTATGCTCTCTAAGCTGAGTTTTTTAGATGTTTCAGGACACACCGTACACTTCTCCAGAGTGGCTGTTGGCAATTTACATCCCACCCATCAGCGTAGCAAGGCTCCCGTTTCTCCATGGCCTGTCCTGCATTTCTGGTTTTGACACTTTATTCAGCATGGCCCTTTTGACCGATGGGAAGCGAGACTTCTTTGTAGCGCTGATTTGCCTTTCCAGGTTGCTTGGTTGGCCAAAAAGGGCGTATGCGTTTTTTCCTGAATATATTCAGGAAAAAACGCATACGCCCTTTTTGGCCAAGGGCATCATGGTCGAGGTTTAGCCGCTTTTCCTGTGCTTTAAAGGCGATTCGAATCTACCTCCTGAAATCTGTTTCCTGCAATTCTGCATTGCTTTCAAATCCTCTTCGTTGCCTTCCCTCAATATATTTGTGGACGAGAGTTATCATTTCTAACTCTGCAGGTTTGTGAATTGCAGTGCCCCTGAGCTCCATTTTTCAACTCGCTTTCTTGGGAGCTGGCCGCAAAAGCGCAGGATTGCTTCAGGCCCTATTGTGGTTCCGGGCGGCAGGCTGAGCCTGTGGTTAATTCTTCTTCCTGATGGGAAAATAGAGTGACCTGTGCCTGTCCCCACACCTAGACCTAGTCTCTCATTGGTTCCCCCTCTTCCCGTTCATCCTCAGGACAAATTTGCAACCTGTACAGAACAGGAGGTTAAAGGTGCTCATTCTCCAAGGAGGGAGATTGCTAGTAAAGCGGCTGGAATGGCAAGCCCGAGCACAAGGAGATGAGAAATGAGGTGCATTTTAGAAACCTTTCCCGATCACACGGTGTACCGTCTTCTGGGTTTCTCATGCATGTTTTCGATGTAGGAAGATGCCCTTGAACCTGGAGATTTTGGACCCATGGGATGGGTACCACGCAGTATTACGTTAAAGGGTCTGCGTTTGCTCACCCAACCTCACCAAACCTCTCAGCCCGAAGAGTGTCCACCCTTATGTCTCAATCAGCTGTGGGTCTAGAGATGGTCAATAAAGTTGGCATCCCAGCCCCTGAACGAATTCTGTATGAATTTCTCTCTCTTTCACTGTCTTTGTTTCACGGGTTTTTAAAAGTAATTGATTTTTATAATGGGGTTTAGCTGCTTTTCACTGCTGTGTTTATGCCGCTTTACACCCACTTGACTCACTTACAGAGAGATATCAATACATTGGTTTTAAGAGTCTTACTAGTCAGATATATTCTTGGGCGGTAAACAGGGGGTGTTGAATCCAGTTCACTGAGCAAGGAGTAGGTCTTGTCTGTTACATATTGGGTTTATGGAACAGTATCTGAGCTAATTTGAAACCCTTGTGTTATGCATCACCCCACCTCACCTTTCCAGTTAAGCAGCCATAGTGTGTTTTCTAAACGTGTGACGCTGTTCTGTTTTGTAATTCAGTTCAAGTGTAGCGGTTTTTACATTCCCTCTATAAGTGATATCTTATGATAAGTGCCTTTTTCTGTGTGACTTATTTCACTTAGAATCGTCGTACCTAAATCTTCTCATCATGCTGCTACTAGCCTTATGATGTTGATTTCATGCCTGAGTGATATTCCATTGTACATAAGGATCACAACTTCTTTATCCATTTTTCTATTTCCTGGGATATTTAAGTTGTAACGAAGTGGAGGTTCTTGTCAACAGAGCAGCCCTAAACTTTGGGGTGCCTGTGTCTTGCTGATTTTTAGTTTTCCCAATTTATACGCCCATGAGTGGAAGTGCACTATGCTCTCTAAGCTGAGTTTTTTAGATGTTTCAGGACACACCGTACACTTCTCCAGAGTGGCTGTTGGCAATTTACATCCCGCCCATCAGCGTAGCAAGGCTCCCGTTTCTCCATGGCCTGTCCTGCATTTCTGGTTTTGACACTTTATTCAGCATGGCCCTTTTGACCGATGGGAAGCGAGACTTCTTTGTAGCGCTGATTTGCCTTTCCAGGTTGCTTGGTTGGCCAAAAAGGGCGTATGCGTTTTTTCCTGAATATATTCAGGAAAAAACGCATACGCCCTTTTTGGCCAAGGGCATCATTGTCGAGGTTTTGCCGCTTTTCCTGTGATTTAAAGGCGATTCGACTCTACCTCCTGAAATCAGTTTCCTGCAATTCTGCTATGCTTTCAAATCCTCTTCGTTGCCTTCCCTCAATATATTTGTGGACGAGAGTTACCATTTATAACTCTGCAGGTTTGTGAATTGCAGTGCCCCTGAGCTCCATTTTTCAACTCGCTTTTTTGGGAGCTGGCCGCAAAAGCACAGGATTGCTTCAGGCCCTGTTCTGCTTCCGGGCGGCAGGCTGAGCCTGTGGTTAATCCTTCTTCCTGATGGGAAAATAGAGTGACTTGTGGCTGTCCCAACACCTAGAGCTAGTCTCTCATTGGTTCCCCCTCTTCCCGTTTATCCTCAGGACAAATTGCAACCTGTACGGAACAGGAGGTTAAATGTGCTGATTCTCAAAGGAGAGAGATTGCTAGTAAAGCGGCTGTAATGGCCAACCCGAGCACAAGGAGATGAGAAATGAGGTGCGTTTTAGAAACCTTTCCCGATCACACGGTGTACCATCTTCTGGGTTTCTCATGCATGTTTTCGATGTAGGAAGATGCCCTTGAACCTGGAGATTTTGGACCCATGGGATGGATACCACGCAGTATTACTTTAAAGGGTCTGTGTTTGCTCACCCAACCTCACCAAACCTCTCAGCCCCAAGAGTGTCCACCCTTATGTCTCAATCAGCTGTGGGTCTAGAGATGGTCAATCCAGGTGGCATCACAGCCCCTGAACGAATTTTGTAAGAATTTCTCTCTCTTCACTGTCTTAGTTTCACGGGTTTTTAAAAGTAATTGATTTTTATAACGGGGTTTAGCTGCTTTTCACTGCTGTGTTTATGCCGGTTTAGACCCACTTGACTCACTTACAGAGGGATATCAATACATTGGTTTTAAGATTCTTACTAGTCAGATATATTCTTGGGCGGTGAACAGGGGGTGTTGAGTCCAGTTCACTGAGCAAGGAGTAGGTCTTGTCTATTACATATTGGGTTTATGGAACAGTATCTGAGCTAATTTGAAACCCTTGTGTTATGCATCACCCCACCTCACCTTTCCCGTTAAGCAGCCATAGTGTGTTTTCTAAACGTGTGACGCTGTTCTGTTTTGTAATTCAGTTCAAGTGTAGCGGTTTTTACATTCCCTCTATAAGTGATATCTTATGATAAGTGCCTTTTTCTGTGTGACTTATTTCACTTAGAATCGTCGTACCTAAATCTTCTCATCATGCTGCTACTAGCCTTATGATGTTGATTTCATGCCTGAGTGATATTCCATTGTACATAAGGACCACAACTTCTTTATCCATTTTTCTCTTTCCTGGGATATTTAAGGTGTAATGAAGTGGAGGTTCTTGTCATCAGAGCAGCCCTAAACTTTGGGGTGCCTGTGTCTTGCTGATTTTTAGTTTTCCCAATTTATACGCCCATGAGTGGAAGTGCCCTATGCTCTCTAAGCTGAGTGTTTTAGATGTTTCAGGACACACCGTACACTTCTCCAGAGTGGCTGTTGGCAATTTAAATCCCGCCCATCAGCGTAGCAAGGCTCCCGTTTCTCCATGGCCTGTCCTGCATTTCTGGTTTTGACACTTTATTCAGCATGGCCCTTTTGACCGATGGGAAGCGAGACTGCTTTGTAGCGCTGATTTGCCTTTCCAGGTTGCTTGGTTGGCCAAAAAGGGCGTATGCGTTTTTTCCTGAATATATTCAGGAAAAAACGCATACGCCCTTTTTGGCCAAGGGCATCATGGTCGAGGTTTTGCCGCTTTTCCTGTGCTTTAAAGGCGATTCGAATCTACCTCCTGAAATCTGTTTCCTGCAATTCTGCCTTGCTTTCAAATCCTCTTTGTTGCCTTCCCTCAATATATTTGTGGACGAGAGTTATCATTTCTAACTCTGCAGGTTTGTGAATTGCAGTGCCCCTGAGCTCCATTTTTCAACTCGCTTTCTTGGGAGCTGGCCGCAAAAGCGCAGGATTGCTTCAGGCCCTATTGTGGTTCCGGGCGGCAGGCTGAGCCTGTGGTTAATTCTTCTTCCTGATGGGAAAATAGAGTGACCTGTGCCTGTCCCCACACCTAGACCTAGTCTCTCATTGGTTCCCCCTCTTCCCGTTCATCCTCAGGACAAATTTGCAACCTGTACAGAACAGGAGGTTAAAGGTGCTCATTCTCCAAGGAGGGAGATTGCTAGTAAAGCGGCTGTAATGGCCAACCCGAGCACAAGGAGATGAGAAATGAGGTGCGTTTTAGAAACCTTTCCCGATCACACGGTGTACCATCTTCTGGGTTTCTCATGCATGTTTTCGATGTAGGAAGATGCCCTTGAACCTGGAGATTTTGGACCCATGGGATGGATACCACGCAGTATTACTTTAAAGGGTCTGCGTTTGCTCACCCAACCTCACCAAACCTCTCAGCCCCAAGAGTGTCCACCCTTATGTCTCAATCAGCTGTGGGTCTAGAGATGGTCAATCCAGGTGGCATCACAGCCCCTGAACGAATTTTGTAAGAATTTCTCTCTCTTTCACTGTCTTTGTTTCACGGGTTTTTAAAAGTAATTGATTTTTATAATGGGGTTTAGCTGCTTTTCACTGCTGTGTTTATGCCGCTTTACACCCACTTGACTCACTTACAGAGGGATATCAATACATTGGTTTTAAGATTCTTACTAGTCAGATATATTCTTGGGCGGTGAACAGGGGGTGTTTAGTCCACTTCACTGAGCAAGGAGTAGGTCTTGTCTATTACATATTGGGTGTATGGAACGGTATCTGAGCCTATTTGAAACCCTTGTTTTATGCATCACCCCACCTCACCTTTCCCGTTAAGTAGCCATAGTGTGTCTTCTAAACGTGTGACGCTGTTCTGTTTTGTAATTCAGTTCAAGTGTAGCGGTTTTTACATTCCCTCTATAAGTAATATCTTATGATAAGTGTCGTTTTCTGGTTGACTTATTTCACTTAGAATCGTCGTACCTAAATCCACTCATCATGCTGCTACTAGCCTTATGACGTTGATTTCATGGCTGAGTGATATTCCATTGTACATAAGGACCACAACTTCTTTATCCATTTTTTTCTTTCCTGGGATATTTAAGGTGTAACGAAGTGGAGGTTCTTGTCAACAGAGCAGCCCTAAACTTTGGGGTGCCTGTGTCTTGCTGATTTTTAGTTTTCCCAATTTATATGCCCATGAGTGGAAGTGCCCTATGCTCTCTAAGCTGAGTTTTTTAGAGGTTTCAGGACACACCGTACACTTCTCCAGAGTGGCTGTTGGCAATTTACATCCCGCCCATCAGCGTAGCAAGGCTCCCGTTTCTCCATGGCCTGTCCTGCATTTCTGGTTTTGACACTTTATTCAGCATGGCCCTTTTGACCGATGGGAAGCGAGACTTCTTTGTAGCGCTGATTTGCCTTTCCAGGTTGCTTGGTTGGCCAAAAAGGGCGTATGCGTTTTTTCCTGAATATATTCAGGAAAAAACGCATACGCCCTTTTTGGCCAAGGGCATCATGGTCGAGGTTTTGCCGCTTTTCCTGTGCTTTAAAGGCGATTCGACTCTACCTCCTGAAATCTGTTTCCTGCAATTCTGCCTTGCTTTCAAATCCTCCTCGTTGCCTTCCCTCAATATATTTGTGGACGAGAGTTATCATTTATAACTCTGCAGGTTTGTGAATTGCAGTGCCCCTGAGCTCGATTTTTCAACTCGCTTTTTTGGGAGCTGGCCGCAAAAGCGCAGGATTGCTTCAGGCCCTATTGTGGTTCCGGGCGGCAGGCTGAGCCTGTGGTTAATTCTTCTTCCTGATGGGAAAATAGAGTGACCTGTGCCTGTCCCCACACCTAGACCTAGTCTCTCATTGGTTCCCCCTCTTCCCGTTCATCCTCAGGACAAATTTGCAACCTGTACAGAACAGGAGGTTAAAGGTGCTCATTCTCCAAGGAGGGAGATTGCTAGTAAAGCGGCTGTAATGGCCAACCCGAGCACAAGGAGATGAGAAATGAGGTGCGTTTTAGAAACCTTTCCCGATCACACGGTGTACCATCTTCTGGGTTTCTCATGCATGTTTTCGATGTAGGAAGATGCCCTTGAACCTGGAGATTTTGGACCCATGGGATGGATACCACGCAGTATTACTTTAAAGGGTCTGCGTTTGCTCACCCAACCTCACCAAACCTCTCAGCCCCAAGAGTGTCCACCCTTATGTCTCAATCAGCTGTGGGTCTAGAGATGGTCAATCCAGGTGGCATCACAGCCCCTGAACGAATTTTGTAAGAATTTCTCTCTCTTTCACTGTCTTTGTTTCACGGGTTTTTAAAAGTAATTGATTTTTATAATGGGGTTTAGCTGCTTTTCACTGCTGTGTTTATGCCGCTTTACACCCACTTGACTCACTTACAGAGGGATATCAATACATTGGTTTTAAGATTCTTACTAGTCAGATATATTCTTGGGCGGTGAACAGGGGGTGTTTAGTCCACTTCACTGAGCAAGGAGTAGGTCTTGTCTATTACATATTGGGTGTATGGAACGGTATCTGAGCCTATTTGAAACCCTTGTTTTATGCATCACCCCACCTCACCTTTCCCGTTAAGTAGCCATAGTGTGTCTTCTAAACGTGTGACGCTGTTCTGTTTTGTAATTCAGTTCAAGTGTAGCGGTTTTTACATTCCCTCTATAAGTAATATCTTATGATAAGTGTCGTTTTCTGGTTGACTTATTTCACTTAGAATCGTCGTACCTAAATCCACTCATCATGCTGCTACTAGCCTTATGACGTTGATTTCATGGCTGAGTGATATTCCATTGTACATAAGGACCACAACTTCTTTATCCATTTTTTTCTTTCCTGGGATATTTAAGGTGTAACGAAGTGGAGGTTCTTGTCAACAGAGCAGCCCTAAACTTTGGGGTGCCTGTGTCTTGCTGATTTTTAGTTTTCCCAATTTATATGCCCATGAGTGGAAGTGCCCTATGCTCTCTAAGCTGAGTTTTTTAGAGGTTTCAGGACACACCGTACACTTCTCCAGAGTGGCTGTTGGCAATTTACATCCCGCCCATCAGCGTAGCAAGGCTCCCGTTTCTCCATGGCCTGTCCTGCATTTCTGGTTTTGACACTTTATTCAGCATGGCCCTTTTGACCGATGGGAAGCGAGACTTCTTTGTAGCGCTGATTTGCCTTTCCAGGTTGCTTGGTTGGCCAAAAAGGGCGTATGCGTTTTTTCCTGAATATATTCAGGAAAAAACGCATACGCCCTTTTTGGCCAAGGGCATCATGGTCGAGGTTTTGCCGCTTTTCCTGTGCTTTAAAGGCGATTCGACTCTACCTCCTGAAATCTGTTTCCTGCAATTCTGCCTTGCTTTCAAATCCTCCTCGTTGCCTTCCCTCAATATATTTGTGGACGAGAGTTATCATTTATAACTCTGCAGGTTTGTGAATTGCAGTGCCCCTGAGCTCGATTTTTCAACTCGCTTTTTTGGGAGCTGGCCGCAAAAGCGCAGGATTGCTTCAGGCCCTGTTCTGCTTCCGGGCGGCAGGCTGAGCCTGTGGTTAATTCTTCTTCCTGATGGGAAAATAGAGTGACCTGTGCCTGTCCCCACACCTAGACCTAGTCTCTCATTGGTTCCCCCTCTTCCCGTTCATCCTCAGGACAAATTGCAACCTGTACGGAACAGGAGGTTAAAGGTGCTCATTTTCCAAGGAGGGAGATTGCTAGTAAAGCGGCTGGAATGGCGAACCCGAGCACAAGGAGATGAGAAATGAGGTGCGTTTTAGAAACCTTTCGCGATCACACGGTGTACCGTCTTCTGGGTTTCTCATGCATGTTTTCGATGTAGGAAGATGCCCTTGAAGCTGGAGATTTGGGACCTATGGGATGGGTACCACGCAGTATTACTTTAAAGGGTCTGCGTTTGATCACCCAACCTCACCAAACCTCTCAGCCCCAAGAGTGTCCACCCTTATGTCTCAATCAGCTGTGGGTCTAGATATGGTCAATCCAGGTGGCATCACAGCCCCTGAACGAATTTTGTAAGAATTTCTCTCTCTTTCACTGTCTTTGTTTCACGGGTTTTTAAAAGTAATTGATTTTTATAGTGGGGCTAGCTGCTTTTCACTGCTGTGTTTATGCCGCTTTACACCCACTTGACTCACTTACAGAGAGATATCAATACATAGCTTTGAAGATTCTTCCTAGTCAGATATATTCTTAGGCGGTGAATAGGGGGTTTTTGCGTCCAGTTCACTGAGCAAGGAGTAGGTCTTGTCTATTACATATTGGGTTTATGGAACGCTATCTGAGCTAATTTGAAACCCTTGTTTTATGCCTCACCCCACCTCACCGTCCCCGTTAAGCAGCCATAGTGTGTTTTCTAAACGTGGGACTCTGTTCTGTTTTGTAATTCACTTCAAGTGTAGCGGTTTTTACATTCCCTCTATAAGTGATATCTTACGATAAGTGTCTTTCTGTGTGACTTATTTCACTTAGAATCGTCGTACCTAAATCCACTCATCATGCTGCTACTAGTCTTATGACGTTGATTTCATGCCTGAGTGATATTCCATTGTACATAAGGACCACAACTTCTTTATCCATTTTTCTCTTTCCTGGGATATTTAAGGTGTAATGAAGTGGAGGTTCTTGTCAACAGAGCAGCCCTAAACTTTGGGGTGCCTGTGTCTTGCTGATTTTTAGTTTTCCCAATTTATACGCCCATGAGTGGAAGTGCCCTATGCTCTCTAAGCTGAGTTTTTTAGATGTCTCAGGACACACCGTACACTTCTCCAGAGTGGCTGTTGGCAATTTACATCCCGCCCATCAGCGTAGCAAGGCTCCCATTTCTCCATGGCCTGTCCTGCATTTCTGGTTTTGACACTTTATTCAGCATGGCCCTTTTGACCGATGGGAAGCGAGACTTCTTTGTAGCGCTGATTTGCCTTTCCAGGTTGCTTGGTTGGCCAAAAAGGGCGTATGCGTTTTTTCCTGAATGTATTCAGGAAAAAACGCATACGCCCTTTTTTGCCAAGGGCCTCATTTTCGACGTTTTGCCACTTTTCATGTGCTTTAAAGGCGATTCGAATCTACCTCCTGAAGCCTGTTTCCTGCAATTCTTCCTTGGTTTCAAATTTTCTTCGTTGCCTTCCCTCTACACATTTTTGGACGAGAGTGATCATTTATAATTCTGCAGGTTTGTGAATTGAAGTGCCCCTGAGCTCCATTTTTCAACTCGCTTTTTTGGGAGCTGGCCCCAAAAGCGCAGGATTGCTTAAGGCCCTATTTTGGTTCTGGGGGGCAGGCTGAGCCTGTGGTTAGTTTTTTCTTCCTGATGGGAAAATAGAGTGACCTGTGCCTGTCCCAACACCTAGAGCTAGTCTCTCATTGGTTCCCCCTCTTCCCGTTCATCCTCAGGACAAATTGCAACCTGTACGGAACAGGAGGTTAAAGGTGCTCATTCTCCAAGGAGGGAGATTGCTAGTAAAGCGGCTGGAATGGCGAACCCGTGCACAAGGAGATGAGAAATGCGGTGCGTTTTAGAAACCTTTCCCGATCACACGGTGTACCATCTTCTGGGTTTCTCATGCATGTTTTTGATGTAGGAAGATGCCCCTGAACCTGGAGATTTGGGACTAATGGGATGGGTACCACGCAGTATTACTTTAAATGGTCCTCGTTTGCTTACCCAACCTCAAAAAACCTCTCAGCCCCAAGAGTGTCCACCCTTATGTCTCAATCAGCAGGGGGTCTAGATATTGTCAATGCAGTTTGCATCACAGCCCCTGAACGAATTTTGTAAGAATTTCTCTCTCTTTCACTGTCTTTGTTTCACGGGTTTTTAAAAGTAATTGATTTTTATAATGGGGTTTAGCTGCTTTTCCCTGCTGTGTTTATGCCCCTTTCCACCCAGTTGACTCTCTTACAGAGAGATGTCAATACATAGGTTTGAAGATTCTTACTAGTCAGATATATTGTTGGGCGGTGAATAGGGGGTGTTGAGTCCAGTTCACTGAGCAAGGAGTAGGTCTTTTCTATTACATATTGGGTTTATGGAACGCTATCTGAGCTAATTTGAAACCCTTGTGTTATGCATCACCCCACCTCACCTTTCCCGTTAAGCAGCCATAGTGTGTTTCCTAAACGTGTGATGCTGTTCTGTTTTGTAATTCAGTTCAAGTGTAGCGGTTTTTACATTCCCTCTATAAGTGATATCTTATGATAAGTGCCTTTTTCTGTGTGACTTATGGCACTTAGAATCGTCGTACCTAAATCTTCTCATCATGCTGCTACTAGCCTTATGATGTTGATTTCATGCCTGAGTGACATTCCATTGTACATAAGGACCACAACTTCTTTATCCATTTTTCTCTTTCCTGGGATATTTAAGGTGTAATGAAGTGGAGGTTCTTGTCAACAGAGCAGCCCTAAACTTTGGGGTGCCTGTGTCTTGCTGATTTTTAGTTTTCCCAATTTATACGCCCATGAGTGGAACTGCCCTATGCTCTCTAAGCTGAGTTTTTTAGATGTTTCAGGACACACTGTACACTTCTCCAGAGTGGCTGTTGGCAATTTACATCCCGCCCATCAGCATAGCAAGGCTCCCGTTTCTCCATGGCCTGTCCTGCATTTCTGGTTTTGACACTTTATTCAGCATGGCCCTTTTGACCGATGGGAAGCGAGACTTCTTTGTAGCGCTGATTTGCCTTTCCAGGTTGCTTGGTTGGCCAAAAAGGGCGTATGCGTTTTTTCCTGAATATATTCAGGAAAAAACGCATACGCCCTTTTTGGCCAAGGGCATCATGGTCGAGGTTTTGCCGCTTTTCCTGTGCTTTAAAGGCGATTCGAATCTACCTCCTGAAATCTGTTTCCTGCAATTCTGCCTTGCTTTCAAATCCTCTTCGTTGCCTTCCCTCAATATATTTGTGGACGAGAGTTATCGTTTCTAACTCTGCAGGTTTGTGAATTGCAGTGCCCCTGAGCTCCATTTTTCAACTCGCTTTCTTGGGAGCTGGCCCCAAAAGCGCAGGATTGCTTCAGGCCCTATTGTGGTTCCGGGCGGCAGGCTGAGCCTGTGGTTAATTCTTCTTCCTGATGGGAAAATAGAGTGACCTGTGCCTGTCCCCACACCTAGACCTAGTCTCTCATTGGTTCCCCCTCTTCCCGTTCATCCTCAGGACAAATTGCAACCTGTTCGGAACAGGAGGTTAAAGGTGCTCATTATCCAAGGAGGGAGATTGCTAGTAAAGCGGCTGTAATGGCGAGCCCGAGCACAAGGAGATGAGAAATGAGGTGCGTTTTAGAAACCTTTCCCGATCACACGGTGTACCATCTTCTGGGTTTCTCATGCATGTTTTCGATGTAGGAAGATGCCCTTGAACCTGGAGATTTTGGACCCATGGGATGGGTACCACGCAGTATTACTTTAAAGGGTCTGCGTTTGCTCACCCAACCTCACCAAACCTCTCAGCCCCAAGAGTGTCCACCCTTATGTCTCAATCAGCTGTGGGTCTAGAGATGGTCAATAAAGGTGGCATCCCAGCCCCTGAACGAATTCTGTATGAATTTCTCTCTCTTTCACTGTCTTTGTTTCACGGGTTTTTAAAAGTAATTGATTTTTATAATGGGGTTTAGCTGCTTTTCACTGCTGTGTTTATGCCGCTTTACACCCACTTGACTCACTTACAGAGAGATATCAATACATTGGTTTTAAGAGTCTTACTAGTCAGATATATTCTTGGGCGGTGAACAGGGGGTGTTGAATCCAGTTCACTGAGCAAGGAGTAGGTCTTGTCTGTTACATATTGGGTTTATGGAACAGTATCTGAGCTAATTTGCAACCCTTGTGTTATGCATCACCCCACCTCACCTTTCCCGTTAAGCAGCCATAGTGTGTTTTCTAAACGTGTGACGCTGTTCTGTTTTGTAATTCAGTTCAAGTGTAGCGGTTTTTACATTCCCTCTATAAGTGATATCTTATGATAAGTGCCTTTTTCTGTGTGACTTATTTCACTTAGAATCGTCGTACCTAAATCTTCTCATCATGCTGCTACTAGCCTTATGATGTTGATTTCATGCCTGAGTGATATTCCATTGTACATAAGGACCACAACTTCTTTATCCATTTTTCTCTTTCCTGGGATATTTAAGGTGTAATGAAGTGGAGGTTCTTGTCAACAGAGCAGCCCTAAACTTTGGGGTGCCTGTGTCTTGCTGATTTTTAGTTTTCCCAATTTATACGCCCATGAGTGGAAGTGCCCTATGCTCTCTAAGCTGAGTTTTTTAGATGTTTCAGGACACACCGTACACGTCTCCAGAGTGGCTGTGGGCAATTTACATCCCGCCCATCAGCGTAGCAAGGCTCCCGTTTCTCCATGGCCTGTCCTGCATTTCTGGTTTTGACACTTTATTCAGCATGGCCCTTTTGACCGATGGGAAGCGAGACTTCTTTGTAGCGCTGATTTGCCTTTCCAGGTTGCTTGGTTGGCCAAAAAGGGCGTATGCGTTTTTTCCTGAATATATTCAGGAAAAAACGCATACGCCCTTTTTGGCCAAGGGCATCATGGTCGAGGTTTTGCCGCTTTTCCTGTGCTTTAAAGGCGATTCGAATCTACCTCCTGAAATCTGTTTCCTGCAATTCTGCCTTGCTTTCAAATCCTCTTCGTTGCCTTCCCTCAATATATTTGTGGACGAGAGTTATCATTTCTAACTCTGCAGGTTTGTGAATTGCAGTGCCCCTGAGCTCCATTTTTCAACTCGCTTTCTTGGGAGCTGGCCGCAAAAGCGCAGGATTGCTTCAGGCCCTATTGTGGTTCCGGGCGGCAGGCTGAGCCTGTGGTTAATTCTTCTTCCTGATGGGAAAATAGAGTGACCTGTGCCTGTCCCCACACCTAGACCTAGTCTCTCATTGGTTCCCCCTCTTCCCGTTCATCCTCAGGACAAATTTGCAACCTGTACAGAACAGGAGGTTAAAGGTGCTCATTCTCCAAGGAGGGAGATTGCTAGTAAAGCGGCTGTAATGGCAAGCCCGAGCACAAGGAGATGAGAAATGAGGTGCGTTTTAGAAACCTTTCCCGATCACACGGTGTACCATCTTCTGGGTTTCTCATGCATGTTTTCGATGTAGGAAGATGCCCTTGAACCTGGAGATTTTGGACCCATGGGATGGATACCACGCAGTATTACTTTAAAGGGTCTGCGTTTGCTCACCCAACCTCACCAAACCTCTCAGCCCCAAGAGTGTCCACCCTTATGTCTCAATCAGCTGTGGGTCTAGAGATGGTCAATCCAGGTGGCATCACAGCCCCTGAACGAATTCTGTAAGAATTTCTCTCTCTTTCACTGTCTTTGTTTCACGGGTTTTTAAAAGTAATTGATTTTTATAATGGGGTTTAGCTGCTTTTCACTGCTGTGATTATGCCGCTTTACACCCACTTGACTCACTTACAGAGAGATATCAATACATTGGTTTTAAGAGTCTTACTAGTCAGATATATTCTTGGGTGGTGAACAGGGGGTGTTGAATCCAGTTCAGTGAGCAAGGAGTAGGTCTTCTCTGTTACATATTGGGTTTATGGAACAGTATCTGAGCTAATTTGAAACCCTTGTTTTATGCCTCACCCCACCTCACCTTTCCCGTTAAGCAGCCATAGTGTGTTTTCTAAACGTGTGACGCTGTTCTGTTTTGTAATTCAGTTCAAGTGTAGCGGTTTTTACATTCCCTCTATAAGTGATATCTTATGATAAGTGCCTTTTTATGTGTGACTTATTTCACTTAGAATCATCGTACCTAAATCTTCTCATGATGCTGCTACTAGCCTTAAGATGTTGATTTCATTGCTGAGTGATATGCCATTATACATATGGACCACAACTTCTTTATCCATTTTTCTCTTTCCTGGGATATTTAAGGTTTAACGAAGTGGAGGTTCTTGTCAACAGAGCAGCCCTAAATTTTGGGGTGCCTGTGTCTTGCTGATTTTTAGTTTTCCCAATTTATACGCCCATGAGTGGAAGTGCCCTATGCTCTCTAAGCTGAGTTTTTTAGATGTTTCAGGACACACTGTACACTTCTCCAGAGTGGCTGTTGGCAATTTACATCCCGCCCATCAGCGTAGCAAGGCTCCCATTTCTCCATGGCCTGTCCTGCATTTCTGGTTTTGACACTTTATTCAGCATGGCCCTTTTGACCGATGGGAAGCGAGACTTCTTTGTAGCGCTGATTTGCCTTTCCAGGTTGCTTGGTTGGCCAAAAAGGGCGTATGCGTTTTTTCCTGAATATATTCAGGAAAAAACGCATACGCCCTTTATGGCCAAGGGCATCATGGTCGAGGTTTTGCCGCTTTTCCTGTGCTTTAAAGGCGATTCGAATCTACCTCCTGAAATCTGTTTCCTGCAATTCTGCCTTGCTTTCAAATCCTCTTCGTTGCCTTCCCTCAATATATTTGTGGACGAGAGTTATCATTTATAACTCTGCAGGGTTGTGAATTGCAGTGCCCCTGAGCTCCATTTTTCAACTCGCTTTCTTGGGAGCTGGCCGCAAAAGCGCAGGATTGCTTCAGGCCCTATTGTGGTTCCGGGCGGCAGGCTGAGCCTGTGGTTAATTCTTCTTCCTGATGGGAAAATAGATTGACCTGTGCCTGTCCCCACACTTAGACCTAGTCTCTCATTGTTTCCCCCTTTTCCCGTTCATCCTCAGGACAAATTTGCAACCTGTACAGAACAGGAGGTTAAAGGTGCTCATTCTCCAAGGAGGGAGATTGCTAGTAAAGCGGCTGTAATGGCGAGCCCGAGCACAAGGAGATGAGAAATGAGGTGCGTTTTAGAAACCTTTCCCGATCACACGGTGTACCATCTTCTGGGTTTCTCAAGCATGTTTTCGATGTAGGAAGATGCCCTTGAACCTGGAGATTTTGGACCCATGGGATGGGTACCACGCAGTATTACTTTAAAGGGTCTGCGTTTGCTCACCCAACCTCACCAAACCTCTCAGCCCCAAGAGTGTCCACCCTTATGTCTCAATCAGCTGTGGGTCTAGAGATGGTCAATAAAGGTGGCATCCCAGCCCCTGAACGAATTCTGTATGAATTTCTCTCTCTTTCACTGTCTTTGTTTCACGGGTTTTTAAAAGTAATTGATTTTTATAATGGGGTTTAGCTGCTTTTCACTGCTGTGTTTATGCCGCTTTACACCCACTTGACTCACTTAAAGAGAGATATCAATACATTGGTTTTAAGAGTCTTACTAGTCAGATATATTCTTGGGCGGTGAACAGGGGGTGTTGAATCCAGTTCAGTGAGCAAGGAGTAGGTCTTGTCTGTTACATATTGGGTTTATGGAACAGTATCTGAGCTAATTTGAAACCCTTGTTTTATGCATCACCCCACCTCACCTTTCCCGTTAAGCAGCCATAGTGTGTTTTCTAAACGTGTGACGCTGTTCTGTTTTGTAATTCAGTTCAAGTGTAGCGGTTTTTACATTCCCTCTATAAGTGATATCTTATGATAAGTGCCTTTTTCTGTGTGACTGATTTCACTTAGAATCGTCGTACCTAAATCTTCTCATCATGCTGCTATTAGCCTTATGATGTTGATTTCATTGCTGAGTGATATGCCATTATACATATGGACCACAACTTCTTTATCCATTTTTCTCTTTCCTGGGACATTTAAGGTGTAACGAAGTGGAGGTTCTTGTCAACAGAGCAGCCCTAAACTTTGGGGTGCCTGTGTCTTGCTGATTTTTAGTTTTCCCAATTTATACGCCCATGAGTGGAAGTGCCCTATGCTCTCTAAGCTGAGTTTTTTAGATGTTTCAGGACACACCGTATACTCCTCCAGAGTGGCTGTTGGCAATTTACATCCCGATCGTCAGTGTCGAAAGTCTCCTATTTCTCCATGGCCTGCCCTGCATTTCTGGTTTTGACACTTTATTCAGCATGGCCCTTTTGACCGATGGGAAGCGAGACTTCTTTGTAGCGCTGATTTGCCTTTCCAGGTTGCTTGGTTGGCCAAAAAGGGCGTATGCGTTTTTTCCTGAATGTATTCAGGAAAAAACGCATACGCCCTTTTTTGCCAAGGGCCTCATTTTCGACGTTTTGCCACTTTTCATGTGCTTTAAAGGCGATTCGAATCTACCTCCTGAAGCCTGTTTCCTGCAATTCTTCCTTGGTTTCAAATTTTCTTCGTTGCCTTCCCTCTACACATTTTTGGACGAGAGTGATCATTTATAATTCTGCAGGTTTGTGAATTGAAGTGCCCCTGAGCTCCATTTTTCAACTCGCTTTTTTGGGAGCTGGCCCCAAAAGCGCAGGATTGCTTAAGGCCCTATTTTGGTTCTGGGGGGCAGGCTGAGCCTGTGGTTAGTTTTTTCTTCCTGATGGGAAAATAGAGTGACCTGTGCCTGTCCCAACACCTAGAGCTAGTCTCTCATTGGTTCCCCCTCTTCCCGTTCATCCTCAGGACAAATTGCAACCTGTACGGAACAGGAGGTTAAAGGTGCTCATTCTCCAAGGAGGGAGATTGCTAGTAAAGCGGCTGGAATGGCGAACCCGTGCACAAGGAGATGAGAAATGCGGTGCGTTTTAGAAACCTTTCCCGATCACACGGTGTACCATCTTCTGGGTTTCTCATGCATGTTTTTGATGTAGGAAGATGCCCCTGAACCTGGAGATTTGGGACTAATGGGATGGGTACCACGCAGTATTACTTTAAATGGTCCTCGTTTGCTTACCCAACCTCAAAAAACCTCTCAGCCCCAAGAGTGTCCACCCTTATGTCTCAATCAGCAGGGGGTCTAGATATTGTCAATGCAGTTTGCATCACAGCCCCTGAACGAATTTTGTAAGAATTTCTCTCTCTTTCACTGTCTTTGTTTCACGGGTTTTTAAAAGTAATTGATTTTTATAATGGGGTTTAGCTGCTTTTCCCTGCTGTGTTTATGCCCCTTTCCACCCAGTTGACTCTCTTACAGAGAGATGTCAATACATAGGTTTGAAGATTCTTACTAGTCAGATATATTGTTGGGCGGTGAATAGGGGGTGTTGAGTCCAGTTCACTGAGCAAGGAGTAGGTCTTTTCTATTACATATTGGGTGTATGGAACGCTATCTGAGCTAATTTGAAACCCTTGTTTTATGCCTCACCCCACCTCACCTTTCCCGTTAAGCAGCCATAGTGTGTTTTGTAAACGTGTGTCTCTGTTCTGTTTTGTAATTCAGTTCATGTGTAGCGATTTTTACATTCCCTTTATAAGTGATATCTTATGATATGTGTCTTTTTCTGTGTGACTTATTTCACTTAGAAATATCGTACCTAAATCCAGTCATCATGCTGCTACTAGCCTTATGACGTTGATTTCATGGCTGAGTGGTATTCCATTGTACATAACAACCACAACTTCTTTATCCATTTTTCTCTTTCCTGGGATATTTAAGGTGTAATGAAGTGCAGGTTCTTGTCAACAGAGCAGCCCTAAACTTCGCGGTGCCTGTGTCTTGCTGATTTTTAGTTTTCCCAATTTATACGCCCATGAGTGGAAGTGCCTTATGCCCTCTAAGCTGTGTTTTTTAGATGTTTCAGGACACACCGTACACTTCTCCAGAGTGGCTGTTGGCAATTTACATCCCGATCGTCAGTGTCGAAAGTCTCCTATTTCTCCATGGCCTGCCCTGTATTTCTGGTTTTGACACTTTATTCAGCATGGCCCTTTTGACCGATGGGAAGCGAGACTTCTTTGTAGCGCTGATTTGCCTTTCCAGGTTGCTTGGTTGGCCAAAAAGGGCGTATGCGTTTTTTCCTGAATATATTCAGGAAAAAACGCATACGCCCTTTTTTGCCAAGGGCCTCATTTTCGACGTTTTGCCACTTTTCATGTGCTTTAAACGCGATTCGAATCTACCTCCTGAAGCCTGTTTCCTGCAATTCTTCCTTGCTTTCAAATTTTCTTCGTTGCCTTCCCTCTACACATTTTTGGACGAGAGTGATCATTTATAATTCTGCAGGTTTGTGAATTGAAGTGCCCCTGAGCTCCATTTTTCAACTCGCTTTTTTGGGAGCTGGCTCCAAAAGCGCAGGATTGCTTAAGGCCCTATTTTGGTTCTGGGGGGCAGGCTGAGCCTGTGGTTAGTTTTTTCTTCCTGATGGGAAAATAGAGTGACCTGTGCCTGTCCCAACACCTAGAGCTAGTCTCTCATTGGTTCCCCCTCTTCCCGTTCATCCTCAGGACAAATTGCAACCTGTACGGAATAGGAGGTTAAAGGTGCTCATTCTCCAAGGAGGGAGATTGCTAGTAAAGCGGCTGGAATGGCGAATCCGAGCACAAGGAGATGAGAAATGAGGTGCGTTTTAGAATCCTTTCCCGGTCACACAGTGTACCATCTTCTAGGTTTGTCATGCATGTTTTTGATGTAGGAAGATGCCCTTGAACCTGGAGATTTGGGACCCATGGGATGGGTACCACGCAGTATTACTTTAAAGGGTCTGCGTTTGCTCACCCAACCTCACCAATCCTCTCAGCCCCATGAGTGTCCAGCCTTATGTGTAACCCAGCCGTTGGTCTAGATATGGTCAACCCAGGTTACTTCACTGCCCCTGAACGAACTTTTTACTAATTTCTCTCTCTTTCATTGTATTTGTTGGTGTTTATTTTGTAATTTATTTTTAGAATGGGGTTTAGCTGCTTTTCACTGCTGTGTTTATGCTGCTTTACAGCCACTTGACTCACTTACAGAGAGATATGAATACATAGGTTTTAAGATTCTTACTAGTCAGATATATTCTTGTGCGGTGAATAGGGGGTGTTGAGTCCAGTTCACTGAGCAAGGAGTAGGTCTTTTCTATTACATATTGGGTTTATGGAACGGTATCTGAGCTAATTTGAAACCCTCGTTTTATGCATCACCCCACCTCACCTTTCCCGTTAAGCAGCCATAGTGTGTTTTCTAAACGTGTGACTCTGTTCTGTTTTGTAATTCAGTTCATGTGTAGCGGTTTTTACATTCCCTCTATAAGTGATATCTTATGATAAGTGTCTTTTTCTGTGTGACTTATTTCACTTAGAATCGTTGTACCTAAATCCCCTCATCATGGTGCTACTAGCCGTATGACATTGATTTCATGGGTCAGTGATATTCCATTGTACATAAGTACCACAACTTCTTTATCCATTTTTCTGTATCCTGGCATATTAAAGGTGTACTGAATTGGAGGTTCTTGTAAACAGAGCAGCCCTAAACTTTGTGGTGTCTGTGTCTTGTTGATTTTTATTTTTCCCATTTTATACGCCCATGAGTGGTAGTGCCTTATGCTCTCTAGCTGTGTTTTTTAGATGTTTTAGGAAACACCATACACTTCTCCAGAGTGGCCGTTCGCAAATTACATCCCGCCCATCAGCCTAACAAGGCTCCCTTTTCTCCCTGGCCTGTCCTGCATTTCTGGGTTTTACACTCTTTTAGAATGGCCCTGTTGACCCCTAGGAAATGAGACTTCTTTGTAGTGCTCATTTGCATTTCCGGCTTGCTTGGTTGGCCACAAAAGGCGTATGCGTTTTTTCCTGAATATATTCAGGAAAATGGGTACACGCCCTCTTTGGCCAAGGGCATCATTGTCGAAGTTTTACCGCTTTTCATGTGCTTTAAAGGCGATTCGAATCTACCTCCTGAAATTTGTTTCCTGCAATTCTGCCTTGCTTTCAAATCGTCTTCATTGCCTTCCCTCAATATATTTTTGGACGAGAGTGATCATTTATAACTCTGCATGTTTTTGAATTGCAGTGCCCCTGAGCTCAATTTTTCAACTCGCTTTTTTGTGAGCTGGCTGCAAAACTGCCGGATTGCTTTAGGCCCTATACTGGTTCCGTGGGGCAGGCTGAGCCTGTGGTTAATTCTTCTTTTTGATGGGAAATTATAGTGACCTCTGCCTGTCCGAACATCTAGGGCTTGTCTCTCGTTGTTTCTCCTCCTTCCCCTTCATCCTCTGGACAAATTCCAAACTCTGTGCAACAGGATGTTGAAGGTGCTGACATCCTCAAGTGTGGAGAATGTTAGGAAAGCGGGTGGAGGGGTGAACCCGACAACCAGGGGATTAGGAGATGAGGTGCCTTTTCGAAAATCTTCCTGATCCAACCGTGTACCATCTTCTGGGTGTCACAGGCATATTTTAGCTGTAGGAAAGGTCCCATATATGTAAGGAGAACGCCAGGGATTTTTTCAAATCAGTGTCTCCCCGAACCCCAATCTGGGGAATTTTTAAGCTACTGGTACATGTATGTTCATTAAGGGACTGGGCTGTAGGCAGAGTCCGAACTTTAGAAGATTGAAGTCTTCATGGTCAGAAACGCTCACCATCGGCCTCCTTTATGTTCCATTTTATCTGTAGGTGATAGATGATGTCGATATAGATATCTATTGTTTTTCAGATTATTTCCCCTTAAGGGTTATTACAAAATATTGAGTATAGTTCCTTTGCTATACAGCAGTTCCTTGTTGATGATATATTTTATACATAGCAGTGTGTATATGTTAATCCGAAACTGTTAATTTATCCCTTCTCCCACCTTTCCCCTTTGGTAATAAAAAAAAACAAGATTTTATACTTCTCAGAAATCTAGGAGCTGAAAGAGAGGTATCATTTTCAATGGAAAATCATTCAAAACAAGATTGAAACTTCAGCCAAGATTAGTAGGTCCACATCCTTAGAAAGAAATCACTGCATTTCTCTAATGTTGACCTGACAAATACGACAAACCCTTCCACTGAACTTGCTTATAATAAAGTGATGGAAATATCAAATGGAAGTGTTTGAAATACCTTATTTTACACGAGCCTTATACACTGCTCTATGTTAATTACAGTTTGGCTCACACATCTGTTCATTGAAGTTACAATATTTGGCTCACACATCTGTTCATTGAAGTTACAATATTCTCAAATTCTGTTACTGATCCTGCAGAGTCGGCCCCAACAAGGGTCCCCCTGCCCAGTGTCATTGGAGCCAACAGATCGAGACTGAGTTTGGTTCAGAAGCAAAGGAAAACTTTATATTTTGATCAGAGAATGGAGAGGTGAGAGCGTGCGCTCCCCCGCGGGCTGTGGGCCGGGCTGCTGTGTAGGGATCCCATCAGCGTCAGCGGGAGGGATGGGGCGGAGCTCTCGAGGGCCGGGTTGGTTGGAGCTCAGGCTCTATGTGGCGGAGTCTGCACGGGGCCCTGAGAGCTGAGGTGTCGGCCCAGCCATCTTGCACTAGGAAATCGGGTCTGAAGTGCCAGGTGTGGGACCTCTGCCTGTGGAAACCTAGGAACAAGTGAAATTAGAAAAAGCACAAAGGAAAAAAAGGTTAGACTTTATTTTATTGCCCAGATTCTATTTTTATCTCCCAGGAATTTTTAATGGGCTTTGCCGGTGACAAACCCCTCCTCTGCCTCTTGCCCCATTCCAAATTCTTGGGGCGCTGAGGGTGCAGACACCTCTTCTGTAAATGCTTCGTGCTGAGTTGGGTGTCCTCATACCCGGGGGGAGGGGCAGGACTTCTCCCCAGCAGCCTCCAGGTGAGGCTGATTGTCCCCAGGACTCCTCCCTCACTGCTCGTCTGCCTGAGCACCAGCGTTGGAAGTTTTATAGATTCTAAAGACCTTTAAGGGTCCAGGAAAGAGATGCGCAGGGACGCTGGGGGGGCCGGTTTTACCCTGCTCCAAATTGGTTCGGCCCCCTTAGGCTGAAGGTTTCTGCCAGCCTAGATGCTCTGACCAGTAGTCTGTGCTTTCTTCAGTTAGGCCACTGAATTAATGTACAAACAGCACCAGGTGTCAGAGCCCTGCCTGCTCAACTCCCAGACAGTCCAGGGCCGGTGGTGATCCAGGACCATGACGGCCACTCAGTCACCGCCCTTTTGAAGTAACCAGGAATACATCTGGTCTCATTGGCCGCCATCACCGTGATGTCTGTAGGCTTTTCTATGGTGGCAGCGTTATTTACGGGTCCCCTGCCAGGTTTATTAGCTCCACTCTGGGTGCAGTAAGTCCTGCAAGCAATAGTCTGTTCTTTTGGGGCACACTCTTGTGGTTTTCTGAGAGAAGCTCCAGGTCAAGTGATGGTCACACGAGTCGTCATGGGGGCCTGTTGCCCCAGGTTGTCTCTCTGGAGGTTGGAGTTGGAGGGCCTCCTCACTCGAGGTCATTGTGCCCACGGAGCGATCCCTGCAACTTCAGGGCATGGTGGGTGGTTAGGATCACCAAGTGGCGTCCTTTACCCTTAGGAGGGAGCTGGCCTTGCGGGCTGCTCATTTCCAGGTTTTTAGATACCCCCAGTATCCTGGTCGGATGGGGTGGCTGGCCAATGCCTGGAGGGCATTCTTGCGTTGTTCCATTTCAAGTGGTCCCAGTTTTTGCACTAAAACTCCAAGGGCGATTCGCCTTCGACCAGGAATGTAAAGGTCAAAGGGTTTAGCTAAATTAGGGAGGTCCAGGGCAAGGGTCTGAATTGACTGCTCTTTCCATTCTTGAAAGGCCGCTTCTGGATTCTATTCAAAAGGATCATCATCTTTTCCTTTCAGTGTTTCATATAGAGGCCCAGGTATTAGACTGTAGTTAGGGATCCAGATGCAGTAAACCCCGGTCTCCCCAGGAACCCCTAAGCTGTCTTCTAGTTTTAGGAAGGGTGAGGCTGCAAATGGCTTCTTCCCTTTCCTGGGATGGGCTTCTCCAATCTTCTGTGAGAATGAAGCCCAGGCAGGTCACCTTAGTCTGTGATATTTGAGCCTTTTTCTTGGACACCTTCTATCTTTTATTGGCTAGGTAGACCAGAGGCCTCCCTAGTAGGGCTGGCGATCAGAATGTCGTCTGCATATTTTTTTTTTAATTAATTTATTTATTATTTATGGCTGTGTTGGGTCTTCGTTTCTGTGCAAGGGCTTTCTTTAGTTGCGGCAAGTGGGGGCCACTCTTCATCGTGGTGCACGGGCCTCTCACTATCGCAGCCTCTCTTATTGTGGAGCACAGGCTCCAGAAGCGCAGGCTCAGTAATTGTGGCTCACGGGCCTAGCTGCTCCGCAGAATATGGGATCTTCTCAGACCAGGGCTCGAACCTGTGTCCCCTGCATTGGCAGGCAGATTCTCAACCACTGTGCCATCAGGGAAGCCCAGAATGTCGTCTGCATATTGAAGGAGGGTTCACTTCTCCAGAGGTAGATCTTTTAGGGTTTTAGCTAACGTTTCCCCGAAGATGGTGTGGGAATTTTTGAACCCCTGGGGCAGGACGGCCAAGCAGTATTGTTTTTGTTGTATGTTGAGTCCTGCCACTCACAGCCAAAATTTCTTGTGACTCTGAGACTAATGGAATACAGAAGAAGGCATCATTGAAGTCTAATACAGAATACCATGTCCTGGTGGATGGTAGAATGACCAGCAGGGTGTAGGAATTAGGAACTACTGGATGTATATCCTCTGTGGCTTCACTGACTGTCCTGGCGTCCTTTACCAGGTCCCCAGCAGCCCACGGGGCTCTCATGGTCAGGCCCCTCCCAGGATATGGAGCTCACCTGTGCAGGTAGCCAGCAGCCCACGGGGCTCTCGTGGTTAAGCCCCTCCCAGGATATGGAGCTCACCTGTGCAGGTACCCAGCAGCCCACGGGGCTCTCATTGTCAGGCCCCTCCCAGGATATGGAGCTCACCTGGGCAGCTACCCAGCAGCCCACGGGGCTCTCGTGGTCAGGCCCCTCCCAGGATATGGAGCTCACCTGGGCAGGTACCCAGCAGCTCACGGGGCTCTCGTGGGCAGGCCCCTCCCAGGATATGGAGCTCACCTGGGCAGGTACCCAGCAGCTCACGGGGCTCTCGTGGGCAGGCCCCTCCCTGGATATGGAGCTCCCTTGGACAGGTAACCCGGCAGAGATGGGCACACAGGAACCTTGCACATAGCCCTCATCGCAGAGCACCGCCAGCACACCTGTCGCTCAGAGCTGACACAGAGCACCTCAGAGCAGGGCTTGAACTAACAAACAGCAGCTCCGACATGTCTGTGACCCTAGGCTTCACTCTGTGTGGCCTCCTTCCACCTGGTCTTCCAGGGGCTTCCACTGTAGCCGGGGCACCAGGCCTCTGTCTCCACCCACCACCCCTCCTCTCCCTGACTCCTGGGTTCCTCTCATTAGAAGAGGGTCTTCTTGAAGTTGTCTTCCACTCATGGACCAGATAAAATGATTAGAAAACAAGCCAGGGCTGCCGCCCCTTGTCTATCCTGACTCTCGGGACCCTACACCTGTTCCTTGGATCTGGCCGGTGCAGCAAGGCCCATTATCTGCAACTCTGAGCCCCTGAGGGGCGAGGATTGGCTGACCTGGGCAGCCTGACCCGGCCGGCCAGCCCTTCCCAGGTGTGCCTGGGTTGAGGTCAATATAAACACCCCTCCAGGCAGCAAAAGCCTCTGCAGCTGTGCCTGACGCCATATTCTCTGCCCCGTCAGCAGTCTCGGGGTTGTGCTGCTGGGAGGGAGTAGGGCCCAGGGCTCTATGAGTGGCCCCGTGTGAGTGGGGCTCTGCTGGACTTTCTGCAGGAGTTGCCGGGCTGCCACCTGCTAAAGAAGAGGATGTGTCACCCATACCTGCTGCTGGAATTTCTCCCCGGGCAGAGGTGAGGAAGGAAAAAAGCAGTGGGCACCGGGACAGGACGGGTACCTCAGGCAGGGAAATGGAAAGCTTCCAGAAGAGCGCCCAGGGCCAGGACTGTCCTGGCTGGCCTGCAGGCACCAAGTCGGCCTGCGTGCTGTCGCTGGTGTGACTCCAAGCCCCTTCCTCTAGGCTTTAAAGTCTTTGCACACATTCAGGTGTTTTACCTGGGAAGGGTGGGAAAAGTTCAGCAGCAGCTGGCCTGGGGCTCAGCTCACGTTTACTCAGAGACGCCTCCTCACGGTCCCCCAGCTTTGCAATGAGGACGCTCCTTGCGGGGGAGCTGCTGGCTGCATGGGAGACGATTCCCCACCTCTGACCAACTTCAGAATTGTTTACCACTGGAGCAAGTGCCCTGATAGGGTTTTCCTCTGTATGACCAGTGGGTTCTGTTTTTTTTTTTTTCTTTTTTGGTTCAAGGTAGGTTTTATTCCTCTTTTTGTATTTATAGATATAAGCATGGAAATAATTCATTCATATAAATACGTCTATGGGAAGGACAGACTTGTTTTTCTGTTTTATGTTTTTAAATATTATTTTTTAATTTTTAAATTTTATTTTATTCATTTTTTTATACAGCAGGTTCTTATTGGTTATCTATTTTATACATATAAGTGTATATATGTCAATCCCAGGCTCGCAATTCATCCCACCACCCTGCCACTTTCCCCCCTTGGTGACCATACATTTGTTCTCTACATCTGTGTCTCTATTTCTGCCTTGCAAAGCGGTTCATCTGTACCATTTTTCTAGGTTCCACATGTATGCGTTAATATACGATATTTGTTTTTCTTTTTCTGACTTACTTCACTCTGTATGACAGTCTCTAGATCTATCCACGTCTCTACAAATGACCCAATTTCATTCCTTTTTATGGCTGAGTAATATTCCATTGTATATATGTACCACATCTTTTCCATTTGTCTATCTATGGGCATTTAGGTTGCTTCCATGACCTGGCTATTGTAAATAGTGCTGCAATGAACATTGTGGTGAATGTGTCTTTTTGAATTATGGTTTTCTCTGGGTATATGCCCAGTAGTGGGATTGCTGGGTCATATGATAATTCTATTTTTAGTTTTTTAAGGCACCTCCATACTGTTCTCCATAGTGACTGTATCAATTTACATTCCCACAAATAGTGTAAGAGGGTTCCCTTTTCTCCACACCCTCTCCAGCATTTGTTGTTTGTAGATTTTCTGATGATGCCCATTCTAACTGGTGTGAGGTGATACCTCATTGTAGTTTTGGTTTATATTTCTCTAATAATTAGTGATGTTGAGCAGCTTTTCATGTGCTTCTTGGCCATCTGTATGTCTTCTTGGGACAAATGTCTATTTACGTCATCTGCCCATTTTTGGATTGGGTTGTTTGTTTTTTTACTGTTGAGCTGCATGAGCTGTTGATATATATTGGAGATTAATCCTTTGTCCATTGATTCGTTTGCAAATATTTTCTCCCATTCTGAGGGTTGTCTTTTCGTCGTCTTTGTAGTTTCCTTTGCTTTCCAAAAGCTTTTAGGTTTCATTTGCTCCCATTTGTTTATTTTTGTTTTTTATTCCTTTACTCTAGGAGGTGGATCAAAAAGGATCTTGCTGTGATTTATGTCATAGACTGTTCTGCTTATGTTTTCCTCTAAGAGTTTTATAGTGGCTGGTCTTACATTTAGGTCTCTAATCCATTTTGAGTTTATTTTTGTGTATGGTGTTAGGGAGCATTGTAATTTCATTCTTTTACATGTAGCTGTCCAGTTTTCCCAGCACCACTTACTGAAGACACTGTCTTTTCTCCATTGTATACCCTTGCCTCCTTTGTCATAGATTAGTTAACCATAGTTACGTGGGTTTATCTCTGTGCTTTCTATCCTGTTCTATTGATCTATATTTCTGTTTTTGTGTCAGTACCATATCATCTTGATTACTGTAGCTTTGTAATATAGTCTGAAGTCTGGAAGTCTGATTCCTCCAGTGCTTTTTTTTCCCCTCAAGGCTGCTTTGGCTATCCAGGGTCTTTTGTGTCTCCCTACAAATTTTAAGATTTTTTTTTCTAGTTCTGTAGAAAATGCCAAAGGTATTTTGATAGGGATTGCATTGAATCTGTAGATTGCTTTGGGTAGTATAGTCATTTTCACAATATTGATTCTTCTAATCCAAGAACATGGTATATGTCTCCATCTGTTTATATCATCTTTGATTTCTTTCATCAGTGTCTTATAGTTTTCTGAGTACAGGTCTTTTACTTCCTTAGGTAGGTTTATTCCTAGGTAGTTTATTCTTTTTGTTGCAGTGGTAATGGTATTGTTTCCTTAATTTCTCTTTCTGTTCTTTCATTGTTAGTGTATAGGAATGCAAGCAATTTCTGTGCATTAATTTTGTATCCTGCAACTTTACCAAATTCATTGATTAGCTCCAGTGGTTTTCTGGTGGCATCTTTAGGATTCTCTATCTATGATATGATGTCTTCTGCAAACAGTGACAATTTTACTTCTTTTCCTTTTTGTATTCCTTTTATTTCTTTTTCTTCTCTGATTGCCATGGCTAGGACTTCCAAAACTATGTTGAATAGTAGTGGTGAGAGTGGACATCCTCGTCTTGTTCCTGATCTTAGAGGAAACGCTTTCAGTTTTTCACCATTGAGAATGATGTTTGCTGTGGGTTTGTCATATATGGCCTTTATAAGGTTGAGGTAGTTTCCCTCTATGCCCACACTCTGCAGAGTTTTTAACATAAATGGATGTTGAATTTTCTCAAAATCTTTTCCTGCATCTATTGAGATGATCATATGGTTTTATTCTACAATTTGTTAATATGGTGTATCACATTGATTTGTGTATATTGAAGAATCCTTGCATCCCTGGGATAAACCCCACTTGATCATGGTGTATGATCCTTTTAACGTGTTGTTCGATTCTGGTTGCTAGTATTTTGTTGAGGATTTTTACATCTATATTCATCAGTGATATTGGTCTATAATTTTCTTTCCTTGTAGTATCTTTGTCTGGTTTTGGTATCAGGGTGATGGTGGTCTCATAGAATGAGTTTGGGAGTGTTCCTTCCCCTGCAATTGTTTTGAAGAATTTGAGAAGGTTGGGTGCTAGCTCTTCTCTAAATATTTGATAGAATTCACCTGTGATGCCATCTGGTTCTGGACTTTTGTTTGTTGGAAGATTTTTAATCACAGTTTCAATTTCATTGCTTGTGATAGGTTTGTTCATATTCTCTATTTCTTCCTGATTCAGTCTTGGAAAGTTATCCCTTTCTAAGAATTTGTCCATTTCTTCCAGGTTGTCCATTTTATTGGCATAGAGTTGCTTGTACTAGTCTCTTAGGATGCTTTGTATTCCTGTGGTGTCTGTTGTAACTTCTCCTTTTTCACTTCTAATTTTGTTGATTTGAATCCTCTCCCTCTTTTTCTTGGGTCTGGCTAAAGGCTTATCATTTTTGTTTATCTTCTCAAAGAACCAGCTTTTAGTTTTATTGATCTTTGCTTTCATTTTCTTTGTTTCTATTCCATTTATTTCTGCTCTGATCTTTATGATTCCTTTCCTTCTACTAACTTTGGGTTTTGTTCTTCTTTCTCTAGTTCCTCTGGGTGTAAGGTTAGATTGTTTATTTGAGATTTTTCTTGTTTCTTGAGGTAGGCTTGTATTGCTATAAACTTCCCTCTTAGAACTGCTTTTGCTGCATCCCATTGGTTTTAGATCATCGTGTTTTTGTTGTCATTTGTCTCTAGGTAGTTTTTGATTTCCTCTTTTATTTCTTCAGTGATCTCTTGGTTATTTAGTAACGTATTGCTTAGCCTCCATGTTTTTTTGTTTTTTACGGATTTTTCCCTGTAATTGATTTCTAATCTCATAGCATTGTGGTCGGAACAGCTGCTTGATATGATTTCAGCTTTCTTTAATTTACTGAGGCTTTTTTGTGACCCGAGATGTGATCTATCCTGGAGAACGTTCTGTGTGCAGTTGAGAAGAACATGTAATCTGCTGTTTTTGGATGGAATATCCTATAAATATCAGTTAACTCTATCTGGTCTATTGTGTCATTTAAAGCTTGTGTTTCCTTATTAATTTTCTGTCTGGATGATCTCCACTGGTGTAAGTGAGCTGTTAAAGTCCCCCGCTATTATTGTGTTACTGTCGATTTCCTCTTTTATAGCTGTTAGCAGTTGCCTTATATATTGAGGTGCTCCTATGTTGGGTACATATATATTTATAATTGTTATATCTTCTTCTTGGGTTGATCCCTTGACCGTTATGTAGTGTCTTTCCTTGTCTCTTGTAACATTCTTTATTTTAAAGTCTATTTTATCTGATATGAGTATTGCTACTCCAGCTTTCTTTTGATTTGCATTTGCATAGAATATATTTTTCCATCGCCTCACTTTCAGTCTGTATGTGTCCCTAGGTCTGAAATGGGTCTCTTGTAGACCGCATATATATAGGTCTTGTTTTTGTATCCATTCAGAGAGGCTGTGTCTTTTGGTTGGAACATTTAGTCCATTCATGTTTAAGGTAATTATTGATATGCATATTACTATTTTCTTAATTGTTATGGGTTTGTCTTGTTGGGTCCTTTTCTTCTCTTCTGTTTCCCACTTAGAGAATTTCCTTTAGCATTTGGTGTAGAGCTGGTTTCATGGTGCTGAATTCTCTTAGCTTTTGCTTGTCTGTAGGACTTTTGATTTCTCTGTGAAATCTGAAAGAGATCCTTGCTGGGTGGAGTACTCTTGGTTGTTGGTTCTTCCCTTTCATCACTTTAAATTTATCATGCCACTCCCTTCTGGCTTGTAGATTTTCTGCTGAGAAATCAGCTGTTATGGGAGTTCCCTTTTATGTTATTTGTCATTTTTCCCTTGTTGCTTTCAATAATTTTTCTTTGTCTTTAATTTTTGTCAATTTGGTTACTATGTGTCTTTGCATTTCTCTCCTTTGATTTATCCTGCCTGGGACTCTCTGCACTTCCTGGACTTGGGTGGCTATTTCTTTTCCCATGCTAGGGAAGTTTTTGACTATAATCTCTTCAAATATATTCTTACGTCCTTTCTCTCTCTCTTCTCCTTCTGGGACCCCTATAATGTGAATGTTGTTGCATTTAATGTTGTCCCAGAGGACTCTTAGGGTGTCTTCATTTATTTTCATTCTTTTTCTTTATTCTGTTCCATGGCAGTGATTTCCACCTTTCTGTCTTCCAGGTCACTTATCCGTTCTTCTGCCACAGTTATTCTGCTACTGATTCTTTCTAGTGTATTTTTCATTTCAGTTATTATATTATTCACCTCTGTTTGTTTGTTCTTTAATTCTTCTAGGTGTTTGTTCCTTAATTCTTCTAGGTCTTTGTTAAGCATTTCTTGCATCTTCTCGATCTTTGCCTCCATTCTTTTTTTTTTTAATTTTTTTTTTACGTTTTTTTTTAAACATCTTTATTGAAGTATAATTGCTTCACAATGGTGTGTTAGTTTCTGCTTTATAACAAAGTGAATCAGCTACACATATACACACGTTCCCATATCTCCTCCCTCCCGCATCTCCCTCCCTCCCACCCTCCCCATCCCACCCCCCCAGGCGGTCACAAAGCACCGAGCTGATCTCACTGTGCTATGCGGCTGCTTCCCACTAGCCATCTATTTTACATTTGGTAGTGTATATATGTCCATGACACTCTGTCACCCTGTCACATCTCACCCCTCCCCCTCCCCATATCCTCAAGTCCATTCTTTAGTAGGTCTGTGTCTTTATTCCCATCTTGCCACTAGGTTCTTCATGACCTTTTTTTCCCTTAGATTCCATATACATGTGTTAGCATACTGTATTTGTTCTTCTCTTTCTGACTTACTTCACTCTGTATGACAGACTCTAACTCCATCCACTTCATTACAAATACCTCCATTTCATTTCGTTTTATGGCTGAATAATAGTCCATTGTATATATGTGCCACGTCTTCTTTATCCATTCATCCGACGATGGACACTTAGGTTGCCTCCGTGTCCTGGCTATTGTAAATAGAGCTGCAATGAACATTTTGGTACATGACTCTTTTTGAATTATGGTTTTCTCAGGGTATATGCCCAGTAGTGGGATTGCTGGGTCGTATGGTAGTTCTATTTTTAGTTTTTTAAGGAACCTCCATACTGTTCTCCATAGTGGCTGTATCAATTTGCACCAACAGTGCAAGAGTGTTCCCTTTTCTCCACACCCTCTCCAGCATTTATTGTTTCTAGATTTTTTGATGATGGCTATTCTGACCGGTGTGAGATGATACCTCATTGTAGTTTTGGTTTGCATTTCTCTAATGATTAATGATGTTGAACATTCTTTCATGTGTCTGTTGGCCATCTGTATATCTTCTTTGGAGAAATGTCTATTTAGGTCTTCTACCCATTTTTGGATTGGGTTGTTTGTTTTTTTGTTATTGAGCTGCATGAGCTGCTTCTAAATCTTGGAGATTAATCCTTTGTCATTTGCTTCATTTGCAAATATTTTCTCCCATTATGAGGGTTGTCTTTTGGTCTTGTTTATGGTTTCCTTTGCTGTGCAAAAGCTTTTAGTTTCATTAGGTCCCATTTGTTTATCTGTGTTTTTATTTCCATTTCTCTAGGAGCTGGGTCAAAAAGCATCTTGCTGTGATGTATGTCATAGAGTGTTCTGCCTATGTTTTCCTCTAAGAGTTTGATAGTGTCTGGCCTTACACTTAGGTCTTTAATCCATTTTGAGTTTATTTTTGTGTATGGTGTCAGGGAGCGTTCTAATTTCATACTTTTACATGTACCTGTCCAATTTTCCCAGCACCACTTATTGAAGAGGCTGTCTTTTCTCCACTGTATATGCTTGCCTCCTTTATCAAAGATAAGGTGACCATATGTGTGTGGGTTTATCTCTGGGCTTTCTATCCTGTTCCATTGATCTGTATTTCTGTTTTTGTGTCAGTACCAAACTGTCTTGATTACTGTAGCTTTGTAATATAGTCTGAAGTCAGGGAGCCTGATTCCTCCAGCTCCATTTTTCATTCTCAAGATTGCTTTGGCTATTCGGGGTCTTTTGTGTCTCCATACAAATTGTGAAATTTTTTGTTCTAGTTCTGTGAAAGATGCCAGTGGTAATTTGATAGGGATTGCATTGAATCTGTAGATTGCTTTGGGTAGTAGAGTCATTTTCACAATGTTGATTCTTCCAATCCAAGAACATGGTATCTCTCTCCATCAATTTTATCATCTTTAATTTCTTCCATCAGTGTCCTATAATTTTCTGCATACAGGTCTTTTGTCTCCTTAGGTAGGTTTATTCCTAGATATTTTATTCTTTTTGTTTTTGCCTCCATTCTTTTGCCAAGGTCTTGGATCATCTTCACTATCTTTATTCTGATTCTTTTTCTGGAAGGTTCCCTATCTCCACCTCATTTCGTTTTTTTTCCTGGGGTTTTATCTTGTTCCTTGATCTGGTATAAAGTCTTCTGCCTTTTCATTTTGTCTGTCTTTCTGTGAATGTGGTTTTCCTTCCACAGGCTTCAGAATTGTAGTTCTTCTTCCTTCTGCTGTCTGCTCTCCAGTGGATGAGTCTATCTTAGAGGCTTGTGCAAGCTTCCTGATGGGAGGGACTGGTGGTGGGTAGAGCTGGGTGTTGCTTTGGTGGGCAGAGCTTTAATCCGCTTGTCTGCAGATTAAATAAAACTTTAATAAAAAGTTTAATCCGCTTGTCTGCTGATCCATGGGGCTGGGTTCCCTCCCTGTTGGTTGTTTGGCCTGAGGCAACCCAGCACTGGAGCTTACCTTGCTCTTGGTGGGGCTAATAGCGGACTCTGGGAGGGCTCACACCAAGGAGTATTTCCCAGAACTTCTGCTGCCAGTGTCGTTGTCCTCACGGTGAGCCACAGCCACAGCCACCACCTGCCTCTGCACGAGACCCTCTAAAACTATCAGGTAGTTCTGGTCATTCTCCTACGGGGTCACTGCTCCTTCCCCTGGGCCCTGATGTGCACACTACTTTGTGTGTGTCCTCCAAGAGTGGGGTATCTGAGTGGAGTTGAGACTCTGAGACTCTGCGTGGAGTCGCACAGACTCTGGGTCCTGTGAAGCTTCGATGTTTTGTGGTTCTAGAAATCCTATAGGAGACGGTCCACAGCAGGTGAAGCTAATGCTCTCAGTAGAGGTGATGAAGCCAAAGATCTGCAGTTCCAACTAGAGGTGCCGATGTACATACAGGACAAAATCATCTCGTGTGAATGTAGTTCAGGCATGTTTAAGATGAATGGAGCCATGTTAATGCCTACCATATTCTATCTTGAGCCTCTCCTCAGGGACCCCCTCCTCAGTTCCTGAGGCTCCTGTAAGTCATGTAAAGGGGACTGGAGAGTGGACTCTGTCCAGTCTGGGCCCTGAGTTACCCTGTGTGTATCTTAGGATACTTTGTATTTCTGTGGTGTCTGTTGTAACATCATCTCTTTCATTTCAGATTTATTTGGGCCCTTTCTTTTTAAAAAAAACATACTATTGTTGTCTTTTATTCTTTACAGAAGTGTAATAAGTGTTTGATCTACTATCCTCACTCTATGTATACTTTTTGCAGTGAGATTTTTACTTTACTTTGTTTTCTTGCTACTATCAATAATTAGTGAGACTTCTGTTAAGCTATCTTCAACATTGCTTATAAAGCTGCTTTATTAGTGATGACAGAGCCTTAATGGAAGTCATGTTCTGGTTGTAAAGTAGAATGCAATGTGCCAGCAAAAAGCCCCTAAGTTTATGTCTCATTACTTCTTGTTCTTTTTTTAATTTAATTTTTATTTTTTATCAGACCAAATTTGATTAAAATGTTTTGTTTCTTCTAGGTGTGCAAGATGTGGTTCTTTTAAACATATACATATATCTATTCTTCTTTGGATCATTTTCCCATGTAGGTTATGACACAATGTTGAGTAATCTTCTCTTGGTATTATGTAGGTCTTTGGTGATTGCATATTTCACATGTGTTTCTATATCTATGTTAACCCCAATATCCTAATATATCCAATCCTCACACCTTTCCATTTGGTGAAACATAAGTTTCCTTAATGAATCTGTGATTGCATTTCTCTGTGGAAATATCTTCATTGGTATCAATTTTTAGCTAAGACCTATAAGTGATATTATAGGATATGTGTCTTTTGTTTTCTGACTTAGTACAATTTGCCTGATTACCTCAAGAATCATACATGGTGCTGCAAATGGCATTGTTTCATTTTTTTCCCTGGCTAATATTCCATCTGTACGTGAACCAGTTCTTCTTTGGCCACGCAACTCTTGATGGACTTATTGGTTGCATCCATGTCTTGGCTATTGTAATACTGCTGCAATGCACATTTGCTTGCCTGTGTCTTTCCAGATCTATCTTCCTATGTTATAGGCCAAGGAGTGGGCTTGCTGTATCATATGGTAGCTCAGGGTGTACGTTTTAAGGGCACCACCATTCAGTTCTCATTAGTGGCTCTTTCCAGGTTACGTCCAACTTAAAGTTGAGGGTATGCATTTCTCCAAAACACCTTCAGTATTTATTGTTTGTAGTTTTATTGCTGATGGTTATTCTGACAGGTACGAGCTGAGACCTCTTTGTGGTTGAACTTGCATGTGTCCCATAATCTGTTGAAACTGAGCTTTAAAGCATGTCCCTTTTATTTATCAAACTGTGATTACAGCTTAGTTCTTCAAAGAGTTTACTTAAAGTATGTGTCACATTTTGACCTTTTTTGGCCATTACCCTCCCTCAAGACATTTTGAGGGCAGGTTTCATTTACAGCCCTGCATTACTTGTTCATATGAAGTGACCATTAGCACAGGCTTTAAAGCTGCTTTTGCAGGTAACGGCCAGAAGGCAGCAGCCTTTCTATGTTCTCCACTCTGGTAACTAGGGAAACACACTTTCCGGCCACTGGTGGCCCTCGGTCATAAATTAGAGTGCAATGTGCCCGGAAAAACACACAAATGCTGATGTTTCCTTACTTTAGTTTTGTTTTTTAGATTTAATTTATATTTATTATTGGAGCAATATTCCATTGTGTACATGGACCACTTCGTCTTGGTGCATTCCTCGGTTGATGGACATTTTTGTTGCTTCCAAGTATTGGCTATGGTAAATAGTGCTGGAGTGCGGGATTGCCAGCCTGTGACTTTATGATTTTCATTTTCTCAGGTGATAGGCCCAGCAGTGGTTGTGACTGATTGACTGGTAGCTCAATGTTTCCCTTTTCAAAGCACCTACATTGTGTTTTCATTAGTGGCTCTTTACATGCCCCCCCTTACAAGCGAGGGTACGCATTTCTCCACACTCCCTTCAGCATTTATTTTTTGCAGCATTTTTCCTAATGGCCATTCTGACTGCTGTGAGCTGATAGGTTTTTGTACTATGGGTATTCATGTCATTAAAATTTCTAAAATTCATCAGTTTTCCACACCTTTTATTTTCTGTTTAAAAAAAAAGAAAAAAGTGTGAGTACAATATACCTCTTGAAAGTGTCTTCTTGGAACGTTGCCCTCATTTGAATTTTTTGGTCAATTTTCAACACCAGGATTGTTTTGGAGGGTAGGTGTCATTTACAAGACTACGGTTATCTGAATACTTAGTGACCTTAAGAAATGGGTTTAAAGCTTCTGTTGTGGGAAACGGCCACAATGAGGTACCATTTCTCCATTCCTAAATCTGGGTACTAGGGCACGAGCCTTTCTGGAAGTCGTGTTCCTAGGTTGTAAATTAGAATGGAATGTGCCAGGAGATAGCCCCATATGTTTATGTCTCATTACTTCTTCTTGGTTTTTTAAATTTTTTAAATCGGTGTTAAGATTAGAATATTGTTTGTCCTAAGTGTACACAGTGGGGTTCATTTATACATTATATACGTCTATTCATGTACAGATCCTCTTCCCATGTAAAATATTACAGAATGTTCCGTAGACCCCCCTTAATATATGGTCTGGCTTTTTGATATATGTATATAATATGTATATATATACGTATAGTAACACTAATCTTCATTTATCCATTGCCCCCACCTTTCCTTATACATGAGCAGAGTTTGATTTCTAAGCACGTGAGTGTCTTTCTCTTTGGAAATATGTCCATTTCTGTCAGTTATTAGATAACACCATAAGTGATATCATAGGGTATAGGTCTTTTGCTTTCCGACATACCTCATGTTTTGTGATTATTTCCAGGCTCATCTATGGTGCCTCAAAGAGCAGTGCTTCATTATTTTCCATGGCTTATATTCCATTGTGTACATGGATCACTTCTTCTTGGTGCATTCCTCGGTTGATGGACATTTTCATTGCTTCCAAGTGCTGGCTATGGTAAATATTGCTGGCGTACAGGTTTGCCAGCCTGTGACTTTTTGATTCTCATTTTCTCAGGTGATAGGCCAAGCAGTGATTGTGATTGATTGACTGGTAGCTCAATGTTTCCCTTTTCAAAGCACCTACATTGTGTTTTCATTAGTGGCTCTTTACATGCCCCCCTTACTACCGAGGGTACGCATTTCTCCACACTCACTTCACCATTTATTCTTCGCAGCATTTTCCTAATGGCCATTGTGACTGCTGTGAGCTGATAGGTTTTTGTAATATGGGTATGCATGTCATTAAAAATTTTAAAATTCATCATATTCCTATGCCTTTTTCTTTTCTCTTAAAAGAAAAAACCGTGAGTACAATATAGCTCTTGAAATTGTCTTCTTCGAAGGTTGCCCTCTTTTGAATTTTTTGGTCGATTTTTGACCCCAGAAATTTTCTGGAGGGCAGGTGTCATTTACAGAACTGCAAGTTGGTGAAAATTTAGTGACCTTTTCCATTGGGTTCAAAGCTGCTGTTGTGGGAAACGGCCACAAGGATGTAGCATTTCCCCATTCCCCAAGCTGGGTACTAGGGCAGCAGAGCCTTTCTGGAAGTCATTGTCCTAGGTTGTAAATTAGAATGGAATTTGCCAGGAGAAATCCCCATAAGTTTATGTCTCATTACTTCTTCTTGGTTTTTAAAATTTTTTTAATCTGGGTAAAGTTTAGACTATTGTTTCTCCTAGGTGTACACAATCTGGTTCATTTGTACATTATGTATGTCTATTAATGTACAGATCCTCTTCCCATGTAAAATATTACAGTGTTCCATCGACCTCCCTTGCTATATATTCGGTCTTTTTGATACATGTATATAATATGTATTTGTATATGGATAGTAACACTAATCATTTCTCAATTTCCCCCCTCCTTTCCTTTTAGATGAGCATAGTTTGTTTTCTACGCCTGTGAGTGTCTTTCTCTTTGGAAATATGTTCATCTGTGTCAGTTATTAGATAATGCCATAAGTGATAATATAGGCTATAGGTCTTTTGCTTTCCGACCTACTTCATGTTTTGTGATTATCTCCAGGCTCATCTATGGTGCCTCAAAGAGCAGTGCTTCAATGTTTTCCATGGCTAATATTCCATTGTGTACATGGACCACTTTTTCATGGTGCATTCCTCTGTTGATGGACATTTTCGTTGCTTCCAAGTGTTGCCTATGGTAAATATTGCTGGAGTGCAGGATTGCCAGCCTGCGATTTTTGATTTTCATTCTCTCAGGTGATAGACCCAGCAGTGGGTATGATTGATTGACTGGTATGGTAGCTCAACGTTTACCTTTTCAAGGCACCTCAATTGTGCTTTCATTAGTGGCTCTTACTGCGTCCCCCCTTAGAATCGAGGGTACGCATCTCTCCACAATCACGTCAGCATTTATTGTTTGCAGCATTTTTGTTGATGGTCATTCTGACTGGTGTGAGCTGATAGGTTTTTGTAATTTGGGTTTACATGTCTGTAAAAATTCCTACAATTCATCATTTTTCCACGCCTTTTGCTTTTCTGTTAAAAGAAAAAAAGTGTGAGTATAATATACCTCTTCAAATTTTCTTTTTGGAAGGTTGCACTCTAGAGTTTTTTGGTCGATTTTCGACCTCAGTATATTTTGGAGGGCGGGTGTCATTTACAGACCTGCAATTGGTGAATATTTAGTGACCTTTTGCAGTGGGTTTAAAGCTGCTGTTGTGGGAAACGACCACAAGGATGCAGCATTTCTCCATTCCCAAATCTGGGTACTAGGGCAGCAGAGCCGTTCTGGAAGTCGTTTGCCTAGGTTGTAAATTTGAATGGAATGTGCCAGGAGAACCCCCCATAAGTTTATGTCTCATTACTCCTAGTTCGTTGTTTTAATTTTTTCAATTGGGGTAATGGTTAGAATGTTGCTTGTCCAATGTGTACACACTCTGGTTCATCTACATATTCTATATACCTATTTATGTAGAGATCCTCTTCCCGTGTAAATTATTACAGAGTGTTCCGTAAACCTTCCTTGCTATATGGTCGTTCTTTTTGATATATGTATATAATATGTATTTGTATACCTATGGTAACGCAAATCTTCATTTATCCATTCCCCCCACCTTTCCTTTTAGATAAGCATAGTTTTTTTTAATAAGTCTGTGATTGACTTTCTCTGTGGAAATATGTTCATTTGTGTCAGTTATTAGAGAACGCCTATAAGTGATATCATGGGATATAGGACTTTTGCTTTCCGACTTACCTCATGTTCTGTGATTATCTCCAAGATCATCTATGGTGCCTCAAAGAGCAGTGTTTCATTGTTTTCCATGGCTAGTATTCATTGTGTACATGGGCCGCTTCTTCCTTTTCCTTTCATCTGTTGATGGACATTTTGGTTGCTTCACTGTCTTGTCTATTGTGAATAAGGCTGCAGTGCAGCTTTTGCAGCCCGGGTCTTCTTCATTCTGGTCTTCTCAGGTGAGAGGCCCATTGGTGCGCCTGCTGGATTGAATGGTACCTCAATTTTTCCTTTTCAACGCAGCTCCTTTCTGTTCTCATTATTAGCGTTTAACCCTTTTACATCTCACCAGCAGCTAGAGGGTACACAGTTCTCTAAAACCTCTTCAGCATTGACTGTTTGTAGACTTTTTGCCAACGGTCAGTCGACGGGTGTGAGTTGAGAACTTTTCGTAGATTAGATTGCATGAGTCTAATACTTCCTGAGGTTGAGCTTTTATCCATTTCCCTTTCTTTAAAAAGAGAGTGAGTAAAACTTACCTCTTCATACTAGCTTCGTGAACATTTTGCCTGTTTTGAATTTTTTTTATCCATTCCCTACCTCAGCACAATTTTGAGGGCAGGTGTCCTTTACAGCCCTGCGTCCTTGTGAATGAATGGTAAGTGACCATTAGCTGTGGGTTAAAAGCTGCTCTTGCGGGAATCGGCCACAAGGCGGCAGCATTTCTCCTTTACCAAATCTGGTTACTAGGGCAACAGAGCCTTACTGGAAGTGGTGTTCTAGGTTGCAAATTAGAATGGAATGTGCGAGGCAAAAGCCCTTTAAGTTTATGTCTCATTACTTCTTGTTGGTATTTTTAACTTAATTTTTATTTTTTATCACAGCAAACTTGATTACAACGTTTTGTTTGTTCTAGGTGTGCAAGATGTGGTTCTTTCACACATATACATATATCTATTCTTCTTCGGATCCTTTTCCCATGTAGGTTATGACACAGTGTTGAGTAGTCTTCTCTTGGTATTGCGTAGGTCTTTGGTGATTATGTATTTCACGTGTGTTTGTGTCTCTCTGTTAACCTCAATATGGTAATGTATCCAATCCTCACACCTTTCCATTTGGTGAACCATAAGTTTTTTTAATGAATCTATGATAGTGTTTCTCTGTGGAAATACCTTTGTCTGTATCATTTTTTAGGTAACACCTATATGTGATATGATAGGCTATGTGTCTTTCGCTTTCTCACTTACTCCGAGTTGCGTGATTACTTCTAGACTCATCTATGGTGCTGCAAATGGCATTGTTTCATTTTTTCACTAGCTCATATTCCATCTGTACAGGTAGCAGTTCTTCTTTGTCCACCCATCTGTCGGTGGACTTTTTGGTTACTTCCATATCTTGGCCATTGTAATACTGTGCAATGCAGATTTGCGTGCCTGTGTCCTTCCAATTCTGTCTTCTTAGGTTATAGGTCCAGGAATAGGTCTGCTGGATCATATGGTAGCTCAATGTTTACCTTTTAAAGGCACCTTTATTCTGATCTCTTTAGTGGCTCTTTCCAGGTTACGTCCCACTTAAAGTGGAGGGTATGTATTTCTTCCCAGCACCTTCAGCATTTATTCTTTGTAGTTTTTGCTGATGGTTATTCTGAGTGGTGTGAGCTGATACCTCTTTGTGGTTGAATTTGCATGTGTCTCATAATGCGTTGAAATTGAGCTTTAAGACTTGTCCTTTTTATTTTTCCAGCTGTGATTGGAGCTTATTTCTTCAAAGTGTTTTCTTAAAGTATGTGTCACCGTTTGAAATATTTTGGCCATGATCTCCCTCAAGACATTTTGAGGGCAGGTTTCATTTACAGCCCTGCAGTACTTGTTCATATGAAGTGACCATTAGCTCAGGCTTTAAACCTGCTTTTGCAGGTAACGGCCAGAGAGCGGCAGCCTTTCTACGTTCCCCTTGCTGCTACTAGGGAAACAGACCTACCGGTCCGTGGTGTTCTTCGGTTATAAATTAGAGTGCAATGTGCCCGGATAAACCCACAAATGTTGATGTCTCCTTGCTTTTCTTTGTTTTTAAATTTAATTTATATTTATTATTAATTAGAGTAATATTCCATTGTGTACGTGGACCACTTCTTCTTGGTGCATTCCTCGGTTGATGGACATTTTCATTGCTTCCAAGTGTTGGCTATGGTAAATATTGCTGGCGTACAGGTTTGCCAGCCTGTGACTTTTTGATTCTCATTTTCTCAGGTGATAGGCCAAGCAGTGGTTGTGATTGATTGACTGGTAGCTCAATGTTTCCCTTTTCAAAGCACCTACATTGTGTTTTCATTAGTGGCTCTTTACATGCCCCCCCTTACCACCGAGGGTACGCATTTCTCCACACTCCCTTCACCGTTTATTTTTTGCAGCACTTTTCCTAATGGCCATTGTGACTGCTGCGAGCTGATAGGTTTTTGTAATATGGGTATGCATGTCATTAAAATTTTTAAAATTCATCATATTCCTACGCCTTTTTCTTTTCTCTTAAAAGAAAAAACCGTGAGTACAATATAGCTCTTGAAATTGTCTTCTTCGAAGGTTGCCCTCTTCTGAATTTTTTGGTCGATTTTTGACCCCAGAAATTTTCTGGAGGGCAGGCGCCATTTACAGAACTGCAAGTTGGTGAAAATTTAGTGACCTTTTGCAGTGGGTTCAAAGCTGCTGTTGTGGGAAACGTCCACAAGGAGGTAGCATTTCTCCATTCCCCAATCTGGGTACTAGGGCAGCAGAGCCTTTCTGGAAGTCATTGTCCTAGGTTGTAAATTAGAATGGAATTTGCCAGGAGAAATCCCCATAAGTTTATGTCTCATTACTTCTTCTTGGTTTTTAAAATTTTTTTAATCTGGGTAAAGTTTAGAAAATTGTTTGTCCTAGGTGTACACAATCTGGTTCATTTGTACATTATGTATGTCTATTAATGTACAGATCCTCTTCCCATGTAAAATATTACAGTGTTCCGTCGACCTCCCTTGCTATATGTTCGGTCTTTTTGATACATGTATATAATATGTATTTGTATATGTATAGTCACACTAATCTTCATTTCTCAATTTCCCCCCTCCTTTCCTTTTAGATGAGCATAGTTTGTTTTCTACGCCTGTGAGTGTCTTTCTCTTTGGAAATATGTTCATCTGTGTCAGTTATTAGATAATGCCGTACGTGATAATATGGGATATAGGTCTTTTGCTTTCCGACCTCCTTCATGTTTTGTGATTATCTCCAGGCTCATCTATGGTGCCTCAAAGAGCAGTGCTTCAATGTTTTCCATGGCTAATATTCCATTGTGTACATGGACCACTTCTTCTTGGTGCATTCCTCTGTTGATGGACATTTTCGTTGCTTCCAAGCGTTGCCTATGGTAAATATTGCTGGAGTGCAGGATTGCCAGCCTGCGATTTTTGATTTTCATTCTCTCAGGTGATAGACCCAGCAGTGGGTATGATTGATTGACTGGTATGGTAGCTCAACGTTTACCTTTTCAAGGCACCTCAATTGTGCTGTCATTAGTGGCTCTTACCACGTCCCCCTTAGAATCGAGGGTACGCATTTCTCCACAATCACGTCAGCATTTCTTGTTTGCAGCATTTTTGTTGATGGCCATTCTGACTGGGGTGAGCTGATAGGTTTTTGTAATTTGGGTTTACATGTCTGTAAAAATTCCTACAATTCATCATTTTTCCACGCCTTTTGCTTTTCTGTTAAAAGAAAAAAGAGTGTGAGTATAATATACCTCTTCAAATTTTCTTTTTGGAAGGTTGCACTCTAGAATTTTTTGGTCGATTTTCGACCTCAGTATTTTTTGGAGGGCAGGTGTCATTTACAGAACTGCAATTGGTGAACATTTAGTGACCTTTTGCAGTGGGTTTAAAGCTGCTGTTGTGGGAAACGGCCACAAGGATGCAGCATTTCTCCATTCCCAAATCGGGGTACTAGGGCAGCAGAGCCGTTCTGGAAGTCGTTTGCCTAGGTGGTCAATTTGAATGGAATGTGCCAGGAAAACCCCCCATAAGTTTATGTCTCATTACTCCTAGTTCGTTGTTTTAATTTTTTCAATTGGGGTAATGGTTAGAATGTTGCTTGTCCAAGGTGTACACACTCTGGTTCATCTACATATTCTATATACCTATTTATGTAGAGATCCTCTTCCCGTGTAAATTATTACAGAGTGTTCCGTAAACCTTCCTTGCTATATGGTCGGTCTTTTTGATATATGTATATAATATGTATTTGTATACATATGGTAACGCTAATCTTCATTTATCCATTCCCCCACCTTTCCTTTTAGATAAGCATAGTTTTTTTTTTTAATAAGTCTGTGATGGACTTTCTCTGTGGAAATATGTTCATTTGTGTCAGTTATTAGAGAACGCCTATAAGTGATATCATGGGATATAGGACTTTTGCTTTCCGACTTACCTCATGTTCTGTGATTATCTCCAAGATCATCTATGGTGCCTCAAAGAGCAGTGTTTCATTGTTTTCCATGGCTAGTATTCATTGTGTACATGGGCCGCTTCTTCCTTTTCCTTTCATCTGTTGATGGACATTTTGGTTGCTTCACTGTCTTGTCTATTGTGAATAAGGCTGCAGTGCAGCTTTTGCAGCCCGGGTCTTCTTCATTCTGGTCTTCTCAGGTGAGAGGCCCATTGGTGCGCCTGCTGGATTGAATGGTACCTCAATTTTTCCTTTTCAACGCAGCTCCTTTCTGTTCTCATTATTAGCGTTTAACCCTTTTACATCTCACCAGCAGCTAGAGGGTACACAGTTCTCTAAAACCTCTTCAGCATTGACTGTTTGTAGACTTTTTGCCAATGGTCAGTCGACGGGTGTGAGTTGAGAACTTTTCGTAGATTAGATTGCATGAGTCTAATACTTCCTGAGGTTGAGCTTTTATCCATTTCCCTTTCTTTAAAAAGAGAGTGAGTAAAACTTACCTCTTCATACTAGCTTCGTGAACATTTTGCCTGTTTTGAATTATTTTTATCCATTCCCTACCTCAGCACAATTTTGAGGGCAGGTGTCCTTTACAGCCCTGCGTCCTTGTGAATGAATGGTAAGTGACCATTAGCTGTGGGTTAAAAGCTGCTGTTGCGGGAATCGGCCACAAGGCGGCAGCATTTCTCCTTTACCAAATCTGGTTACTAGGGCAACAGAGCCTTACTGGAAGTGGTGTTCTAGGTTGTAAATTAGAATGGAATGTGCGAGGCAAAAGCCCTTTAAGTTTATGTCTCATTACTTCTTGTTGGTATTTTTAACTTAATTTTTATTTTTTATCACAGCAAACTTGATTACAATGTTTTGTTTGTTCTAGGTGTGCAAGATGTGGTTCTTTCACACATATACATATATCTATTCTTCTTCGGATCCTTTTCCCATGTAGGTTATGACACAGTGTTGAGTAGTCTTCTCTTGGTATTGCGTAGGTCTTTGGTGATTATATATTTCACATGTGTTTGTATCTCTCTGTTCACCTCAATACGGTAATGTATCCAATCTTCACACCTTTCCATTTGGTGAACCATAAGTTTTTTAAATGAATCTATGATAGTGTTTCTCTGTGGAAATACCTTTGTCTGTATCATTTTTTAGGTAACACCTATATGTGATATGATAGGCTATGTGTCTTTCGCTTTCTCACTTACTCCGAGTTGCGTGATTACTTCTAGACTCATCTATGGTGCTGCAAATGGCATTGTTTCATTTTTTCACTAGCTCATATTCCATCTGTACAGGTAGCAGTTCTTCTTTGTCCACCCATCTGTCGTTGGACTTTTTGGCTACTTCCGTATCTTGGCCATTGTTATACTATGCAATGCAGATTTGCGTACCTGTGTCCTTCCAATTCTGTCTTCTTAGGTTATAGGTCCAGGAATAGGTCTGCTGGATCATATGGTAGCTCAATGTTTACCTTTTAAAGGCACCTCTATTCTGATCTCTTTAGTGGCTCTTTCCAGGTTACGTCCCACTTAAAGTGGAGGGTATGTATTTCTTCCCAGCACCTTCAGCATTTATTCTTTGTAGTTTTTGCTGATGGTTATTCTGAGTGGTGTGAGCTGATACCTCTTTGTGGTTGAATTTGCATGTGTCTCATAATGCGTTGAAATTGAGCTGTAAGACATGTCCTTTTTATTTTTCCAGCTGTGATTGGAGCTTATTTCTTCAAAGTGTTTTCTTAAAGTATGTGTCACCGTTTGAAATATTTTGGCCATGATCTCCCTCAAGACATTTTGAGGGCAGGTTTCATTTACAGCCCTGCAGTACTTGTTCATATGAAGTGACCATTAGCTCAGGCTTTAAACCTGCTTTTGCAGGTAACGGCCAGAGAGCGGCAGCCTTTCTACGTTCCCCTTGCTGCTACTAGGGAAACAGACCTACCGGTCCGTGGTGTTCTTCGGTTATAAATTAGAGTGCAATGTGCCCGGATAAACCCACAAATGTTGATGTCTCCTTGCTTTTCTTTGTTTTTAAATTTAATTTATATTTATTATTAATTAGAGTAATATTCCATTGTGTACGTGGACCACTTCTTCTTGGTGCATTCCTCGGTTGATGGACATTTTCATTGCTTCCAAGTGTTGGCTATGGTAAATATTGCTGGCGTACAGGTTTGCCAGCCTGTGACTTTTTGATTCTCATTTTCTCAGGTGATAGGCCAAGCAGTGGTTGTGATTGATTGACTGGTAGCTCAATGTTTCCCTTTTCAAAGCACCTACATTGTGTTTTCATTAGTGGCTCTTTACATGCCCCCCCTTACCACCGAGGGTACGCATTTCTCCACACTCCCTTCACCGTTTATTTTTTGCAGCACTTCTCCTAATGGCCATTGTGACTGCTGCGAGCTGATAGGTTTTTGTAATATGGGTATGCATGTCATTAAAATTTTTAAAATTCATCATATTCCTACGCCTTTTTCTTTTCTCTTAAAAGAAAAAACCGTGAGTACAATATAGCTCTTGAAATTGTCTTCTTCGAAGGTTGCCCTCTTCTGAATTTTTTGGTCGATTTTTGACCCCAGAAATTTTCTGGAGGGCGGGCGCCATTTACAGAACTGCAAGTTGGTGAAAATTTAGTGACCTTTTGCAGTGGGTTCAAAGCTGCTGTTGTGGGAAACGTCCACAAGGAGGTAGCATTTCTCCATTCCCCAATCTGGGTACTAGGGCAGCAGAGCCTTTCTGGAAGTCATTGTCCTAGGTTGTAAATTAGAATGGAATTTGCCAGGAGAAATCCCCATAAGTTTATGTCTCATTACTTCTTCTTGGTTTTTAAAATTTTTTTAATCTGGGTAAAGTTTAGAAAATTGTTTGTCCTAGGTGTACACAATCTGGTTCATTTGTACATTATGTATGTCTATTAATGTACAGATCCTCTTCCCATGTAAAATATTACAGTGTTCCGTCGACCTCCCTTGCTATATGTTCGGTCTTTTTGATACATGTATATAATATGTATTTGTATATGTATAGTCACACTAATCTTCATTTCTCAATTTCCCCCCTCCTTTCCTTTTAGATGAGCATAGTTTGTTTTCTACGCCTGTGAGTGTCTTTCTCTTTGGAAATATGTTCATCTGTGTCAGTTATTAGATAATGCCGTACGTGATAATATGGGATATAGGTCTTTTGCTTTCCGACCTCCTTCATGTTTTGTGATTATCTCCAGGCTCATCTATGGTGCCTCAAAGAGCAGTGCTTCAATGTTTTCCATGGCTAATATTCCATTGTGTACATGGACCACTTCTTCTTGGTGCATTCCTCTGTTGATGGACATTTTCGTTGCTTCCAAGCGTTGCCTATGGTAAATATTGCTGGAGTGCAGGATTGCCAGCCTGCGATTTTTGATTTTCATTCTCTCAGGTGATAGACCCAGCAGTGGGTATGATTGATTGACTGGTATGGTAGCTCAACGTTTACCTTTTCAAGGCACCTCAATTGTGCTGTCATTAGTGGCTCTTACCACGTCCCCCTTAGAATCGAGGGTACGCATTTCTCCACAATCACGTCAGCATTTCTTGTTTGCAGCATTTTTGTTGATGGCCATTCTGACTGGGGTGAGCTGATAGGTTTTTGTAATTTGGGTTTACATGTCTGTAAAAATTCCTACAATTCATCATTTTTCCACGCCTTTTGCTTTTCTGTTAAAAGAAAAAAGAGTGTGAGTATAATATACCTCTTCAAATTTTCTTTTTGGAAGGTTGCACTCTAGAATTTTTTGGTCGATTTTCGACCTCAGTATTTTTTGGAGGGCAGGTGTCATTTACAGAACTGCAATTGGTGAACATTTAGTGACCTTTTGCAGTGGGTTTAAAGCTGCTGTTGTGGGAAACGGCCACAAGGATGCAGCATTTCTCCATTCCCAAATCGGGGTACTAGGGCAGCAGAGCCGTTCTGGAAGTCGTTTGCCTAGGTGGTCAATTTGAATGGAATGTGCCAGGAAAACCCCCCATAAGTTTATGTCTCATTACTCCTAGTTCGTTGTTTTAATTTTTTCAATTGGGGTAATGGTTAGAATGTTGCTTGTCCAAGGTGTACACACTCTGGTTCATCTACATATTCTATATACCTATTTATGTAGAGATCCTCTTCCCGTGTAAATTATTACAGAGTGTTCCGTAAACCTTCCTTGCTATATGGTCGGTCTTTTTGATATATGTATATAATATGTATTTGTATACATATGGTAACGCTAATCTTCATTTATCCATTCCCCCACCTTTCCTTTTAGATAAGCATAGTTTTTTTTTTTAATAAGTCTGTGATGGACTTTCTCTGTGGAAATATGTTCATTTGTGTCAGTTATTAGAGAACGCCTATAAGTGATATCATGGGATATAGGACTTTTGCTTTCCGACTTACCTCATGTTCTGTGATTATCTCCAAGATCATCTATGGTGCCTCAAAGAGCAGTGTTTCATTGTTTTCCATGGCTAGTATTCATTGTGTACATGGGCCGCTTCTTCCTTTTCCTTTCATCTGTTGATGGACATTTTGGTTGCTTCACTGTCTTGTCTATTGTGAATAAGGCTGCAGTGCAGCTTTTGCAGCCCGGGTCTTCTTCATTCTGGTCTTCTCAGGTGAGAGGCCCATTGGTGCGCCTGCTGGATTGAATGGTACCTCAATTTTTCCTTTTCAACGCAGCTCCTTTCTGTTCTCATTATTAGCGTTTAACCCTTTTACATCTCACCAGCAGCTAGAGGGTACACAGTTCTCTAAAACCTCTTCAGCATTGACTGTTTGTAGACTTTTTGCCAATGGTCAGTCGACGGGTGTGAGTTGAGAACTTTTCGTAGATTAGATTGCATGAGTCTAATACTTCCTGAGGTTGAGCTTTTATCCATTTCCCTTTCTTTAAAAAGAGAGTGAGTAAAACTTACCTCTTCATACTAGCTTCGTGAACATTTTGCCTGTTTTGAATTATTTTTATCCATTCCCTACCTCAGCACAATTTTGAGGGCAGGTGTCCTTTACAGCCCTGCGTCCTTGTGAATGAATGGTAAGTGACCATTAGCTGTGGGTTAAAAGCTGCTGTTGCGGGAATCGGCCACAAGGCGGCAGCATTTCTCCTTTACCAAATCTGGTTACTAGGGCAACAGAGCCTTACTGGAAGTGGTGTTCTAGGTTGTAAATTAGAATGGAATGTGCGAGGAAAAAGCCCTTTAAGTTTATGTCTCATTACTTCTTGTTGGTATTTTTAACTTAATTTTTATTTTTTATCACAGCAAACTTGATTACAATGTTTTGTTTGTTCTAGGTGTGCAAGATGTGGTTCTTTCACACATATACATATATCTATTCTTCTTCGGATCCTTTTCCCATGTAGGTTATGACACAGTGTTGAGTAGTCTTCTCTTGGTATTGCGTAGGTCTTTGGTGATTATATATTTCACATGTGTTTGTATCTCTCTGTTCACCTCAATACGGTAATGTATCCAATCTTCACACCTTTCCATTTGGTGAACCATAAGTTTTTTAAATGAATCTATGATAGTGTTTCTCTGTGGAAATACCTTTGTCTGTATCATTTTTTAGGTAACACCTATATGTGATATGATAGGCTATGTGTCTTTCGCTTTCTCACTTACTCCGAGTTGCGTGATTACTTCTAGACTCATCTATGGTGCTGCAAATGGCATTGTTTCATTTTTTCACTAGCTCATATTCCATCTGTACAGGTAGCAGTTCTTCTTTGTCCACCCATCTGTCGTTGGACTTTTTGGCTACTTCCGTATCTTGGCCATTGTTATACTATGCAATGCAGATTTGCGTACCTGTGTCCTTCCAATTCTGTCTTCTTAGGTTATAGGTCCAGGAATAGGTCTGCTGGATCATATGGTAGCTCAATGTTTACCTTTTAAAGGCACCTCTATTCTGATCTCTTTAGTGGCTCTTTCCAGGTTACGTCCCACTTAAAGTGGAGGGTATGTATTTCTTCCCAGCACCTTCAGCATTTATTCTTTGTAGTTTTTGCTGATGGTTATTCTGAGTGGTGTGAGCTGATACCTCTTTGTGGTTGAATTTGCATGTGTCTCATAATGCGTTGAAATTGAGCTGTAAGACATGTCCTTTTTATTTTTCCAGCTGTGATTGGAGCTTATTTCTTCAAAGTGTTTTCTTAAAGTATGTGTCACCGTTTGAAATATTTTGGCCATGATCTCCCTCAAGACATTTTGAGGGCAGGTTTCATTTACAGCCCTGCAGTACTTGTTCATATGAAGTGACCATTAGCTCAGGCTTTAAACCTGCTTTTGCAGGTAACGGCCAGAGAGCGGCAGCCTTTCTACGTTCCCCTTGCTGCTACTAGGGAAACAGACCTACCGGTCCGTGGTGTTCTTCAGTTATAAATTAGAGTGCAATGTGCCCGGATAAACCCACAAATGTTGATGTCTCCTTGCTTTTCTTTGTTTTTAAATTTAATTTATATTTATTATTAATTAGAGTAATATTCCATTGTGTACGTGGACCACTTCTTCTTGGTGCATTCCTCGGTTGATGGACATTTTCATTGCTTCCAAGTGTTGGCTATGGTAAATATTGCTGGCGTACAGGTTTGCCAGCCTGTGACTTTTTGATTCTCATTTTCTCAGGTGATAGGCCAAGCAGTGGTTGTGATTGATTGACTGGTAGCTCAATGTTTCCCTTTTCAAAGCACCTACATTGTGTTTTCATTAGTGGCTCTTTACATGCCCCCCCTTACCACCGAGGGTACGCATTTCTCCACACTCCCTTCACCGTTTATTTTTTGCAGCACTTCTCCTAATGGCCATTGTGACTGCTGCGAGCTGATAGGTTTTTGTAATATGGGTATGCATGTCATTAAAATTTTTAAAATTCATCATATTCCTACGCCTTTTTCTTTTCTCTTAAAAGAAAAAACCGTGAGTACAATATAGCTCTTGAAATTGTCTTCTTCGAAGGTTGCCCTCTTCTGAATTTTTTGGTCGATTTTTGACCCCAGAAATTTTCTGGAGGGCGGGCGCCATTTACAGAACTGCAAGTTGGTGAAAATTTAGTGACCTTTTGCAGTGGGTTCAAAGCTGCTGTTGTGGGAAACGTCCACAAGGAGGTAGCATTTCTCCATTCCCCAATCTGGGTACTAGGGCAGCAGAGCCTTTCTGGAAGTCATTGTCCTAGGTTGTAAATTAGAATGGAATTTGCCAGGAGAAATCCCCATAAGTTTATGTCTCATTACTTCTTCTTGGTTTTTAAAATTTTTTTAATCTGGGTAAAGTTTAGAAAATTGTTTGTCCTAGGTGTACACAATCTGGTTCATTTGTACATTATGTATGTCTATTAATGTACAGATCCTCTTCCCATGTAAAATATTACAGTGTTCCGTCGACCTCCCTTGCTATATGTTCGGTCTTTTTGATACATGTATATAATATGTATTTGTATATGTATAGTCACACTAATCTTCATTTCTCAATTTCCCCCCTCCTTTCCTTTTAGATGAGCATAGTTTGTTTTCTACGCCTGTGAGTGTCTTTCTCTTTGGAAATATGTTCATCTGTGTCAGTTATTAGATAATGCCGTACGTGATAATATGGGATATAGGTCTTTTGCTTTCCGACCTCCTTCATGTTTTGTGATTATCTCCAGGCTCATCTATGGTGCCTCAAAGAGCAGTGCTTCAATGTTTTCCATGGCTAATATTCCATTGTGTACATGGACCACTTCTTCTTGGTGCATTCCTCTGTTGATGGACATTTTCGTTGCTTCCAAGCGTTGCCTATGGTAAATATTGCTGGAGTGCAGGATTGCCAGCCTGCGATTTTTGATTTTCATTCTCTCAGGTGATAGACCCAGCAGTGGGTATGATTGATTGACTGGTATGGTAGCTCAACGTTTACCTTTTCAAGGCACCTCAATTGTGCTGTCATTAGTGGCTCTTACCACGTCCCCCTTAGAATCGAGGGTACGCATTTCTCCACAATCACGTCAGCATTTCTTGTTTGCAGCATTTTTGTTGATGGCCATTCTGACTGGGGTGAGCTGATAGGTTTTTGTAATTTGGGTTTACATGTCTGTAAAAATTCCTACAATTCATCATTTTTCCACGCCTTTTGCTTTTCTGTTAAAAGAAAAAAGAAAAAGAGTGTGAGTATAATATACCTCTTCAAATTTTCTTTTTGGAAGGTTGCACTCTAGAATTTTTTGGTCGATTTTCGACCTCAGTATTTTTTGGAGGGCAGGTGTCATTTACAGAACTGCAATTGGTGAACATTTAGTGACCTTTTGCAGTGGGTTTAAAGCTGCTGTTGTGGGAAACGGCCACAAGGATGCAGCATTTCTCCATTCCCAAATCGGGGTACTAGGGCAGCAGAGCCGTTCTGGAAGTCGTTTGCCTAGGTGGTCAATTTGAATGGAATGTGCCAGGAAAACCCCCCATAAGTTTATGTCTCATTACTCCTAGTTCGTTGTTTTAATTTTTTCAATTGGGGTAATGGTTAGAATGTTGCTTGTCCAAGGTGTACACACTCTGGTTCATCTACATATTCTATATACCTATTTATGTAGAGATCCTCTTCCCGTGTAAATTATTACAGAGTGTTCCGTAAACCTTCCTTGCTATATGGTCGGTCTTTTTGATATATGTATATAATATGTATTTGTATACATATGGTAACGCTAATCTTCATTTATCCATTCCCCCACCTTTCCTTTTAGATAAGCATAGTTTTTTTTTTTTTAATAAGTCTGTGATGGACTTTCTCTGTGGAAATATGTTCATTTGTGTCAGTTATTAGAGAACGCCTATAAGTGATATCATGGGATATAGGACTTTTGCTTTCCGACTTACCTCATGTTCTGTGATTATCTCCAAGATCATCTATGGTGCCTCAAAGAGCAGTGTTTCATTGTTTTCCATGGCTAGTATTCATTGTGTACATGGGCCGCTTCTTCCTTTTCCTTTCATCTGTTGATGGACATTTTGGTTGCTTCACTGTCTTGTCTATTGTGAATAAGGCTGCAGTGCAGCTTTTGCAGCCCGGGTCTTCTTCATTCTGGTCTTCTCAGGTGAGAGGCCCATTGGTGCGCCTGCTGGATTGAATGGTACCTCAATTTTTCCTTTTCAACGCAGCTCCTTTCTGTTCTCATTATTAGCGTTTAACCCTTTTACATCTCACCAGCAGCTAGAGGGTACACAGTTCTCTAAAACCTCTTCAGCATTGACTGTTTGTAGACTTTTTGCCAATGGTCAGTCGACGGGTGTGAGTTGAGAACTTTTCGTAGATTAGATTGCATGAGTCTAATACTTCCTGAGGTTGAGCTTTTATCCATTTCCCTTTCTTTAAAAAGAGAGTGAGTAAAACTTACCTCTTCATACTAGCTTCGTGAACATTTTGCCTGTTTTGAATTATTTTTATCCATTCCCTACCTCAGCACAATTTTGAGGGCAGGTGTCCTTTACAGCCCTGCGTCCTTGTGAATGAATGGTAAGTGACCATTAGCTGTGGGTTAAAAGCTGCTGTTGCGGGAATCGGCCACAAGGCGGCAGCATTTCTCCTTTACCAAATCTGGTTACTAGGGCAACAGAGCCTTACTGGAAGTGGTGTTCTAGGTTGTAAATTAGAATGGAATGTGCGAGGAAAAAGCCCTTTAAGTTTATGTCTCATTACTTCTTGTTGGTATTTTTAACTTAATTTTTATTTTTTATCACAGCAAACTTGATTACAATGTTTTGTTTGTTCTAGGTGTGCAAGATGTGGTTCTTTCACACATATACATATATCTATTCTTCTTCGGATCCTTTTCCCATGTAGGTTATGACACAGTGTTGAGTAGTCTTCTCTTGGTATTGCGTAGGTCTTTGGTGATTATATATTTCACATGTGTTTGTATCTCTCTGTTCACCTCAATACGGTAATGTATCCAATCTTCACACCTTTCCATTTGGTGAACCATAAGTTTTTTAAATGAATCTATGATAGTGTTTCTCTGTGGAAATACCTTTGTCTGTATCATTTTTTAGGTAACACCTATATGTGATATGATAGGCTATGTGTCTTTCGCTTTCTCACTTACTCCGAGTTGCGTGATTACTTCTAGACTCATCTATGGTGCTGCAAATGGCATTGTTTCATTTTTTCACTAGCTCATATTCCATCTGTACAGGTAGCAGTTCTTCTTTGTCCACCCATCTGTCGTTGGACTTTTTGGCTACTTCCGTATCTTGGCCATTGTTATACTATGCAATGCAGATTTGCGTACCTGTGTCCTTCCAATTCTGTCTTCTTAGGTTATAGGTCCAGGAATAGGTCTGCTGGATCATATGGTAGCTCAATGTTTACCTTTTAAAGGCACCTCTATTCTGATCTCTTTAGTGGCTCTTTCCAGGTTACGTCCCACTTAAAGTGGAGGGTATGTATTTCTTCCCAGCACCTTCAGCATTTATTCTTTGTAGTTTTTGCTGATGGTTATTCTGAGTGGTGTGAGCTGATACCTCTTTGTGGTTGAATTTGCATGTGTCTCATAATGCGTTGAAATTGAGCTGTAAGACATGTCCTTTTTATTTTTCCAGCTGTGATTGGAGCTTATTTCTTCAAAGTGTTTTCTTAAAGTATGTGTCACCGTTTGAAATATTTTGGCCATGATCTCCCTCAAGACATTTTGAGGGCAGGTTTCATTTACAGCCCTGCAGTACTTGTTCATATGAAGTGACCATTAGCTCAGGCTTTAAACCTGCTTTTGCAGGTAACGGCCAGAGAGCGGCAGCCTTTCTACGTTCCCCTTGCTGCTACTAGGGAAACAGACCTACCGGTCCGTGGTGTTCTTCAGTTATAAATTAGAGTGCAATGTGCCCGGATAAACCCACAAATGTTGATGTCTCCTTGCTTTTCTTTGTTTTTAAATTTAATTTATATTTATTATTAATTAGAGTAATATTCCATTGTGTACGTGGACCACTTCTTCTTGGTGCATTCCTCGGTTGATGGACATTTTCATTGCTTCCAAGTGTTGGCTATGGTAAATATTGCTGGCGTACAGGTTTGCCAGCCTGTGACTTTTTGATTCTCATTTTCTCAGGTGATAGGCCAAGCAGTGGTTGTGATTGATTGACTGGTAGCTCAATGTTTCCCTTTTCAAAGCACCTACATTGTGTTTTCATTAGTGGCTCTTTACATGCCCCCCCTTACCACCGAGGGTACGCATTTCTCCACACTCCCTTCACCGTTTATTTTTTGCAGCACTTCTCCTAATGGCCATTGTGACTGCTGCGAGCTGATAGGTTTTTGTAATATGGGTATGCATGTCATTAAAATTTTTAAAATTCATCATATTCCTACGCCTTTTTCTTTTCTCTTAAAAGAAAAAACCGTGAGTACAATATAGCTCTTGAAATTGTCTTCTTCGAAGGTTGCCCTCTTCTGAATTTTTTGGTCGATTTTTGACCCCAGAAATTTTCTGGAGGGCGGGCGCCATTTACAGAACTGCAAGTTGGTGAAAATTTAGTGACCTTTTGCAGTGGGTTCAAAGCTGCTGTTGTGGGAAACGTCCACAAGGAGGTAGCATTTCTCCATTCCCCAATCTGGGTACTAGGGCAGCAGAGCCTTTCTGGAAGTCATTGTCCTAGGTTGTAAATTAGAATGGAATTTGCCAGGAGAAATCCCCATAAGTTTATGTCTCATTACTTCTTCTTGGTTTTTAAAATTTTTTTAATCTGGGTAAAGTTTAGAAAATTGTTTGTCCTAGGTGTACACAATCTGGTTCATTTGTACATTATGTATGTCTATTAATGTACAGATCCTCTTCCCATGTAAAATATTACAGTGTTCCGTCGACCTCCCTTGCTATATGTTCGGTCTTTTTGATACATGTATATAATATGTATTTGTATATGTATAGTCACACTAATCTTCATTTCTCAATTTCCCCCCTCCTTTCCTTTTAGATGAGCATAGTTTGTTTTCTACGCCTGTGAGTGTCTTTCTCTTTGGAAATATGTTCATCTGTGTCAGTTATTAGATAATGCCGTACGTGATAATATGGGATATAGGTCTTTTGCTTTCCGACCTCCTTCATGTTTTGTGATTATCTCCAGGCTCATCTATGGTGCCTCAAAGAGCAGTGCTTCAATGTTTTCCATGGCTAATATTCCATTGTGTACATGGACCACTTCTTCTTGGTGCATTCCTCTGTTGATGGACATTTTCGTTGCTTCCAAGCGTTGCCTATGGTAAATATTGCTGGAGTGCAGGATTGCCAGCCTGCGATTTTTGATTTTCATTCTCTCAGGTGATAGACCCAGCAGTGGGTATGATTGATTGACTGGTATGGTAGCTCAACGTTTACCTTTTCAAGGCACCTCAATTGTGCTGTCATTAGTGGCTCTTACCACGTCCCCCTTAGAATCGAGGGTACGCATTTCTCCACAATCACGTCAGCATTTCTTGTTTGCAGCATTTTTGTTGATGGCCATTCTGACTGGGGTGAGCTGATAGGTTTTTGTAATTTGGGTTTACATGTCTGTAAAAATTCCTACAATTCATCATTTTTCCACGCCTTTTGCTTTTCTGTTAAAAGAAAAAAGAAAAAGAGTGTGAGTATAATATACCTCTTCAAATTTTCTTTTTGGAAGGTTGCACTCTAGAATTTTTTGGTCGATTTTCGACCTCAGTATTTTTTGGAGGGCAGGTGTCATTTACAGAACTGCAATTGGTGAACATTTAGTGACCTTTTGCAGTGGGTTTAAAGCTGCTGTTGTGGGAAACGGCCACAAGGATGCAGCATTTCTCCATTCCCAAATCGGGGTACTAGGGCAGCAGAGCCGTTCTGGAAGTCGTTTGCCTAGGTGGTCAATTTGAATGGAATGTGCCAGGAAAACCCCCCATAAGTTTATGTCTCATTACTCCTAGTTCGTTGTTTTAATTTTTTCAATTGGGGTAATGGTTAGAATGTTGCTTGTCCAAGGTGTACACACTCTGGTTCATCTACATATTCTATATACCTATTTATGTAGAGATCCTCTTCCCGTGTAAATTATTACAGAGTGTTCCGTAAACCTTCCTTGCTATATGGTCGGTCTTTTTGATATATGTATATAATATGTATTTGTATACATATGGTAACGCTAATCTTCATTTATCCATTCCCCCACCTTTCCTTTTAGATAAGCATAGTTTTTTTTTTTTTAATAAGTCTGTGATGGACTTTCTCTGTGGAAATATGTTCATTTGTGTCAGTTATTAGAGAACGCCTATAAGTGATATCATGGGATATAGGACTTTTGCTTTCCGACTTACCTCATGTTCTGTGATTATCTCCAAGATCATCTATGGTGCCTCAAAGAGCAGTGTTTCATTGTTTTCCATGGCTAGTATTCATTGTGTACATGGGCCACTTCTTCCTTTTCCTTTCATCTGTTGATGGACATTTTGGTTGCTTCACTGTCTTGTCTATTGTGAATAAGGCTGCAGTGCAGCTTTTGCAGCCCGGGTCTTCTTCATTCTGGTCTTCTCAGGTGAGAGGCCCATTGGTGCGCCTGCTGGATTGAATGGTACCTCAATTTTTCCTTTTCAACGCAGCTCCTTTCTGTTCTCATTATTAGCGTTTAACCCTTTTACATCTCACCAGCAGCTAGAGGGTACACAGTTCTCTAAAACCTCTTCAGCATTGACTGTTTGTAGACTTTTTGCCAATGGTCAGTCGACGGGTGTGAGTTGAGAACTTTTCGTAGATTAGATTGCATGAGTCTAATACTTCCTGAGGTTGAGCTTTTATCCATTTCCCTTTCTTTAAAAAGAGAGTGAGTAAAACTTACCTCTTCATACTAGCTTCGTGAACATTTTGCCTGTTTTGAATTATTTTTATCCATTCCCTACCTCAGCACAATTTTGAGGGCAGGTGTCCTTTACAGCCCTGCGTCCTTGTGAATGAATGGTAAGTGACCATTAGCTGTGGGTTAAAAGCTGCTGTTGCGGGAATCGGCCACAAGGCGGCAGCATTTCTCCTTTACCAAATCTGGTTACTAGGGCAACAGAGCCTTACTGGAAGTGGTGTTCTAGGTTGTAAATTAGAATGGAATGTGCGAGGAAAAAGCCCTTTAAGTTTATGTCTCATTACTTCTTGTTGGTATTTTTAACTTAATTTTTATTTTTTATCACAGCAAACTTGATTACAATGTTTTGTTTGTTCTAGGTGTGCAAGATGTGGTTCTTTCACACATATACATATATCTATTCTTCTTCGGATCCTTTTCCCATGTAGGTTATGACACAGTGTTGAGTAGTCTTCTCTTGGTATTGCGTAGGTCTTTGGTGATTATATATTTCACATGTGTTTGTATCTCTCTGTTCACCTCAATACGGTAATGTATCCAATCTTCACACCTTTCCATTTGGTGAACCATAAGTTTTTTAAATGAATCTATGATAGTGTTTCTCTGTGGAAATACCTTTGTCTGTATCATTTTTTAGGTAACACCTATATGTGATATGATAGGCTATGTGTCTTTCGCTTTCTCACTTACTCCGAGTTGCGTGATTACTTCTAGACTCATCTATGGTGCTGCAAATGGCATTGTTTCATTTTTTCACTAGCTCATATTCCATCTGTACAGGTAGCAGTTCTTCTTTGTCCACCCATCTGTCGTTGGACTTTTTGGCTACTTCCGTATCTTGGCCATTGTTATACTATGCAATGCAGATTTGCGTACCTGTGTCCTTCCAATTCTGTCTTCTTAGGTTATAGGTCCAGGAATAGGTCTGCTGGATCATATGGTAGCTCAATGTTTACCTTTTAAAGGCACCTCTATTCTGATCTCTTTAGTGGCTCTTTCCAGGTTACGTCCCACTTAAAGTGGAGGGTATGTATTTCTTCCCAGCACCTTCAGCATTTATTCTTTGTAGTTTTTGCTGATGGTTATTCTGAGTGGTGTGAGCTGATACCTCTTTGTGGTTGAATTTGCATGTGTCTCATAATGCGTTGAAATTGAGCTGTAAGACATGTCCTTTTTATTTTTCCAGCTGTGATTGGAGCTTATTTCTTCAAAGTGTTTTCTTAAAGTATGTGTCACCGTTTGAAATATTTTGGCCATGATCTCCCTCAAGACATTTTGAGGGCAGGTTTCATTTACAGCCCTGCAGTACTTGTTCATATGAAGTGACCATTAGCTCAGGCTTTAAACCTGCTTTTGCAGGTAACGGCCAGAGAGCGGCAGCCTTTCTACGTTCCCCTTGCTGCTACTAGGGAAACAGACCTACCGGTCCGTGGTGTTCTTCAGTTATAAATTAGAGTGCAATGTGCCCGGATAAACCCACAAATGTTGATGTCTCCTTGCTTTTCTTTGTTTTTAAATTTAATTTATATTTATTATTAATTAGAGTAATATTCCATTGTGTACGTGGACCACTTCTTCTTGGTGCATTCCTCGGTTGATGGACATTTTCATTGCTTCCAAGTGTTGGCTATGGTAAATATTGCTGGCGTACAGGTTTGCCAGCCTGTGACTTTTTGATTCTCATTTTCTCAGGTGATAGGCCAAGCAGTGGTTGTGATTGATTGACTGGTAGCTCAATGTTTCCCTTTTCAAAGCACCTACATTGTGTTTTCATTAGTGGCTCTTTACATGCCCCCCCTTACCACCGAGGGTACGCATTTCTCCACACTCCCTTCACCGTTTATTTTTTGCAGCACTTTTCCTAATGGCCATTGTGACTGCTGCGAGCTGATAGGTTTTTGTAATATGGGTATGCATGTCATTAAAATTTTTAAAATTCATCATATTCCTACGCCTTTTTCTTTTCTCTTAAAAGAAAAAACCGTGAGTACAATATAGCTCTTGAAATTGTCTTCTTCGAAGGTTGCCCTCTTCTGAATTTTTTGGTCGATTTTTGACCCCAGAAATTTTCTGGAGGGCAGGCGCCATTTACAGAACTGCAAGTTGGTGAAAATTTAGTGACCTTTTGCAGTGGGTTCAAAGCTGCTGTTGTGGGAAACGTCCACAAGGAGGTAGCATTTCTCCATTCCCCAATCTGGGTACTAGGGCAGCAGAGCCTTTCTGGAAGTCATTGTCCTAGGTTGTAAATTAGAATGGAATTTGCCAGGAGAAATCCCCATAAGTTTATGTCTCATTACTTCTTCTTGGTTTTTAAAATTTTTTTAATCTGGGTAAAGTTTAGAAAATTGTTTGTCCTAGGTGTACACAATCTGGTTCATTTGTACATTATGTATGTCTATTAATGTACAGATCCTCTTCCCATGTAAAATATTACAGTGTTCCGTCGACCTCCCTTGCTATATGTTCGGTCTTTTTGATACATGTATATAATATGTATTTGTATATGTATAGTCACACTAATCTTCATTTCTCAATTTCCCCCCTCCTTTCCTTTTAGATGAGCATAGTTTGTTTTCTACGCCTGTGAGTGTCTTTCTCTTTGGAAATATGTTCATCTGTGTCAGTTATTAGATAATGCCGTACGTGATAATATGGGATATAGGTCTTTTGCTTTCCGACCTACTTCATGTTTTGTGATTATCTCCAGGCTCATCTATGGTGCCTCAAAGAGCAGTGCTTCAATGTTTTCCATGGCTAATATTCCATTGTGTACATGGACCACTTCTTCTTGGTGCATTCCTCTGTTGATGGACATTTTCGTTGCTTCCAAGCGTTGCCTATGGTAAATATTGCTGGAGTGCAGGATTGCCAGCCTGCGATTTTTGATTTTCATTCTCTCAGGTGATAGACCCAGCAGTGGGTATGATTGATTGACTGGTATGGTAGCTCAACGTTTACCTTTTCAAGGCACCTCAATTGTGCTGTCATTAGTGGCTCTTACCACGTCCCCCTTAGAATCGAGGGTACGCATTTCTCCACAATCACGTCAGCATTTCTTGTTTGCAGCATTTTTGTTGATGGCCATTCTGACTGGGGTGAGCTGATAGGTTTTTGTAATTTGGGTTTACATGTCTGTAAAAATTCCTACAATTCATCATTTTTCCACGCCTTTTGCTTTTCTGTTAAAAGAAAAAAGAAAAAGAGTGTGCGTATAATATACCTCTTCAAATTTTCTTTTTGGAAGGTTGCACTCTAGAATTTTTTGGTCGATTTTCGACCTCAGTATTTTTTGGAGGGCAGGTGTCATTTACAGAACTGCAATTGGTGAACATTTAGTGACCTTTTGCAGTGGGTTTAAAGCTGCTGTTGTGGGAAACGGCCACAAGGATGCAGCATTTCTCCATTCCCAAATCGGGGTACTAGGGCAGCAGAGCCGTTCTGGAAGTCGTTTGCCTAGGTGGTCAATTTGAATGGAATGTGCCAGGAAAACCCCCCATAAGTTTATGTCTCATTACTCCTAGTTCGTTGTTTTAATTTTTTCAATTGGGGTAATGGTTAGAATGTTGCTTGTCCAAGGTGTACACACTCTGGTTCATCTACATATTCTATATACCTATTTATGTAGAGATCCTCTTCCCGTGTAAATTATTACAGAGTGTTCCGTAAACCTTCCTTGCTATATGGTCGGTCTTTTTGATATATGTATATAATATGTATTTGTATACATATGGTAACGCTAATCTTCATTTATCCATTCCCCCACCTTTCCTTTTAGATAAGCATAGTTTTTTTTTTTTTTAATAAGTCTGTGATGGACTTTCTCTGTGGAAATATGTTCATTTGTGTCAGTTATTAGAGAACGCCTATAAGTGATATCATGGGATATAGGACTTTTGCTTTCCGACTTACCTCATGTTCTGTGATTATCTCCAAGATCATCTATGGTGCCTCAAAGAGCAGTGTTTCATTGTTTTCCATGGCTAGTATTCATTGTGTACATGGGCCGCTTCTTCCTTTTCCTTTCATCTGTTGATGGACATTTTGGTTGCTTCACTGTCTTGTCTATTGTGAATAAGGCTGCAGTGCAGCTTTTGCAGCCCGGGTCTTCTTCATTCTGGTCTTCTCAGGTGAGAGGCCCATTGGTGCGCCTGCTGGATTGAATGGTACCTCAATTTTTCCTTTTCAACGCAGCTCCTTTCTGTTCTCATTATTAGCGTTTAACCCTTTTACATCTCACCAGCAGCTAGAGGGTACACAGTTCTCTAAAACCTCTTCAGCATTGACTGTTTGTAGACTTTTTGCCAATGGTCAGTCGACGGGTGTGAGTTGAGAACTTTTCGTAGATTAGATTGCATGAGTCTAATACTTCCTGAGGTTGAGCTTTTATCCATTTCCCTTTCTTTAAAAAGAGAGTGAGTAAAACTTACCTCTTCATACTAGCTTCGTGAACATTTTGCCTGTTTTGAATTTTTTTTATCCATTCCCTACCTCAGCACAATTTTGAGGGCAGGTGTCCTTTACAGCCCTGCGTCCTTGTGAATGAATGGTAAGTGACCATTAGCTGTGGGTTAAAAGCTGCTCTTGCGGGAATCGGCCACAAGGCGGCAGCATTTCTCCTTTACCAAATCTGGTTACTAGGGCAACAGAGCCTTACTGGAAGTGGTGTTCTAGGTTGCAAATTAGAATGGAATGTGCGAGGCAAAAGCCCTTTAAGTTTATGTCTCATTACTTCTTGTTGGTATTTTTAACTTAATTTTTATTTTTTATCACAGCAAACTTGATTACAATGTTTTGTTTGTTCTAGGTGTGCAAGATGTGGTTCTTTCACACATATACATATATCTATTCTTCTTCGGATCCTTTTCCCATGTAGGTTATGACACAGTGTTGAGTAGTCTTCTCTTGGTATTGCGTAGGTCTTTGGTGATTATGTATTTCACGTGTGTTTGTGTCTCTCTGTTAACCTCAATATGGTAATGTATCCAATCCTCACACCTTTCCATTTGGTGAACCATAAGTTTTTTTAATGAATCTATGATAGTGTTTCTCTGTGGAAATACCTTTGTCTGTATCATTTTTTAGGTAACACCTATATGTGATATGATAGGCTATGTGTCTTTCACTTTCTCACTTACTCCGAGTTGCGTGATTACTTCTAGACTCATCTATGGTGCTGCAAATGGCATTGTTTCATTTTTTCACTAGCTCATATTCCATCTGTACAGGTAGCAGTTCTTCTTTGTCCACCCATCTGTCGGTGGACTTTTTGGCTACTTCCATATCTTGGCCATTGTAATACTGTGCAATGCAGATTTGCGTGCCTGTGTCCTTCCAATTCTGTCTTCTTAGGTTATAGGTCCAGGAATAGGTCTGCTGGATCATATGGTAGCTCAATGTTTACCTTTTAAAGGCACCTCTATTCTGATCTCTTTAGTGGCTCTTTCCAGGTTACGTCCCACTTAAAGTGGAGGGTATGTATTTCTTCCCAGCACCTTCAGCATTTATTCTTTGTAGTTTTTGCTGATGGTTATTCTGAGTGGTGTGAGCTGATACCTCTTTGTGGTTGAATTTGCATGTGTCTCATAATGCGTTGAAATTGAGCTTTAAGACTTGTCCTTTTTATTTTTCCAGCTGTGATTGGAGCTTATTTCTTCAAAGTGTTTTCTTAAAGTATGTGTCACCGTTTGAAATATTTTGGCCATGATCTCCCTCAAGACATTTTGAGGGCAGGTTTCATTTACAGCCCTGCAGTACTTGTTCATATGAAGTGACCATTAGCTCAGGCTTTAAACCTGCTTTTGCAGGTAACGGCCAGAGAGCGGCAGCCTTTCTACGTTCCCCTTGCTGCTACTAGGGAAACAGACCTACCGGTCCGTGGTGTTCTTCGGTTATAAATTAGAGTGCAATGTGCCCGGATAAACCCACAAATGTTGATGTCTCCTTGCTTTTCTTTGTTTTTAAATTTAATTTATATTTATTATTAATTAGAGTAATATTCCATTGTGTACGTGGACCACTTCTTCTTGGTGCATTCCTCGGTTGATGGACATTTTCATTGCTTCCAAGTGTTGGCTATGGTAAATATTGCTGGCGTACAGGTTTGCCAGCCTGTGACTTTTTGATTCTCATTTTCTCAGGTGATAGGCCAAGCAGTGGTTGTGATTGATTGACTGGTAGCTCAATGTTTCCCTTTTCAAAGCACCTACATTGTGTTTTCATTAGTGGCTCTTTACATGCCCCCCCTTACCACCGAGGGTACGCATTTCTCCACACTCCCTTCACCGTTTATTTTTTGCAGCACTTTTCCTAATGGCCATTGTGACTGCTGCGAGCTGATAGGTTTTTGTAATATGGGTATGCATGTCATTAAAATTTTTAAAATTCATCATATTCCTACGCCTTTTTCTTTTCTCTTAAAAGAAAAAACCGTGAGTACAATATAGCTCTTGAAATTGTCTTCTTCGAAGGTTGCCCTCTTCTGAATTTTTTGGTCGATTTTTGACCCCAGAAATTTTCTGGAGGGCAGGCGCCATTTACAGAACTGCAAGTTGGTGAAAATTTAGTGACCTTTTGCAGTGGGTTCAAAGCTGCTGTTGTGGGAAACGTCCACAAGGAGGTAGCATTTCTCCATTCCCCAATCTGGGTACTAGGGCAGCAGAGCCTTTCTGGAAGTCATTGTCCTAGGTTGTAAATTAGAATGGAATTTGCCAGGAGAAATCCCCATAAGTTTATGTCTCATTACTTCTTCTTGGTTTTTAAAATTTTTTTAATCTGGGTAAAGTTTAGAAAATTGTTTGTCCTAGGTGTACACAATCTGGTTCATTTGTACATTATGTATGTCTATTAATGTACAGATCCTCTTCCCATGTAAAATATTACAGTGTTCCGTCGACCTCCCTTGCTATATGTTCGGTCTTTTTGATACATGTATATAATATGTATTTGTATATGTATAGTCACACTAATCTTCATTTCTCAATTTCCCCCCTCCTTTCCTTTTAGATGAGCATAGTTTGTTTTCTACGCCTGTGAGTGTCTTTCTCTTTGGAAATATGTTCATCTGTGTCAGTTATTAGATAATGCCGTACGTGATAATATGGGATATAGGTCTTTTGCTTTCCGACCTACTTCATGTTTTGTGATTATCTCCAGGCTCATCTATGGTGCCTCAAAGAGCAGTGCTTCAATGTTTTCCATGGCTAATATTCCATTGTGTACATGGACCACTTCTTCTTGGTGCATTCCTCTGTTGATGGACATTTTCGTTGCTTCCAAGCGTTGCCTATGGTAAATATTGCTGGAGTGCAGGATTGCCAGCCTGCGATTTTTGATTTTCATTCTCTCAGGTGATAGACCCAGCAGTGGGTATGATTGATTGACTGGTATGGTAGCTCAACGTTTACCTTTTCAAGGCACCTCAATTGTGCTGTCATTAGTGGCTCTTACCACGTCCCCCTTAGAATCGAGGGTACGCATTTCTCCACAATCACGTCAGCATTTCTTGTTTGCAGCATTTTTGTTGATGGCCATTCTGACTGGGGTGAGCTGATAGGTTTTTGTAATTTGGGTTTACATGTCTGTAAAAATTCCTACAATTCATCATTTTTCCACGCCTTTTGCTTTTCTGTTAAAAGAAAAAAGAAAAAGAGTGTGAGTATAATATACCTCTTCAAATTTTCTTTTTGGAAGGTTGCACTCTAGAATTTTTTGGTCGATTTTCGACCTCAGTATTTTTTGGAGGGCAGGTGTCATTTACAGAACTGCAATTGGTGAACATTTAGTGACCTTTTGCAGTGGGTTTAAAGCTGCTGTTGTGGGAAACGGCCACAAGGATGCAGCATTTCTCCATTCCCAAATCGGGGTACTAGGGCAGCAGAGCCGTTCTGGAAGTCGTTTGCCTAGGTGGTCAATTTGAATGGAATGTGCCAGGAAAACCCCCCATAAGTTTATGTCTCATTACTCCTAGTTCGTTGTTTTAATTTTTTCAATTGGGGTAATGGTTAGAATGTTGCTTGTCCAAGGTGTACACACTCTGGTTCATCTACATATTCTATATACCTATTTATGTAGAGATCCTCTTCCCGTGTAAATTATTACAGAGTGTTCCGTAAACCTTCCTTGCTATATGGTCGGTCTTTTTGATATATGTATATAATATGTATTTGTATACATATGGTAACGCTAATCTTCATTTATCCATTCCCCCACCTTTCCTTTTAGATAAGCATAGTTTTTTTTTTTTTTTAATAAGTCTGTGATGGACTTTCTCTGTGGAAATATGTTCATTTGTGTCAGTTATTAGAGAACGCCTATAAGTGATATCATGGGATATAGGACTTTTGCTTTCCGACTTACCTCATGTTCTGTGATTATCTCCAAGATCATCTATGGTGCCTCAAAGAGCAGTGTTTCATTGTTTTCCATGGCTAGTATTCATTGTGTACATGGGCCGCTTCTTCCTTTTCCTTTCATCTGTTGATGGACATTTTGGTTGCTTCACTGTCTTGTCTATTGTGAATAAGGCTGCAGTGCAGCTTTTGCAGCCCGGGTCTTCTTCATTCTGGTCTTCTCAGGTGAGAGGCCCATTGGTGCGCCTGCTGGATTGAATGGTACCTCAATTTTTCCTTTTCAACGCAGCTCCTTTCTGTTCTCATTATTAGCGTTTAACCCTTTTACATCTCACCAGCAGCTAGAGGGTACACAGTTCTCTAAAACCTCTTCAGCATTGACTGTTTGTAGACTTTTTGCCAATGGTCAGTCGACGGGTGTGAGTTGAGAACTTTTCGTAGATTAGATTGCATGAGTCTAATACTTCCTGAGGTTGAGCTTTTATCCATTTCCCTTTCTTTAAAAAGAGAGTGAGTAAAACTTACCTCTTCATACTAGCTTCGTGAACATTTTGCCTGTTTTGAATTTTTTTTATCCATTCCCTACCTCAGCACAATTTTGAGGGCAGGTGTCCTTTACAGCCCTGCGTCCTTGTGAATGAATGGTAAGTGACCATTAGCTGTGGGTTAAAAGCTGCTCTTGCGGGAATCGGCCACAAGGCGGCAGCATTTCTCCTTTACCAAATCTGGTTACTAGGGCAACAGAGCCTTACTGGAAGTGGTGTTCTAGGTTGCAAATTAGAATGGAATGTGCGAGGCAAAAGCCCTTTAAGTTTATGTCTCATTACTTCTTGTTGGTATTTTTAACTTAATTTTTATTTTTTATCACAGCAAACTTGATTACAATGTTTTGTTTGTTCTAGGTGTGCAAGATGTGGTTCTTTCACACATATACATATATCTATTCTTCTTCGGATCCTTTTCCCATGTAGGTTATGACACAGTGTTGAGTAGTCTTCTCTTGGTATTGCGTAGGTCTTTGGTGATTATGTATTTCACGTGTGTTTGTGTCTCTCTGTTAACCTCAATATGGTAATGTATCCAATCCTCACACCTTTCCATTTGGTGAACCATAAGTTTTTTTAATGAATCTATGATAGTGTTTCTCTGTGGAAATACCTTTGTCTGTATCATTTTTTAGGTAACACCTATATGTGATATGATAGGCTATGTGTCTTTCGCTTTCTCACTTACTCCGAGTTGCGTGATTACTTCTAGACTCATCTATGGTGCTGCAAATGGCATTGTTTCATTTTTTCACTAGCTCATATTCCATCTGTACAGGTAGCAGTTCTTCTTTGTCCACCCATCTGTCGGTGGACTTTTTGGCTACTTCCATATCTTGGCCATTGTAATACTGTGCAATGCAGATTTGCGTGCCTGTGTCCTTCCAATTCTGTCTTCTTAGGTTATAGGTCCAGGAATAGGTCTGCTGGATCATATGGTAGCTCAATGTTTACCTTTTAAAGGCACCTCTATTCTGATCTCTTTAGTGGCTCTTTCCAGGTTACGTCCCACTTAAAGTGGAGGGTATGTATTTCTTCCCAGCACCTTCAGCATTTATTCTTTGTAGTTTTTGCTGATGGTTATTCTGAGTGGTGTGAGCTGATACCTCTTTGTGGTTGAATTTGCATGTGTCTCATAATGCGTTGAAATTGAGCTTTAAGACTTGTCCTTTTTATTTTTCCAGCTGTGATTGGAGCTTATTTCTTCAAAGTGTTTTCTTAAAGTATGTGTCACCGTTTGAAATATTTTGGCCATGATCTCCCTCAAGACATTTTGAGGGCAGGTTTCATTTACAGCCCTGCAGTACTTGTTCATATGAAGTGACCATTAGCTCAGGCTTTAAACCTGCTTTTGCAGGTAACGGCCAGAGAGCGGCAGCCTTTCTACGTTCCCCTTGCTGCTACTAGGGAAACAGACCTACCGGTCCGTGGTGTTCTTCGGTTATAAATTAGAGTGCAATGTGCCCGGATAAACCCACAAATGTTGATGTCTCCTTGCTTTTCTTTGTTTTTAAATTTAATTTATATTTATTATTAATTAGAGTAATATTCCATTGTGTACGTGGACCACTTCTTCTTGGTGCATTCCTCGGTTGATGGACATTTTCATTGCTTCCAAGTGTTGGCTATGGTAAATATTGCTGGCGTACAGGTTTGCCAGCCTGTGACTTTTTGATTCTCATTTTCTCAGGTGATAGGCCAAGCAGTGGTTGTGATTGATTGACTGGTAGCTCAATGTTTCCCTTTTCAAAGCACCTACATTGTGTTTTCATTAGTGGCTCTTTACATGCCCCCCCTTACCACCGAGGGTACGCATTTCTCCACACTCCCTTCACCGTTTATTTTTTGCAGCACTTTTCCTAATGGCCATTGTGACTGCTGCGAGCTGATAGGTTTTTGTAATATGGGTATGCATGTCATTAAAATTTTTAAAATTCATCATATTCCTACGCCTTTTTCTTTTCTCTTAAAAGAAAAAACCGTGAGTACAATATAGCTCTTGAAATTGTCTTCTTCGAAGGTTGCCCTCTTCTGAATTTTTTGGTCGATTTTTGACCCCAGAAATTTTCTGGAGGGCAGGCGCCATTTACAGAACTGCAAGTTGGTGAAAATTTAGTGACCTTTTGCAGTGGGTTCAAAGCTGCTGTTGTGGGAAACGTCCACAAGGAGGTAGCATTTCTCCATTCCCCAATCTGGGTACTAGGGCAGCAGAGCCTTTCTGGAAGTCATTGTCCTAGGTTGTAAATTAGAATGGAATTTGCCAGGAGAAATCCCCATAAGTTTATGTCTCATTACTTCTTCTTGGTTTTTAAAATTTTTTTAATCTGGGTAAAGTTTAGAAAATTGTTTGTCCTAGGTGTACACAATCTGGTTCATTTGTACATTATGTATGTCTATTAATGTACAGATCCTCTTCCCATGTAAAATATTACAGTGTTCCGTCGACCTCCCTTGCTATATGTTCGGTCTTTTTGATACATGTATATAATATGTATTTGTATATGTATAGTCACACTAATCTTCATTTCTCAATTTCCCCCCTCCTTTCCTTTTAGATGAGCATAGTTTGTTTTCTACGCCTGTGAGTGTCTTTCTCTTTGGAAATATGTTCATCTGTGTCAGTTATTAGATAATGCCGTACGTGATAATATGGGATATAGGTCTTTTGCTTTCCGACCTACTTCATGTTTTGTGATTATCTCCAGGCTCATCTATGGTGCCTCAAAGAGCAGTGCTTCAATGTTTTCCATGGCTAATATTCCATTGTGTACATGGACCACTTCTTCTTGGTGCATTCCTCTGTTGATGGACATTTTCGTTGCTTCCAAGCGTTGCCTATGGTAAATATTGCTGGAGTGCAGGATTGCCAGCCTGCGATTTTTGATTTTCATTCTCTCAGGTGATAGACCCAGCAGTGGGTATGATTGATTGACTGGTATGGTAGCTCAACGTTTACCTTTTCAAGGCACCTCAATTGTGCTGTCATTAGTGGCTCTTACCACGTCCCCCTTAGAATCGAGGGTACGCATTTCTCCACAATCACGTCAGCATTTCTTGTTTGCAGCATTTTTGTTGATGGCCATTCTGACTGGGGTGAGCTGATAGGTTTTTGTAATTTGGGTTTACATGTCTGTAAAAATTCCTACAATTCATCATTTTTCCACGCCTTTTGCTTTTCTGTTAAAAGAAAAAAGAAAAAGAGTGTGAGTATAATATACCTCTTCAAATTTTCTTTTTGGAAGGTTGCACTCTAGAATTTTTTGGTCGATTTTCGACCTCAGTATTTTTTGGAGGGCAGGTGTCATTTACAGAACTGCAATTGGTGAACATTTAGTGACCTTTTGCAGTGGGTTTAAAGCTGCTGTTGTGGGAAACGGCCACAAGGATGCAGCATTTCTCCATTCCCAAATCGGGGTACTAGGGCAGCAGAGCCGTTCTGGAAGTCGTTTGCCTAGGTGGTCAATTTGAATGGAATGTGCCAGGAAAACCCCCCATAAGTTTATGTCTCATTACTCCTAGTTCGTTGTTTTAATTTTTTCAATTGGGGTAATGGTTAGAATGTTGCTTGTCCAAGGTGTACACACTCTGGTTCATCTACATATTCTATATACCTATTTATGTAGAGATCCTCTTCCCGTGTAAATTATTACAGAGTGTTCCGTAAACCTTCCTTGCTATATGGTCGGTCTTTTTGATATATGTATATAATATGTATTTGTATACATATGGTAACGCTAATCTTCATTTATCCATTCCCCCACCTTTCCTTTTAGATAAGCATAGTTTTTTTTTTTTTAATAAGTCTGTGATGGACTTTCTCTGTGGAAATATGTTCATTTGTGTCAGTTATTAGAGAACGCCTATAAGTGATATCATGGGATATAGGACTTTTGCTTTCCGACTTACCTCATGTTCTGTGATTATCTCCAAGATCATCTATGGTGCCTCAAAGAGCAGTGTTTCATTGTTTTCCATGGCTAGTATTCATTGTGTACATGGGCCGCTTCTTCCTTTTCCTTTCATCTGTTGATGGACATTTTGGTTGCTTCACTGTCTTGTCTATTGTGAATAAGGCTGCAGTGCAGCTTTTGCAGCCCGGGTCTTCTTCATTCTGGTCTTCTCAGGTGAGAGGCCCATTGGTGCGCCTGCTGGATTGAATGGTACCTCAATTTTTCCTTTTCAACGCAGCTCCTTTCTGTTCTCATTATTAGCGTTTAACCCTTTTACATCTCACCAGCAGCTAGAGGGTACACAGTTCTCTAAAACCTCTTCAGCATTGACTGTTTGTAGACTTTTTGCCAATGGTCAGTCGACGGGTGTGAGTTGAGAACTTTTCGTAGATTAGATTGCATGAGTCTAATACTTCCTGAGGTTGAGCTTTTATCCATTTCCCTTTCTTTAAAAAGAGAGTGAGTAAAACTTACCTCTTCATACTAGCTTCGTGAACATTTTGCCTGTTTTGAATTTTTTTTATCCATTCCCTACCTCAGCACAATTTTGAGGGCAGGTGTCCTTTACAGCCCTGCGTCCTTGTGAATGAATGGTAAGTGACCATTAGCTGTGGGTTAAAAGCTGCTCTTGCGGGAATCGGCCACAAGGCGGCAGCATTTCTCCTTTACCAAATCTGGTTACTAGGGCAACAGAGCCTTACTGGAAGTGGTGTTCTAGGTTGCAAATTAGAATGGAATGTGCGAGGCAAAAGCCCTTTAAGTTTATGTCTCATTACTTCTTGTTGGTATTTTTAACTTAATTTTTATTTTTTATCACAGCAAACTTGATTACAATGTTTTGTTTGTTCTAGGTGTGCAAGATGTGGTTCTTTCACACATATACATATATCTATTCTTCTTCGGATCCTTTTCCCATGTAGGTTATGACACAGTGTTGAGTAGTCTTCTCTTGGTATTGCGTAGGTCTTTGGTGATTATGTATTTCACGTGTGTTTGTGTCTCTCTGTTAACCTCAGTATGGTAATGTATCCAATCCTCACACCTTTCCATTTGGTGAACCATAAGTTTTTTTAATGAATCTATGATAGTGTTTCTCTGTGGAAATACCTTTGTCTGTATCATTTTTTAGGTAACACCTATATGTGATATGATAGGCTATGTGTCTTTCGCTTTCTCACTTACTCCGAGTTGCGTGATTACTTCTAGACTCATCTATGGTGCTGCAAATGGCATTGTTTCATTTTTTCACTAGCTCATATTCCATCTGTACAGGTAGCAGTTCTTCTTTGTCCACCCATCTGTCGGTGGACTTTTTGGTTACTTCCATATCTTGGCCATTGTAATACTGTGCAATGCAGATTTGCGTGCCTGTGTCCTTCCAATTCTGTCTTCTTAGGTTATAGGTCCAGGAATAGGTCTGCTGGATCATATGGTAGCTCAATGTTTACCTTTTAAAGGCACCTCTATTCTGATCTCTTTAGTGGCTCTTTCCAGGTTACGTCCCACTTAAAGTGGAGGGTATGTATTTCTTCCCAGCACCTTCAGCATTTATTCTTTGTAGTTTTTGCTGATGGTTATTCTGAGTGGTGTGAGCTGATACCTCTTTGTGGTTGAATTTGCATGTGTCTCATAATGCGTTGAAATTGAGCTTTAAGACTTGTCCTTTTTATTTTTCCAGCTGTGATTGGAGCTTATTTCTTCAAAGTGTTTTCTTAAAGTATGTGTCACCGTTTGAAATATTTTGGCCATGATCTCCCTCAAGACATTTTGAGGGCAGGTTTCATTTACAGCCCTGCAGTACTTGTTCATATGAAGTGACCATTAGCTCAGGCTTTAAACCTGCTTTTGCAGGTAACGGCCAGAGAGCGGCAGCCTTTCTACGTTCCCCTTGCTGCTACTAGGGAAACAGACCTACCGGTCCGTGGTGTTCTTCGGTTATAAATTAGAGTGCAATGTGCCCGGATAAACCCACAAATGTTGATGTCTCCTTGCTTTTCTTTGTTTTTAAATTTAATTTATATTTATTATTAATTAGAGTAATATTCCATTGTGTACGTGGACCACTTCTTCTTGGTGCATTCCTCGGTTGATGGACATTTTCATTGCTTCCAAGTGTTGGCTATGGTAAATATTGCTGGCGTACAGGTTTGCCAGCCTGTGACTTTTTGATTCTCATTTTCTCAGGTGATAGGCCAAGCAGTGGTTGTGATTGATTGACTGGTAGCTCAATGTTTCCCTTTTCAAAGCACCTACATTGTGTTTTCATTAGTGGCTCTTTACATGCCCCCCCTTACCACCGAGGGTACGCATTTCTCCACACTCCCTTCACCGTTTATTTTTTGCAGCACTTTTCCTAATGGCCATTGTGACTGCTGCGAGCTGATAGGTTTTTGTAATATGGGTATGCATGTCATTAAAATTTTTAAAATTCATCATATTCCTACGCCTTTTTCTTTTCTCTTAAAAGAAAAAACCGTGAGTACAATATAGCTCTTGAAATTGTCTTCTTCGAAGGTTGCCCTCTTCTGAATTTTTTGGTCGATTTTTGACCCCAGAAATTTTCTGGAGGGCAGGCGCCATTTACAGAACTGCAAGTTGGTGAAAATTTAGTGACCTTTTGCAGTGGGTTCAAAGCTGCTGTTGTGGGAAACGTCCACAAGGAGGTAGCATTTCTCCATTCCCCAATCTGGGTACTAGGGCAGCAGAGCCTTTCTGGAAGTCATTGTCCTAGGTTGTAAATTAGAATGGAATTTGCCAGGAGAAATCCCCATAAGTTTATGTCTCATTACTTCTTCTTGGTTTTTAAAATTTTTTTAATCTGGGTAAAGTTTAGAAAATTGTTTGTCCTAGGTGTACACAATCTGGTTCATTTGTACATTATGTATGTCTATTAATGTACAGATCCTCTTCCCATGTAAAATATTACAGTGTTCCGTCGACCTCCCTTGCTATATGTTCGGTCTTTTTGATACATGTATATAATATGTATTTGTATATGTATAGTCACACTAATCTTCATTTCTCAATTTCCCCCCTCCTTTCCTTTTAGATGAGCATAGTTTGTTTTCTACGCCTGTGAGTGTCTTTCTCTTTGGAAATATGTTCATCTGTGTCAGTTATTAGATAATGCCGTACGTGATAATATGGGATATAGGTCTTTTGCTTTCCGACCTCCTTCATGTTTTGTGATTATCTCCAGGCTCATCTATGGTGCCTCAAAGAGCAGTGCTTCAATGTTTTCCATGGCTAATATTCCATTGTGTACATGGACCACTTCTTCTTGGTGCATTCCTCTGTTGATGGACATTTTCGTTGCTTCCAAGCGTTGCCTATGGTAAATATTGCTGGAGTGCAGGATTGCCAGCCTGCGATTTTTGATTTTCATTCTCTCAGGTGATAGACCCAGCAGTGGGTATGATTGATTGACTGGTATGGTAGCTCAACGTTTACCTTTTCAAGGCACCTCAATTGTGCTGTCATTAGTGGCTCTTACCACGTCCCCCTTAGAATCGAGGGTACGCATTTCTCCACAATCACGTCAGCATTTCTTGTTTGCAGCATTTTTGTTGATGGCCATTCTGACTGGGGTGAGCTGATAGGTTTTTGTAATTTGGGTTTACATGTCTGTAAAAATTCCTACAATTCATCATTTTTCCACGCCTTTTGCTTTTCTGTTAAAAGAAAAAAGAAAAAGAGTGTGAGTATAATATACCTCTTCAAATTTTCTTTTTGGAAGGTTGCACTCTAGAATTTTTTGGTCGATTTTCGACCTCAGTATTTTTTGGAGGGCAGGTGTCATTTACAGAACTGCAATTGGTGAACATTTAGTGACCTTTTGCAGTGGGTTTAAAGCTGCTGTTGTGGGAAACGGCCACAAGGATGCAGCATTTCTCCATTCCCAAATCGGGGTATTAGGGCAGCAGAGCCGTTCTGGAAGTCGTTTGCCTAGGTGGTCAATTTGAATGGAATGTGCCAGGAAAACCCCCCATAAGTTTATGTCTCATTACTCCTAGTTCGTTGTTTTAATTTTTTCAATTGGGGTAATGGTTAGAATGTTGCTTGTCCAAGGTGTACACACTCTGGTTCATCTACATATTCTATATACCTATTTATGTAGAGATCCTCTTCCCGTGTAAATTATTACAGAGTGTTCTGTAAACCTTCCTTGCTATATGGTCGGTCTTTTTGATATATGTATATAATATGTATTTGTATACATATGGTAACGCTAATCTTCATTTATCCATTCCCCCACCTTTCCTTTTAGATAAGCATAGTTTTTTTTTTTTTTAATAAGTCTGTGATGGACTTTCTCTGTGGAAATATGTTCATTTGTGTCAGTTATTAGAGAACGCCTATAAGTGATATCATGGGATATAGGACTTTTGCTTTCCGACTTACCTCATGTTCTGTGATTATCTCCAAGATCATCTATGGTGCCTCAAAGAGCAGTGTTTCATTGTTTTCCATGGCTAGTATTCATTGTGTACATGGGCCGCTTCTTCCTTTTCCTTTCATCTGTTGATGGACATTTTGGTTGCTTCACTGTCTTGTCTATTGTGAATAAGGCTGCAGTGCAGCTTTTGCAGCCCGGGTCTTCTTCATTCTGGTCTTCTCAGGTGAGAGGCCCATTGGTGCGCCTGCTGGATTGAATGGTACCTCAATTTTTCCTTTTCAACGCAGCTCCTTTCTGTTCTCATTATTAGCGTTTAACCCTTTTACATCTCACCAGCAGCTAGAGGGTACACAGTTCTCTAAAACCTCTTCAGCATTGACTGTTTGTAGACTTTTTGCCAATGGTCAGTCGACGGGTGTGAGTTGAGAACTTTTCGTAGATTAGATTGCATGAGTCTAATACTTCCTGAGGTTGAGCTTTTATCCATTTCCCTTTCTTTAAAAAGAGAGTGAGTAAAACTTACCTCTTCATACTAGCTTCGTGAACATTTTGCCTGTTTTGAATTTTTTTTATCCATTCCCTACCTCAGCACAATTTTGAGGGCAGGTGTCCTTTACAGCCCTGCGTCCTTGTGAATGAATGGTAAGTGACCATTAGCTGTGGGTTAAAAGCTGCTCTTGCGGGAATCGGCCACAAGGCGGCAGCATTTCTCCTTTACCAAATCTGGTTACTAGGGCAACAGAGCCTTACTGGAAGTGGTGTTCTAGGTTGCAAATTAGAATGGAATGTGCGAGGCAAAAGCCCTTTAAGTTTATGTCTCATTACTTCTTGTTGGTATTTTTAACTTAATTTTTATTTTTTATCACAGCAAACTTGATTACAATGTTTTGTTTGTTCTAGGTGTGCAAGATGTGGTTCTTTCACACATATACATATATCTATTCTTCTTCGGATCCTTTTCCCATGTAGGTTATGACACAGTGTTGAGTAGTCTTCTCTTGGTATTGCGTAGGTCTTTGGTGATTATGTATTTCACGTGTGTTTGTGTCTCTCTGTTAACCTCAATATGGTAATGTATCCAATCCTCACACCTTTCCATTTGGTGAACCATAAGTTTTTTAAATGAATCTATGATAGTGTTTCTCTGTGGAAATACCTTTGTCTGTATCATTTTTTAGGTAACACCTATATGTGATATGATAGGCTATGTGTCTTTCACTTTCTCACTTACTCCGAGTTGCGTGATTACTTCTAGACTCATCTATGGTGCTGCAAATGGCATTGTTTCATTTTTTCACTAGCTCATATTCCATCTGTACAGGTAGCAGTTCTTCTTTGTCCACCCATCTGTCGGTGGACTTTTTGGCTACTTCCATATCTTGGCCATTGTAATACTGTGCAATGCAGATTTGCGTGCCTGTGTCCTTCCAATTCTGTCTTCTTAGGTTATAGGTCCAGGAATAGGTCTGCTGGATCATATGGTAGCTCAATGTTTACCTTTTAAAGGCACCTCTATTCTGATCTCTTTAGTGGCTCTTTCCAGGTTACGTCCCACTTAAAGTGGAGGGTATGTATTTCTTCCCAGCACCTTCAGCATTTATTCTTTGTAGTTTTTGCTGATGGTTATTCTGAGTGGTGTGAGCTGATACCTCTTTGTGGTTGAATTTGCATGTGTCTCATAATGCGTTGAAATTGAGCTTTAAGACTTGTCCTTTTTATTTTTCCAGCTGTGATTGGAGCTTATTTCTTCAAAGTGTTTTCTTAAAGTATGTGTCACCATTTGAAATATTTTGGCCATGATCTCCCTCAAGACATTTTGAGGGCAGGTTTCATTTACAGCCCTGCAGTACTTGTTCATATGAAGTGACCATTAGCTCAGGCTTTAAACCTGCTTTTGCAGGTAACGGCCAGAGAGCGGCAGCCTTTCTACGTTCCCCTTGCTGCTACTAGGGAAACAGACCTACCGGTCCGTGGTGTTCTTCGGTTATAAATTAGAGTGCAATGTGCCCGGATAAACCCACAAATGTTGATGTCTCCTTGCTTTTCTTTGTTTTTAAATTTAATTTATATTTATTATTAATTAGAGTAATATTCCATTGTGTACGTGGACCACTTCTTCTTGGTGCATTCCTCGGTTGATGGACATTTTCATTGCTTCCAAGTGTTGGCTATGGTAAATATTGCTGGCGTACAGGTTTGCCAGCCTGTGACTTTTTGATTCTCATTTTCTCAGGTGATAGGCCAAGCAGTGGTTGTGATTGATTGACTGGTAGCTCAATGTTTCCCTTTTCAAAGCACCTACATTGTGTTTTCATTAGTGGCTCTTTACATGCCCCCCCTTACCACCGAGGGTACGCATTTCTCCACACTCCCTTCACCGTTTATTTTTTGCAGCACTTTTCCTAATGGCCATTGTGACTGCTGCGAGCTGATAGGTTTTTGTAATATGGGTATGCATGTCATTAAAATTTTTAAAATTCATCATATTCCTACGCCTTTTTCTTTTCTCTTAAAAGAAAAAACCGTGAGTACAATATAGCTCTTGAAATTGTCTTCTTCGAAGGTTGCCCTCTTCTGAATTTTTTGGTCGATTTTTGACCCCAGAAATTTTCTGGAGGGCAGGCGCCATTTACAGAACTGCAAGTTGGTGAAAATTTAGTGACCTTTTGCAGTGGGTTCAAAGCTGCTGTTGTGGGAAACGTCCACAAGGAGGTAGCATTTCTCCATTCCCCAATCTGGGTACTAGGGCAGCAGAGCCTTTCTGGAAGTCATTGTCCTAGGTTGTAAATTAGAATGGAATTTGCCAGGAGAAATCCCCATAAGTTTATGTCTCATTACTTCTTCTTGGTTTTTAAAATTTTTTTAATCTGGGTAAAGTTTAGAAAATTGTTTGTCCTAGGTGTACACAATCTGGTTCATTTGTACATTATGTATGTCTATTAATGTACAGATCCTCTTCCCATGTAAAATATTACAGTGTTCCGTCGACCTCCCTTGCTATATGTTCGGTCTTTTTGATACATGTATATAATATGTATTTGTATATGTATAGTCACACTAATCTTCATTTCTCAATTTCCCCCCTCCTTTCCTTTTAGATGAGCATAGTTTGTTTTCTACGCCTGTGAGTGTCTTTCTCTTTGGAAATATGTTCATCTGTGTCAGTTATTAGATAATGCCGTACGTGATAATATGGGATATAGGTCTTTTGCTTTCCGACCTACTTCATGTTTTGTGATTATCTCCAGGCTCATCTATGGTGCCTCAAAGAGCAGTGCTTCAATGTTTTCCATGGCTAATATTCCATTGTGTACATGGACCACTTCTTCTTGGTGCATTCCTCTGTTGATGGACATTTTCGTTGCTTCCAAGCGTTGCCTATGGTAAATATTGCTGGAGTGCAGGATTGCCAGCCTGCGATTTTTGATTTTCATTCTCTCAGGTGATAGACCCAGCAGTGGGTATGATTGATTGACTGGTATGGTAGCTCAACGTTTACCTTTTCAAGGCACCTCAATTGTGCTGTCATTAGTGGCTCTTACCACGTCCCCCTTAGAATCGAGGGTACGCATTTCTCCACAATCACGTCAGCATTTCTTGTTTGCAGCATTTTTGTTGATGGCCATTCTGACTGGGGTGAGCTGATAGGTTTTTGTAATTTGGGTTTACATGTCTGTAAAAATTCCTACAATTCATCATTTTTCCACGCCTTTTGCTTTTCTGTTAAAAGAAAAAAGAAAAAGAGTGTGAGTATAATATACCTCTTCAAATTTTCTTTTTGGAAGGTTGCACTCTAGAATTTTTTGGTCGATTTTCGACCTCAGTATTTTTTGGAGGGCAGGTGTCATTTACAGAACTGCAATTGGTGAACATTTAGTGACCTTTTGCAGTGGGTTTAAAGCTGCTGTTGTGGGAAACGGCCACAAGGATGCAGCATTTCTCCATTCCCAAATCGGGGTACTAGGGCAGCAGAGCCGTTCTGGAAGTCGTTTGCCTAGGTGGTCAATTTGAATGGAATGTGCCAGGAAAACCCCCCATAAGTTTATGTCTCATTACTCCTAGTTCGTTGTTTTAATTTTTTCAATTGGGGTAATGGTTAGAATGTTGCTTGTCCAAGGTGTACACACTCTGGTTCATCTACATATTCTATATACCTATTTATGTAGAGATCCTCTTCCCGTGTAAATTATTACAGAGTGTTCCGTAAACCTTCCTTGCTATATGGTCGGTCTTTTTGATATATGTATATAATATGTATTTGTATACATATGGTAACGCTAATCTTCATTTATCCATTCCCCCACCTTTCCTTTTAGATAAGCATAGTTTTTTTTTTTTTTAATAAGTCTGTGATGGACTTTCTCTGTGGAAATATGTTCATTTGTGTCAGTTATTAGAGAACGCCTATAAGTGATATCATGGGATATAGGACTTTTGCTTTCCGACTTACCTCATGTTCTGTGATTATCTCCAAGATCATCTATGGTGCCTCAAAGAGCAGTGTTTCATTGTTTTCCATGGCTAGTATTCATTGTGTACATGGGCCGCTTCTTCCTTTTCCTTTCATCTGTTGATGGACATTTTGGTTGCTTCACTGTCTTGTCTATTGTGAATAAGGCTGCAGTGCAGCTTTTGCAGCCCGGGTCTTCTTCATTCTGGTCTTCTCAGGTGAGAGGCCCATTGGTGCGCCTGCTGGATTGAATGGTACCTCAATTTTTCCTTTTCAACGCAGCTCCTTTCTGTTCTCATTATTAGCGTTTAACCCTTTTACATCTCACCAGCAGCTAGAGGGTACACAGTTCTCTAAAACCTCTTCAGCATTGACTGTTTGTAGACTTTTTGCCAATGGTCAGTCGACGGGTGTGAGTTGAGAACTTTTCGTAGATTAGATTGCATGAGTCTAATACTTCCTGAGGTTGAGCTTTTATCCATTTCCCTTTCTTTAAAAAGAGAGTGAGTAAAACTTACCTCTTCATACTAGCTTCGTGAACATTTTGCCTGTTTTGAATTTTTTTTATCCATTCCCTACCTCAGCACAATTTTGAGGGCAGGTGTCCTTTACAGCCCTGCGTCCTTGTGAATGAATGGTAAGTGACCATTAGCTGTGGGTTAAAAGCTGCTCTTGCGGGAATCGGCCACAAGGCGGCAGCATTTCTCCTTTACCAAATCTGGTTACTAGGGCAACAGAGCCTTACTGGAAGTGGTGTTCTAGGTTGCAAATTAGAATGGAATGTGCGAGGCAAAAGCCCTTTAAGTTTATGTCTCATTACTTCTTGTTGGTATTTTTAACTTAATTTTTATTTTTTATCACAGCAAACTTGATTACAATGTTTTGTTTGTTCTAGGTGTGCAAGATGTGGTTCTTTCACACATATACATATATCTATTCTTCTTCGGATCCTTTTCCCATGTAGGTTATGACACAGTGTTGAGTAGTCTTCTCTTGGTATTGCGTAGGTCTTTGGTGATTATGTATTTCACGTGTGTTTGTGTCTCTCTGTTAACCTCAATATGGTAATGTATCCAATCCTCACACCTTTCCATTTGGTGAACCATAAGTTTTTTAAATGAATCTATGATAGTGTTTCTCTGTGGAAATACCTTTGTCTGTATCATTTTTTAGGTAACACCTATATGTGATATGATAGGCTATGTGTCTTTCACTTTCTCACTTACTCCGAGTTGCGTGATTACTTCTAGACTCATCTATGGTGCTGCAAATGGCATTGTTTCATTTTTTCACTAGCTCATATTCCATCTGTACAGGTAGCAGTTCTTCTTTGTCCACCCATCTGTCGGTGGACTTTTTGGCTACTTCCATATCTTGGCCATTGTAATACTGTGCAATGCAGATTTGCGTGCCTGTGTCCTTCCAATTCTGTCTTCTTAGGTTATAGGTCCAGGAATAGGTCTGCTGGATCATATGGTAGCTCAATGTTTACCTTTTAAAGGCACCTCTATTCTGATCTCTTTAGTGGCTCTTTCCAGGTTACGTCCCACTTAAAGTGGAGGGTATGTATTTCTTCCCAGCACCTTCAGCATTTATTCTTTGTAGTTTTTGCTGATGGTTATTCTGAGTGGTGTGAGCTGATACCTCTTTGTGGTTGAATTTGCATGTGTCTCATAATGCGTTGAAATTGAGCTTTAAGACTTGTCCTTTTTATTTTTCCAGCTGTGATTGGAGCTTATTTCTTCAAAGTGTTTTCTTAAAGTATGTGTCACCGTTTGAAATATTTTGGCCATGATCTCCCTCAAGACATTTTGAGGGCAGGTTTCATTTACAGCCCTGCAGTACTTGTTCATATGAAGTGACCATTAGCTCAGGCTTTAAACCTGCTTTTGCAGGTAACGGCCAGAGAGCGGCAGCCTTTCTACGTTCCCCTTGCTGCTACTAGGGAAACAGACCTACCGGTCCGTGGTGTTCTTCGGTTATAAATTAGAGTGCAATGTGCCCGGATAAACCCACAAATGTTGATGTCTCCTTGCTTTTCTTTGTTTTTAAATTTAATTTATATTTATTATTAATTAGAGTAATATTCCATTGTGTACGTGGACCACTTCTTCTTGGTGCATTCCTCGGTTGATGGACATTTTCATTGCTTCCAAGTGTTGGCTATGGTAAATATTGCTGGCGTACAGGTTTGCCAGCCTGTGACTTTTTGATTCTCATTTTCTCAGGTGATAGGCCAAGCAGTGGTTGTGATTGATTGACTGGTAGCTCAATGTTTCCCTTTTCAAAGCACCTACATTGTGTTTTCATTAGTGGCTCTTTACATGCCCCCCCTTACCACCGAGGGTACGCATTTCTCCACACTCCCTTCACCGTTTATTTTTTGCAGCACTTTTCCTAATGGCCATTGTGACTGCTGCGAGCTGATAGGTTTTTGTAATATGGGTATGCATGTCATTAAAATTTTTAAAATTCATCATATTCCTACGCCTTTTTCTTTTCTCTTAAAAGAAAAAACCGTGAGTACAATATAGCTCTTGAAATTGTCTTCTTCGAAGGTTGCCCTCTTCTGAATTTTTTGGTCGATTTTTGACCCCAGAAATTTTCTGGAGGGCAGGCGCCATTTACAGAACTGCAAGTTGGTGAAAATTTAGTGACCTTTTGCAGTGGGTTCAAAGCTGCTGTTGTGGGAAACGTCCACAAGGAGGTAGCATTTCTCCATTCCCCAATCTGGGTACTAGGGCAGCAGAGCCTTTCTGGAAGTCATTGTCCTAGGTTGTAAATTAGAATGGAATTTGCCAGGAGAAATCCCCATAAGTTTATGTCTCATTACTTCTTCTTGGTTTTTAAAATTTTTTTAATCTGGGTAAAGTTTAGAAAATTGTTTGTCCTAGGTGTACACAATCTGGTTCATTTGTACATTATGTATGTCTATTAATGTACAGATCCTCTTCCCATGTAAAATATTACAGTGTTCCGTCGACCTCCCTTGCTATATGTTCGGTCTTTTTGATACATGTATATAATATGTATTTGTATATGTATAGTCACACTAATCTTCATTTCTCAATTTCCCCCCTCCTTTCCTTTTAGATGAGCATAGTTTGTTTTCTACGCCTGTGAGTGTCTTTCTCTTTGGAAATATGTTCATCTGTGTCAGTTATTAGATAATGCCGTACGTGATAATATGGGATATAGGTCTTTTGCTTTCCGACCTACTTCATGTTTTGTGATTATCTCCAGGCTCATCTATGGTGCCTCAAAGAGCAGTGCTTCAATGTTTTCCATGGCTAATATTCCATTGTGTACATGGACCACTTCTTCTTGGTGCATTCCTCTGTTGATGGACATTTTCGTTGCTTCCAAGCGTTGCCTATGGTAAATATTGCTGGAGTGCAGGATTGCCAGCCTGCGATTTTTGATTTTCATTCTCTCAGGTGATAGACCCAGCAGTGGGTATGATTGATTGACTGGTATGGTAGCTCAACGTTTACCTTTTCAAGGCACCTCAATTGTGCTGTCATTAGTGGCTCTTACCACGTCCCCCTTAGAATCGAGGGTACGCATTTCTCCACAATCACGTCAGCATTTCTTGTTTGCAGCATTTTTGTTGATGGCCATTCTGACTGGGGTGAGCTGATAGGTTTTTGTAATTTGGGTTTACATGTCTGTAAAAATTCCTACAATTCATCATTTTTCCACGCCTTTTGCTTTTCTGTTAAAAGAAAAAAGAAAAAGAGTGTGAGTATAATATACCTCTTCAAATTTTCTTTTTGGAAGGTTGCACTCTAGAATTTTTTGGTCGATTTTCGACCTCAGTATTTTTTGGAGGGCAGGTGTCATTTACAGAACTGCAATTGGTGAACATTTAGTGACCTTTTGCAGTGGGTTTAAAGCTGCTGTTGTGGGAAACGGCCACAAGGATGCAGCATTTCTCCATTCCCAAATCGGGGTACTAGGGCAGCAGAGCCGTTCTGGAAGTCGTTTGCCTAGGTGGTCAATTTGAATGGAATGTGCCAGGAAAACCCCCCATAAGTTTATGTCTCATTACTCCTAGTTCGTTGTTTTAATTTTTTCAATTGGGGTAATGGTTAGAATGTTGCTTGTCCAAGGTGTACACACTCTGGTTCATCTACATATTCTATATACCTATTTATGTAGAGATCCTCTTCCCGTGTAAATTATTACAGAGTGTTCCGTAAACCTTCCTTGCTATATGGTCGGTCTTTTTGATATATGTATATAATATGTATTTGTATACATATGGTAACGCTAATCTTCATTTATCCATTCCCCCACCTTTCCTTTTAGATAAGCATAGTTTTTTTTTTTTTAATAAGTCTGTGATGGACTTTCTCTGTGGAAATATGTTCATTTGTGTCAGTTATTAGAGAACGCCTATAAGTGATATCATGGGATATAGGACTTTTGCTTTCCGACTTACCTCATGTTCTGTGATTATCTCCAAGATCATCTATGGTGCCTCAAAGAGCAGTGTTTCATTGTTTTCCATGGCTAGTATTCATTGTGTACATGGGCCGCTTCTTCCTTTTCCTTTCATCTGTTGATGGACATTTTGGTTGCTTCACTGTCTTGTCTATTGTGAATAAGGCTGCAGTGCAGCTTTTGCAGCCCGGGTCTTCTTCATTCTGGTCTTCTCAGGTGAGAGGCCCATTGGTGCGCCTGCTGGATTGAATGGTACCTCAATTTTTCCTTTTCAACGCAGCTCCTTTCTGTTCTCATTATTAGCGTTTAACCCTTTTACATCTCACCAGCAGCTAGAGGGTACACAGTTCTCTAAAACCTCTTCAGCATTGACTGTTTGTAGACTTTTTGCCAATGGTCAGTCGACGGGTGTGAGTTGAGAACTTTTCGTAGATTAGATTGCATGAGTCTAATACTTCCTGAGGTTGAGCTTTTATCCATTTCCCTTTCTTTAAAAAGAGAGTGAGTAAAACTTACCTCTTCATACTAGCTTCGTGAACATTTTGCCTGTTTTGAATTTTTTTTATCCATTCCCTACCTCAGCACAATTTTGAGGGCAGGTGTCCTTTACAGCCCTGCGTCCTTGTGAATGAATGGTAAGTGACCATTAGCTGTGGGTTAAAAGCTGCTCTTGCGGGAATCGGCCACAAGGCGGCAGCATTTCTCCTTTACCAAATCTGGTTACTAGGGCAACAGAGCCTTACTGGAAGTGGTGTTCTAGGTTGCAAATTAGAATGGAATGTGCGAGGCAAAAGCCCTTTAAGTTTATGTCTCATTACTTCTTGTTGGTATTTTTAACTTAATTTTTATTTTTTATCACAGCAAACTTGATTACAATGTTTTGTTTGTTCTAGGTGTGCAAGATGTGGTTCTTTCACACATATACATATATCTATTCTTCTTCGGATCCTTTTCCCATGTAGGTTATGACACAGTGTTGAGTAGTCTTCTCTTGGTATTGCGTAGGTCTTTGGTGATTATGTATTTCACGTGTGTTTGTGTCTCTCTGTTAACCTCAATATGGTAATGTATCCAATCCTCACACCTTTCCATTTGGTGAACCATAAGTTTTTTTAATGAATCTATGATAGTGTTTCTCTGTGGAAATACCTTTGTCTGTATCATTTTTTAGGTAACACCTATATGTGATATGATAGGCTATGTGTCTTTCGCTTTCTCACTTACTCCGAGTTGCGTGATTACTTCTAGACTCATCTATGGTGCTGCAAATGGCATTGTTTCATTTTTTCACTAGCTCATATTCCATCTGTACAGGTAGCAGTTCTTCTTTGTCCACCCATCTGTCGGTGGACTTTTTGGTTACTTCCATATCTTGGCCATTGTAATACTGTGCAATGCAGATTTGCGTGCCTGTGTCCTTCCAATTCTGTCTTCTTAGGTTATAGGTCCAGGAATAGGTCTGCTGGATCATATGGTAGCTCAATGTTTACCTTTTAAAGGCACCTCTATTCTGATCTCTTTAGTGGCTCTTTCCAGGTTACGTCCCACTTAAAGTGGAGGGTATGTATTTCTTCCCAGCACCTTCAGCATTTATTCTTTGTAGTTTTTGCTGATGGTTATTCTGAGTGGTGTGAGCTGATACCTCTTTGTGGTTGAATTTGCATGTGTCTCATAATGCGTTGAAATTGAGCTTTAAGACTTGTCCTTTTTATTTTTCCAGCTGTGATTGGAGCTTATTTCTTCAAAGTGTTTTCTTAAAGTATGTGTCACCGTTTGAAATATTTTGGCCATGATCTCGCTCAAGACATTTTGAGGGCAGGTTTCATTTACAGCCCTGCAGTACTTGTTCATATGAAGTGACCATTAGCTCAGGCTTTAAACCTGCTTTTGCAGGTAACGGCCAGAGAGCGGCAGCCTTTCTACGTTCCCCTTGCTGCTACTAGGGAAACAGACCTACCGGTCCGTGGTGTTCTTCGGTTATAAATTAGAGTGCAATGTGCCCGGATAAACCCACAAATGTTGATGTCTCCTTGCTTTTCTTTGTTTTTAAATTTAATTTATATTTATTATTAATTAGAGTAATATTCCATTGTGTACGTGGACCACTTCTTCTTGGTGCATTCCTCGGTTGATGGACATTTTCATTGCTTCCAAGTGTTGGCTATGGTAAATATTGCTGGCGTACAGGTTTGCCAGCCTGTGACTTTTTGATTCTCATTTTCTCAGGTGATAGGCCAAGCAGTGGTTGTGATTGATTGACTGGTAGCTCAATGTTTCCCTTTTCAAAGCACCTACATTGTGTTTTCATTAGTGGCTCTTTACATGCCCCCCCTTACCACCGAGGGTACGCATTTCTCCACACTCCCTTCACCGTTTATTTTTTGCAGCACTTTTCCTAATGGCCATTGTGACTGCTGCGAGCTGATAGGTTTTTGTAATATGGGTATGCATGTCATTAAAATTTTTAAAATTCATCATATTCCTACGCCTTTTTCTTTTCTCTTAAAAGAAAAAACCGTGAGTACAATATAGCTCTTGAAATTGTCTTCTTCGAAGGTTGCCCTCTTCTGAATTTTTTGGTCGATTTTTGACCCCAGAAATTTTCTGGAGGGCAGGCGCCATTTACAGAACTGCAAGTTGGTGAAAATTTAGTGACCTTTTGCAGTGGGTTCAAAGCTGCTGTTGTGGGAAACGTCCACAAGGAGGTAGCATTTCTCCATTCCCCAATCTGGGTACTAGGGCAGCAGAGCCTTTCTGGAAGTCATTGTCCTAGGTTGTAAATTAGAATGGAATTTGCCAGGAGAAATCCCCATAAGTTTATGTCTCATTACTTCTTCTTGGTTTTTAAAATTTTTTTAATCTGGGTAAAGTTTAGAAAATTGTTTGTCCTAGGTGTACACAATCTGGTTCATTTGTACATTATGTATGTCTATTAATGTACAGATCCTCTTCCCATGTAAAATATTACAGTGTTCCGTCGACCTCCCTTGCTATATGTTCGGTCTTTTTGATACATGTATATAATATGTATTTGTATATGTATAGTCACACTAATCTTCATTTCTCAATTTCCCCCCTCCTTTCCTTTTAGATGAGCATAGTTTGTTTTCTACGCCTGTGAGTGTCTTTCTCTTTGGAAATATGTTCATCTGTGTCAGTTATTAGATAATGCCGTACGTGATAATATGGGATATAGGTCTTTTGCTTTCCGACCTACTTCATGTTTTGTGATTATCTCCAGGCTCATCTATGGTGCCTCAAAGAGCAGTGCTTCAATGTTTTCCATGGCTAATATTCCATTGTGTACATGGACCACTTCTTCTTGGTGCATTCCTCTGTTGATGGACATTTTCGTTGCTTCCAAGCGTTGCCTATGGTAAATATTGCTGGAGTGCAGGATTGCCAGCCTGCGATTTTTGATTTTCATTCTCTCAGGTGATAGACCCAGCAGTGGGTATGATTGATTGACTGGTATGGTAGCTCAACGTTTACCTTTTCAAGGCACCTCAATTGTGCTGTCATTAGTGGCTCTTACCACGTCCCCCTTAGAATCGAGGGTACGCATTTCTCCACAATCACGTCAGCATTTCTTGTTTGCAGCATTTTTGTTGATGGCCATTCTGACTGGGGTGAGCTGATAGGTTTTTGTAATTTGGGTTTACATGTCTGTAAAAATTCCTACAATTCATCATTTTTCCACGCCTTTTGCTTTTCTGTTAAAAGAAAAAAGAAAAAGAGTGTGAGTATAATATACCTCTTCAAATTTTCTTTTTGGAAGGTTGCACTCTAGAATTTTTTGGTCGATTTTCGACCTCAGTATTTTTTGGAGGGCAGGTGTCATTTACAGAACTGCAATTGGTGAACATTTAGTGACCTTTTGCAGTGGGTTTAAAGCTGCTGTTGTGGGAAACGGCCACAAGGATGCAGCATTTCTCCATTCCCAAATCGGGGTACTAGGGCAGCAGAGCCGTTCTGGAAGTCGTTTGCCTAGGTGGTCAATTTGAATGGAATGTGCCAGGAAAACCCCCCATAAGTTTATGTCTCATTACTCCTAGTTCGTTGTTTTAATTTTTTCAATTGGGGTAATGGTTAGAATGTTGCTTGTCCAAGGTGTACACACTCTGGTTCATCTACATATTCTATATACCTATTTATGTAGAGATCCTCTTCCCGTGTAAATTATTACAGAGTGTTCCGTAAACCTTCCTTGCTATATGGTCGGTCTTTTTGATATATGTATATAATATGTATTTGTATACATATGGTAACGCTAATCTTCATTTATCCATTCCCCCACCTTTCCTTTTAGATAAGCATAGTTTTTTTTTTTTTAATAAGTCTGTGATGGACTTTCTCTGTGGAAATATGTTCATTTGTGTCAGTTATTAGAGAACGCCTATAAGTGATATCATGGGATATAGGACTTTTGCTTTCCGACTTACCTCATGTTCTGTGATTATCTCCAAGATCATCTATGGTGCCTCAAAGAGCAGTGTTTCATTGTTTTCCATGGCTAGTATTCATTGTGTACATGGGCCGCTTCTTCCTTTTCCTTTCATCTGTTGATGGACATTTTGGTTGCTTCACTGTCTTGTCTATTGTGAATAAGGCTGCAGTGCAGCTTTTGCAGCCCGGGTCTTCTTCATTCTGGTCTTCTCAGGTGAGAGGCCCATTGGTGCGCCTGCTGGATTGAATGGTACCTCAATTTTTCCTTTTCAACGCAGCTCCTTTCTGTTCTCATTATTAGCGTTTAACCCTTTTACATCTCACCAGCAGCTAGAGGGTACACAGTTCTCTAAAACCTCTTCAGCATTGACTGTTTGTAGACTTTTTGCCAATGGTCAGTCGACGGGTGTGAGTTGAGAACTTTTCGTAGATTAGATTGCATGAGTCTAATACTTCCTGAGGTTGAGCTTTTATCCATTTCCCTTTCTTTAAAAAGAGAGTGAGTAAAACTTACCTCTTCATACTAGCTTCGTGAACATTTTGCCTGTTTTGAATTTTTTTTATCCATTCCCTACCTCAGCACAATTTTGAGGTCAGGTGTCCTTTACAGCCCTGCGTCCTTGTGAATGAATGGTAAGTGACCATTAGCTGTGGGTTAAAAGCTGCTCTTGCGGGAATCGGCCACAAGGCGGCAGCATTTCTCCTTTACCAAATCTGGTTACTAGGGCAACAGAGCCTTACTGGAAGTGGTGTTCTAGGTTGCAAATTAGAATGGAATGTGCGAGGCAAAAGCCCTTTAAGTTTATGTCTCATTACTTCTTGTTGGTATTTTTAACTTAATTTTTATTTTTTATCACAGCAAACTTGATTACAATGTTTTGTTTGTTCTAGGTGTGCAAGATGTGGTTCTTTCACACATATACATATATCTATTCTTCTTCGGATCCTTTTCCCATGTAGGTTATGACACAGTGTTGAGTAGTCTTCTCTTGGTATTGCGTAGGTCTTTGGTGATTATGTATTTCACGTGTGTTTGTGTCTCTCTGTTAACCTCAGTATGGTAATGTATCCAATCCTCACACCTTTCCATTTGGTGAACCATAAGTTTTTTTAATGAATCTATGATAGTGTTTCTCTGTGGAAATACCTTTGTCTGTATCATTTTTTAGGTAACACCTATATGTGATATGATAGGCTATGTGTCTTTCGCTTTCTCACTTACTCCGAGTTGCGTGATTACTTCTAGACTCATCTATGGTGCTGCAAATGGCATTGTTTCATTTTTTCACTAGCTCATATTCCATCTGTACAGGTAGCAGTTCTTTTTTGTCCACCCATCTGTCGGTGGACTTTTTGGTTACTTCCATATCTTGGCCATTGTAATACTGTGCAATGCAGATTTGCGTGCCTGTGTCCTTCCAATTCTGTCTTCTTAGGTTATAGGTCCAGGAATAGGTCTGCTGGATCATATGGTAGCTCAATGTTTACCTTTTAAAGGCACCTCTATTCTGATCTCTTTAGTGGCTCTTTCCAGGTTACGTCCCACTTAAAGTGGAGGGTATGTATTTCTTCCCAGCACCTTCAGCATTTATTCTTTGTAGTTTTTGCTGATGGTTATTCTGAGTGGTGTGAGCTGATACCTCTTTGTGGTTGAATTTGCATGTGTCTCATAATGCGTTGAAATTGAGCTTTAAGACTTGTCCTTTTTATTTTTCCAGCTGTGATTGGAGCTTATTTCTTCAAAGTGTTTTCTTAAAGTATGTGTCACCGTTTGAAATATTTTGGCCATGATCTCCCTCAAGACATTTTGAGGGCAGGTTTCATTTACAGCCCTGCAGTACTTGTTCATATGAAGTGACCATTAGCTCAGGCTTTAAACCTGCTTTTGCAGGTAACGGCCAGAGAGCGGCAGCCTTTCTACGTTCCCCTTGCTGCTACTAGGGAAACAGACCTACCGGTCCGTGGTGTTCTTCGGTTATAAATTAGAGTGCAATGTGCCCGGATAAACCCACAAATGTTGATGTCTCCTTGCTTTTCTTTGTTTTTAAATTTAATTTATATTTATTATTAATTAGAGTAATATTCCATTGTGTACGTGGACCACTTCTTCTTGGTGCATTCCTCGGTTGATGGACATTTTCATTGCTTCCAAGTGTTGGCTATGGTAAATATTGCTGGCGTACAGGTTTGCCAGCCTGTGACTTTTTGATTCTCATTTTCTCAGGTGATAGGCCAAGCAGTGGTTGTGATTGATTGACTGGTAGCTCAATGTTTCCCTTTTCAAAGCACCTACATTGTGTTTTCATTAGTGGCTCTTTACATGCCCCCCCTTACCACCGAGGGTACGCATTTCTCCACACTCCCTTCACCGTTTATTTTTTGCAGCACTTTTCCTAATGGCCATTGTGACTGCTGCGAGCTGATAGGTTTTTGTAATATGGGTATGCATGTCATTAAAATTTTTAAAATTCATCATATTCCTACGCCTTTTTCTTTTCTCTTAAAAGAAAAAACCGTGAGTACAATATAGCTCTTGAAATTGTCTTCTTCGAAGGTTGCCCTCTTCTGAATTTTTTGGTCGATTTTTGACCCCAGAAATTTTCTGGAGGGCAGGCGCCATTTACAGAACTGCAAGTTGGTGAAAATTTAGTGACCTTTTGCAGTGGGTTCAAAGCTGCTGTTGTGGGAAACGTCCACAAGGAGGTAGCATTTCTCCATTCCCCAATCTGGGTACTAGGGCAGCAGAGCCTTTCTGGAAGTCATTGTCCTAGGTTGTAAATTAGAATGGAATTTGCCAGGAGAAATCCCCATAAGTTTATGTCTCATTACTTCTTCTTGGTTTTTAAAATTTTTTTAATCTGGGTAAAGTTTAGAAAATTGTTTGTCCTAGGTGTACACAATCTGGTTCATTTGTACATTATGTATGTCTATTAATGTACAGATCCTCTTCCCATGTAAAATATTACAGTGTTCCGTCGACCTCCCTTGCTATATGTTCGGTCTTTTTGATACATGTATATAATATGTATTTGTATATGTATAGTCACACTAATCTTCATTTCTCAATTTCCCCCCTCCTTTCCTTTTAGATGAGCATAGTTTGTTTTCTACGCCTGTGAGTGTCTTTCTCTTTGGAAATATGTTCATCTGTGTCAGTTATTAGATAATGCCGTACGTGATAATATGGGATATAGGTCTTTTGCTTTCCGACCTACTTCATGTTTTGTGATTATCTCCAGGCTCATCTATGGTGCCTCAAAGAGCAGTGCTTCAATGTTTTCCATGGCTAATATTCCATTGTGTACATGGACCACTTCTTCTTGGTGCATTCCTCTGTTGATGGACATTTTCGTTGCTTCCAAGCGTTGCCTATGGTAAATATTGCTGGAGTGCAGGATTGCCAGCCTGCGATTTTTGATTTTCATTCTCTCAGGTGATAGACCCAGCAGTGGGTATGATTGATTGACTGGTATGGTAGCTCAACGTTTACCTTTTCAAGGCACCTCAATTGTGCTGTCATTAGTGGCTCTTACCACGTCCCCCTTAGAATCGAGGGTACGCATTTCTCCACAATCACGTCAGCATTTCTTGTTTGCAGCATTTTTGTTGATGGCCATTCTGACTGGGGTGAGCTGATAGGTTTTTGTAATTTGGGTTTACATGTCTGTAAAAATTCCTACAATTCATCATTTTTCCACGCCTTTTGCTTTTCTGTTAAAAGAAAAAAGAAAAAGAGTGTGAGTATAATATACCTCTTCAAATTTTCTTTTTGGAAGGTTGCACTCTAGAATTTTTTGGTCGATTTTCGACCTCAGTATTTTTTGGAGGGCAGGTGTCATTTACAGAACTGCAATTGGTGAACATTTAGTGACCTTTTGCAGTGGGTTTAAAGCTGCTGTTGTGGGAAACGGCCACAAGGATGCAGCATTTCTCCATTCCCAAATCGGGGTACTAGGGCAGCAGAGCCGTTCTGGAAGTCGTTTGCCTAGGTGGTCAATTTGAATGGAATGTGCCAGGAAAACCCCCCATAAGTTTATGTCTCATTACTCCTAGTTCGTTGTTTTAATTTTTTCAATTGGGGTAATGGTTAGAATGTTGCTTGTCCAAGGTGTACACACTCTGGTTCATCTACATATTCTATATACCTATTTATGTAGAGATCCTCTTCCCGTGTAAATTATTACAGAGTGTTCCGTAAACCTTCCTTGCTATATGGTCGGTCTTTTTGATATATGTATATAATATGTATTTGTATACATATGGTAACGCTAATCTTCATTTATCCATTCCCCCACCTTTCCTTTTAGATAAGCATAGTTTTTTTTTTTTTAATAAGTCTGTGATGGACTTTCTCTGTGGAAATATGTTCATTTGTGTCAGTTATTAGAGAACGCCTATAAGTGATATCATGGGATATAGGACTTTTGCTTTCCGACTTACCTCATGTTCTGTGATTATCTCCAAGATCATCTATGGTGCCTCAAAGAGCAGTGTTTCATTGTTTTCCATGGCTAGTATTCATTGTGTACATGGGCCGCTTCTTCCTTTTCCTTTCATCTGTTGATGGACATTTTGGTTGCTTCACTGTCTTGTCTATTGTGAATAAGGCTGCAGTGCAGCTTTTGCAGCCCGGGTCTTCTTCATTCTGGTCTTCTCAGGTGAGAGGCCCATTGGTGCGCCTGCTGGATTGAATGGTACCTCAATTTTTCCTTTTCAACGCAGCTCCTTTCTGTTCTCATTATTAGCGTTTAACCCTTTTACATCTCACCAGCAGCTAGAGGGTACACAGTTCTCTAAAACCTCTTCAGCATTGACTGTTTGTAGACTTTTTGCCAATGGTCAGTCGACGGGTGTGAGTTGAGAACTTTTCGTAGATTAGATTGCATGAGTCTAATACTTCCTGAGGTTGAGCTTTTATCCATTTCCCTTTCTTTAAAAAGAGAGTGAGTAAAACTTACCTCTTCATACTAGCTTCGTGAACATTTTGCCTGTTTTGAATTTTTTTTATCCATTCCCTACCTCAGCACAATTTTGAGGTCAGGTGTCCTTTACAGCCCTGCGTCCTTGTGAATGAATGGTAAGTGACCATTAGCTGTGGGTTAAAAGCTGCTCTTGCGGGAATCGGCCACAAGGCGGCAGCATTTCTCCTTTACCAAATCTGGTTACTAGGGCAACAGAGCCTTACTGGAAGTGGTGTTCTAGGTTGCAAATTAGAATGGAATGTGCGAGGCAAAAGCCCTTTAAGTTTATGTCTCATTACTTCTTGTTGGTATTTTTAACTTAATTTTTATTTTTTATCACAGCAAACTTGATTACAATGTTTTGTTTGTTCTAGGTGTGCAAGATGTGGTTCTTTCACACATATACATATATCTATTCTTCTTCGGATCCTTTTCCCATGTAGGTTATGACACAGTGTTGAGTAGTCTTCTCTTGGTATTGCGTAGGTCTTTGGTGATTATGTATTTCACGTGTGTTTGTGTCTCTCTGTTAACCTCAGTATGGTAATGTATCCAATCCTCACACCTTTCCATTTGGTGAACCATAAGTTTTTTTAATGAATCTATGATAGTGTTTCTCTGTGGAAATACCTTTGTCTGTATCATTTTTTAGGTAACACCTATATGTGATATGATAGGCTATGTGTCTTTCGCTTTCTCACTTACTCCGAGTTGCGTGATTACTTCTAGACTCATCTATGGTGCTGCAAATGGCATTGTTTCATTTTTTCACTAGCTCATATTCCATCTGTACAGGTAGCAGTTCTTTTTTGTCCACCCATCTGTCGGTGGACTTTTTGGTTACTTCCATATCTTGGCCATTGTAATACTGTGCAATGCAGATTTGCGTGCCTGTGTCCTTCCAATTCTGTCTTCTTAGGTTATAGGTCCAGGAATAGGTCTGCTGGATCATATGGTAGCTCAATGTTTACCTTTTAAAGGCACCTCTATTCTGATCTCTTTAGTGGCTCTTTCCAGGTTACGTCCCACTTAAAGTGGAGGGTATGTATTTCTTCCCAGCACCTTCAGCATTTATTCTTTGTAGTTTTTGCTGATGGTTATTCTGAGTGGTGTGAGCTGATACCTCTTTGTGGTTGAATTTGCATGTGTCTCATAATGCGTTGAAATTGAGCTTTAAGACTTGTCCTTTTTATTTTTCCAGCTGTGATTGGAGCTTATTTCTTCAAAGTGTTTTCTTAAAGTATGTGTCACCGTTTGAAATATTTTGGCCATGATCTCCCTCAAGACATTTTGAGGGCAGGTTTCATTTACAGCCCTGCAGTACTTGTTCATATGAAGTGACCATTAGCTCAGGCTTTAAACCTGCTTTTGCAGGTAACGGCCAGAGAGCGGCAGCCTTTCTACGTTCCCCTTGCTGCTACTAGGGAAACAGACCTACCGGTCCGTGGTGTTCTTCGGTTATAAATTAGAGTGCAATGTGCCCGGATAAACCCACAAATGTTGATGTCTCCTTGCTTTTCTTTGTTTTTAAATTTAATTTATATTTATTATTAATTAGAGTAATATTCCATTGTGTACGTGGACCACTTCTTCTTGGTGCATTCCTCGGTTGATGGACATTTTCATTGCTTCCAAGTGTTGGCTATGGTAAATATTGCTGGCGTACAGGTTTGCCAGCCTGTGACTTTTTGATTCTCATTTTCTCAGGTGATAGGCCAAGCAGTGGTTGTGATTGATTGACTGGTAGCTCAATGTTTCCCTTTTCAAAGCACCTACATTGTGTTTTCATTAGTGGCTCTTTACATGCCCCCCCTTACCACCGAGGGTACGCATTTCTCCACACTCCCTTCACCGTTTATTTTTTGCAGCACTTTTCCTAATGGCCATTGTGACTGCTGCGAGCTGATAGGTTTTTGTAATATGGGTATGCATGTCATTAAAATTTTTAAAATTCATCATATTCCTACGCCTTTTTCTTTTCTCTTAAAAGAAAAAACCGTGAGTACAATATAGCTCTTGAAATTGTCTTCTTCGAAGGTTGCCCTCTTCTGAATTTTTTGGTCGATTTTTGACCCCAGAAATTTTCTGGAGGGCAGGCGCCATTTACAGAACTGCAAGTTGGTGAAAATTTAGTGACCTTTTGCAGTGGGTTCAAAGCTGCTGTTGTGGGAAACGTCCACAAGGAGGTAGCATTTCTCCATTCCCCAATCTGGGTACTAGGGCAGCAGAGCCTTTCTGGAAGTCATTGTCCTAGGTTGTAAATTAGAATGGAATTTGCCAGGAGAAATCCCCATAAGTTTATGTCTCATTACTTCTTCTTGGTTTTTAAAATTTTTTTAATCTGGGTAAAGTTTAGAAAATTGTTTGTCCTAGGTGTACACAATCTGGTTCATTTGTACATTATGTATGTCTATTAATGTACAGATCCTCTTCCCATGTAAAATATTACAGTGTTCCGTCGACCTCCCTTGCTATATGTTCGGTCTTTTTGATACATGTATATAATATGTATTTGTATATGTATAGTCACACTAATCTTCATTTCTCAATTTCCCCCCTCCTTTCCTTTTAGATGAGCATAGTTTGTTTTCTACGCCTGTGAGTGTCTTTCTCTTTGGAAATATGTTCATCTGTGTCAGTTATTAGATAATGCCGTACGTGATAATATGGGATATAGGTCTTTTGCTTTCCGACCTACTTCATGTTTTGTGATTATCTCCAGGCTCATCTATGGTGCCTCAAAGAGCAGTGCTTCAATGTTTTCCATGGCTAATATTCCATTGTGTACATGGACCACTTCTTCTTGGTGCATTCCTCTGTTGATGGACATTTTCGTTGCTTCCAAGCGTTGCCTATGGTAAATATTGCTGGAGTGCAGGATTGCCAGCCTGCGATTTTTGATTTTCATTCTCTCAGGTGATAGACCCAGCAGTGGGTATGATTGATTGACTGGTATGGTAGCTCAACGTTTACCTTTTCAAGGCACCTCAATTGTGCTGTCATTAGTGGCTCTTACCACGTCCCCCTTAGAATCGAGGGTACGCATTTCTCCACAATCACGTCAGCATTTCTTGTTTGCAGCATTTTTGTTGATGGCCATTCTGACTGGGGTGAGCTGATAGGTTTTTGTAATTTGGGTTTACATGTCTGTAAAAATTCCTACAATTCATCATTTTTCCACGCCTTTTGCTTTTCTGTTAAAAGAAAAAAGAAAAAGAGTGTGAGTATAATATACCTCTTCAAATTTTCTTTTTGGAAGGTTGCACTCTAGAATTTTTTGGTCGATTTTCGACCTCAGTATTTTTTGGAGGGCAGGTGTCATTTACAGAACTGCAATTGGTGAACATTTAGTGACCTTTTGCAGTGGGTTTAAAGCTGCTGTTGTGGGAAACGGCCACAAGGATGCAGCATTTCTCCATTCCCAAATCGGGGTACTAGGGCAGCAGAGCCGTTCTGGAAGTCATTTGCCTAGGTGGTCAATTTGAATGGAATGTGCCAGGAAAACCCCCCATAAGTTTATGTCTCATTACTCCTAGATCGTTGTTTTAATTTTTTCAATTGGGGTAATGGTTAGAATGTTGCTTGTCCAAGGTGTACACACTCTGGTTCATCTACATATTCTATATACCTATTTATGTAGAGATCCTCTTCCCGTGTAAATTATTACACAGTGTTCCGTAAACCTTCCTTGCTATATGGTCGGTCTTTTTGATATATGTATATAATATGTATTTGTATACCTATGGTAACGCTAATCTTCATTTATCCATTCCCCCACCTTTCCTTTTAGATAAGCATAGTTTTTTTTTTTTAATAAGTCTGTGATGGACTTTCTCTGTGGAAATATGTTCATTTGTGTCAGTTATTAGAGAACGCCTATAAGTGATATCATGGGATATAGGACTTTTGCTTTCCGACTTACCTCATGTTCTGTGATTATCTCCAAGATCATCTATGGTGCCTCAAAGAGCAGTGTTTCATTGTTTTCCATGGCTAGTATTCATTGTGTACATGGGCCGCTTCTTCCTTTTCCTTTCATCTGTTGATGGACATTTTGGTTCCTTCACTGTCTTGTCTATTGTGAATAAGGCTGCAGTGCAGCTTTTGCAGCCCGGGTCTTCTTCATTCTGGTCTTCTCAGGTGAGAGGCCCATTGGTGCGCCTGCTGGATTGAATGGTACCTCAATTTTTCCTTTTCAACGCAGCTCCTTTCTGTTCTCATTATTAGCGTTTAACCCTTTTACATCTCACCAGCAGCTAGAGGGTACACAGTTCTCTAAAACCTCTTCAGCATTGACTGTTTGTAGACTTTTTGCCAATGGTCAGTCGACGGGTGTGAGTTGAGAACTTTTCGTAGATTAGATTGCATGAGTCTAATACTTCCTGAGGTTGAGCTTTTATCCATTTCCCTTTCTTTAAAAAGAGAGTGAGTAAAACTTACCTCTTCATACTAGCTTCGTGAACATTTTGCCTGTTTTGAATTTTTTTTATCCATTCCCTACCTCAGCACAATTTTGAGGTCAGGTGTCCTTTACAGCCCTGCGTCCTTGTGAATGAATGGTAAGTGACCATTAGCTGTGGGTTAAAAGCTGCTCTTGCGGGAATCGGCCACAAGGCGGCAGCATTTCTCCTTTACCAAATCTGGTTACTAGGGCAACAGAGCCTTACTGGAAGTGGTGTTCTAGGTTGCAAATTAGAATGGAATGTGCGAGGCAAAAGCCCTTTAAGTTTATGTCTCATTACTTCTTGTTGGTATTTTTAACTTAATTTTTATTTTTTATCACAGCAAACTTGATTACAACGTTTTGTTTGTTCTAGGTGTGCAAGATGTGGTTCTTTCACACATATACATATATCTATTCTTCTTCGGATCCTTTTCCCATGTAGGTTATGACACAGTGTTGAGTAGTCTTCTCTTGGTATTGCGTAGGTCTTTGGTGATTATGTATTTCACGTGTGTTTGTGTCTCTCTGTTAACCTCAGTATGGTAATGTATCCAATCCTCACACCTTTCCATTTGGTGAACCATAAGTTTTTTTAATGAATCTATGATAGTGTTTCTCTGTGGAAATACCTTTGTCTGTATCATTTTTTAGGTAACACCTATATGTGATATGATAGGCTATGTGTCTTTCGCTTTCTCACTTACTCCGAGTTGCGTGATTACTTCTAGACTCATCTATGGTGCTGCAAATGGCATTGTTTCATTTTTTCACTAGCTCATATTCCATCTGTACAGGTAGCAGTTCTTTTTTGTCCACCCATCTGTCGGTGGACTTTTTGGTTACTTCCATATCTTGGCCATTGTAATACTGTGCAATGCAGATTTGCGTGCCTGTGTCCTTCCAATTCTGTCTTCTTAGGTTATAGGTCCAGGAATAGGTCTGCTGGATCATATGGTAGCTCAATGTTTACCTTTTAAAGGCACCTCTATTCTGATCTCTTTAGTGGCTCTTTCCAGGTTACGTCCCACTTAAAGTGGAGGGTATGTATTTCTTCCCAGCACCTTCAGCATTTATTCTTTGTAGTTTTTGCTGATGGTTATTCTGAGTGGTGTGAGCTGATACCTCTTTGTGGTTGAATTTGCATGTGTCTCATAATGCGTTGAAATTGAGCTTTAAGACTTGTCCTTTTTATTTTTCCAGCTGTGATTGGAGCTTATTTCTTCAAAGTGTTTTCTTAAAGTATGTGTCACCGTTTGAAATATTTTGGCCATGATCTCCCTCAAGACATTTTGAGGGCAGGTTTCATTTACAGCCCTGCAGTACTTGTTCATATGAAGTGACCATTAGCTCAGGCTTTAAACCTGCTTTTGCAGGTAACGGCCAGAGAGCGGCAGCCTTTCTACGTTCCCCTTGCTGCTACTAGGGAAACAGACCTACCGGTCCGTGGTGTTCTTCGGTTATAAATTAGAGTGCAATGTGCCCGGATAAACCCACAAATGTTGATGTCTCCTTGCTTTTCTTTGTTTTTAAATTTAATTTATATTTATTATTAATTAGAGTAATATTCCATTGTGTACGTGGACCACTTCTTCTTGGTGCATTCCTCGGTTGATGGACATTTTCATTGCTTCCAAGTGTTGGCTATGGTAAATATTGCTGGCGTACAGGTTTGCCAGCCTGTGACTTTTTGATTCTCATTTTCTCAGGTGATAGGCCAAGCAGTGGTTGTGATTGATTGACTGGTAGCTCAATGTTTCCCTTTTCAAAGCACCTACATTGTGTTTTCATTAGTGGCTCTTTACATGCCCCCCCTTACCACCGAGGGTACGCATTTCTCCACACTCCCTTCACCGTTTATTTTTTGCAGCACTTTTCCTAATGGCCATTGTGACTGCTGCGAGCTGATAGGTTTTTGTAATATGGGTATGCATGTCATTAAAATTTTTAAAATTCATCATATTCCTACGCCTTTTTCTTTTCTCTTAAAAGAAAAAACCGTGAGTACAATATAGCTCTTGAAATTGTCTTCTTCGAAGGTTGCCCTCTTCTGAATTTTTTGGTCGATTTTTGACCCCAGAAATTTTCTGGAGGGCAGGCGCCATTTACAGAACTGCAAGTTGGTGAAAATTTAGTGACCTTTTGCAGTGGGTTCAAAGCTGCTGTTGTGGGAAACGTCCACAAGGAGGTAGCATTTCTCCATTCCCCAATCTGGGTACTAGGGCAGCAGAGCCTTTCTGGAAGTCATTGTCCTAGGTTGTAAATTAGAATGGAATTTGCCAGGAGAAATCCCCATAAGTTTATGTCTCATTACTTCTTCTTGGTTTTTAAAATTTTTTTAATCTGGGTAAAGTTTAGAAAATTGTTTGTCCTAGGTGTACACAATCTGGTTCATTTGTACATTATGTATGTCTATTAATGTACAGATCCTCTTCCCATGTAAAATATTACAGTGTTCCGTCGACCTCCCTTGCTATATGTTCGGTCTTTTTGATACATGTATATAATATGTATTTGTATATGTATAGTCACACTAATCTTCATTTCTCAATTTCCCCCCTCCTTTCCTTTTAGATGAGCATAGTTTGTTTTCTACGCCTGTGAGTGTCTTTCTCTTTGGAAATATGTTCATCTGTGTCAGTTATTAGATAATGCCGTACGTGATAATATGGGATATAGGTCTTTTGCTTTCCGACCTACTTCATGTTTTGTGATTATCTCCAGGCTCATCTATGGTGCCTCAAAGAGCAGTGCTTCAATGTTTTCCATGGCTAATATTCCATTGTGTACATGGACCACTTCTTCTTGGTGCATTCCTCTGTTGATGGACATTTTCGTTGCTTCCAAGCGTTGCCTATGGTAAATATTGCTGGAGTGCAGGATTGCCAGCCTGCGATTTTTGATTTTCATTCTCTCAGGTGATAGACCCAGCAGTGGGTATGATTGATTGACTGGTATGGTAGCTCAACGTTTACCTTTTCAAGGCACCTCAATTGTGCTGTCATTAGTGGCTCTTACCACGTCCCCCTTAGAATCGAGGGTACGCATTTCTCCACAATCACGTCAGCATTTCTTGTTTGCAGCATTTTTGTTGATGGCCATTCTGACTGGGGTGAGCTGATAGGTTTTTGTAATTTGGGTTTACATGTCTGTAAAAATTCCTACAATTCATCATTTTTCCACGCCTTTTGCTTTTCTGTTAAAAGAAAAAAGAAAAAGAGTGTGAGTATAATATACCTCTTCAAATTTTCTTTTTGGAAGGTTGCACTCTAGAATTTTTTGGTCGATTTTCGACCTCAGTATTTTTTGGAGGGCAGGTGTCATTTACAGAACTGCAATTGGTGAACATTTAGTGACCTTTTGCAGTGGGTTTAAAGCTGCTGTTGTGGGAAATGGCCACAAGGATGCAGCATTTCTCCATTCCCAAATCGGGGTACTAGGGCAGCAGAGCCGTTCTGGAAGTCATTTGCCTAGGTGGTCAATTTGAATGGAATGTGCCAGGAAAACCCCCCATAAGTTTATGTCTCATTACTCCTAGATCGTTGTTTTAATTTTTTCAATTGGGGTAATGGTTAGAATGTTGCTTGTCCAAGGTGTACACACTCTGGTTCATCTACATATTCTATATACCTATTTATGTAGAGATCCTCTTCCCGTGTAAATTATTACACAGTGTTCCGTAAACCTTCCTTGCTATATGGTCGGTCTTTTTGATATATGTATATAATATGTATTTGTATACCTATGGTAACGCTAATCTTCATTTATCCATTCCCCCACCTTTCCTTTTAGATAAGCATAGTTTTTTTTTTTTTAATAAGTCTGTGATGGACTTTCTCTGTGGAAATATGTTCATTTGTGTCAGTTATTAGAGAACGCCTATAAGTGATATCATGGGATATAGGACTTTTGCTTTCCGACTTACCTCATGTTCTGTGATTATCTCCAAGATCATCTATGGTGCCTCAAAGAGCAGTGTTTCATTGTTTTCCATGGCTAGTATTCATTGTGTACATGGGCCGCTTCTTCCTTTTCCTTTCATCTGTTGATGGACATTTTGGTTGCTTCACTGTCTTGTCTATTGTGAATAAGGCTGCAGTGCAGCTTTTGCAGCCCGGGTCTTCTTCATTCTGGTCTTCTCAGGTGAGAGGCCCATTGGTGCGCCTGCTGGATTGAATGGTACCTCAATTTTTCCTTTTCAACGCAGCTCCTTTCTGTTCTCATTATTAGCGTTTAACCCTTTTACATCTCACCAGCAGCTAGAGGGTACACAGTTCTCTAAAACCTCTTCAGCATTGACTGTTTGTAGACTTTTTGCCAATGGTCAGTCGACGGGTGTGAGTTGAGAACTTTTCGTAGATTAGATTGCATGAGTCTAATACTTCCTGAGGTTGAGCTTTTATCCATTTCCCTTTCTTTAAAAAGAGAGTGAGTAAAACTTACCTCTTCATACTAGCTTCGTGAACATTTTGCCTGTTTTGAATTTTTTTTATCCATTCCCTACCTCAGCACAATTTTGAGGTCAGGTGTCCTTTACAGCCCTGCGTCCTTGTGAATGAATGGTAAGTGACCATTAGCTGTGGGTTAAAAGCTGCTCTTGCGGGAATCGGCCACAAGGCGGCAGCATTTCTCCTTTACCAAATCTGGTTACTAGGGCAACAGAGCCTTACTGGAAGTGGTGTTCTAGGTTGCAAATTAGAATGGAATGTGCGAGGCAAAAGCCCTTTAAGTTTATGTCTCATTACTTCTTGTTGGTATTTTTAACTTAATTTTTATTTTTTATCACAGCAAACTTGATTACAATGTTTTGTTTGTTCTAGGTGTGCAAGATGTGGTTCTTTCACACATATACATATATCTATTCTTCTTCGGATCCTTTTCCCATGTAGGTTATGACACAGTGTTGAGTAGTCTTCTCTTGGTATTGCGTAGGTCTTTGGTGATTATGTATTTCACGTGTGTTTGTGTCTCTCTGTTAACCTCAGTATGGTAATGTATCCAATCCTCACACCTTTCCATTTGGTGAACCATAAGTTTTTTTAATGAATCTATGATAGTGTTTCTCTGTGGAAATACCTTTGTCTGTATCATTTTTTAGGTAACACCTATATGTGATATGATAGGCTATGTGTCTTTCGCTTTCTCACTTACTCCGAGTTGCGTGATTACTTCTAGACTCATCTATGGTGCTGCAAATGGCATTGTTTCATTTTTTCACTAGCTCATATTCCATCTGTACAGGTAGCAGTTCTTCTTTGTCCACCCATCTGTCGGTGGACTTTTTGGTTACTTCCATATCTTGGCCATTGTAATACTGTGCAATGCAGATTTGCGTGCCTGTGTCCTTCCAATTCTGTCTTCTTAGGTTATAGGTCCAGGAATAGGTCTGCTGGATCATATGGTAGCTCAATGTTTACCTTTTAAAGGCACCTCTATTCTGATCTCTTTAGTGGCTCTTTCCAGGTTACGTCCCACTTAAAGTGGAGGGTATGTATTTCTTCCCAGCACCTTCAGCATTTATTCTTTGTAGTTTTTGCTGATGGTTATTCTGAGTGGTGTGAGCTGATACCTCTTTGTGGTTGAATTTGCATGTGTCTCATAATGCGTTGAAATTGAGCTTTAAGACTTGTCCTTTTTATTTTTCCAGCTGTGATTGGAGCTTATTTCTTCAAAGTGTTTTCTTAAAGTATGTGTCACCGTTTGAAATATTTTGGCCATGATCTCCCTCAAGACATTTTGAGGGCAGGTTTCATTTACAGCCCTGCAGTACTTGTTCATATGAAGTGACCATTAGCTCAGGCTTTAAACCTGCTTTTGCAGGTAACGGCCAGAGAGCGGCAGCCTTTCTACGTTCCCCTTGCTGCTACTAGGGAAACAGACCTACCGGTCCGTGGTGTTCTTCGGTTATAAATTAGAGTGCAATGTGCCCGGATAAACCCACAAATGTTGATGTCTCCTTGCTTTTCTTTGTTTTTAAATTTAATTTATATTTATTATTAATTAGAGTAATATTCCATTGTGTACGTGGACCACTTCTTCTTGGTGCATTCCTCGGTTGATGGACATTTTCATTGCTTCCAAGTGTTGGCTATGGTAAATATTGCTGGCGTACAGGTTTGCCAGCCTGTGACTTTTTGATTCTCATTTTCTCAGGTGATAGGCCAAGCAGTGGTTGTGATTGATTGACTGGTAGCTCAATGTTTCCCTTTTCAAAGCACCTACATTGTGTTTTCATTAGTGGCTCTTTACATGCCCCCCCTTACCACCGAGGGTACGCATTTCTCCACACTCCCTTCACCGTTTATTTTTTGCAGCACTTTTCCTAATGGCCATTGTGACTGCTGCGAGCTGATAGGTTTTTGTAATATGGGTATGCATGTCATTAAAATTTTTAAAATTCATCATATTCCTACGCCTTTTTCTTTTCTCTTAAAAGAAAAAACCGTGAGTACAATATAGCTCTTGAAATTGTCTTCTTCGAAGGTTGCCCTCTTCTGAATTTTTTGGTCGATTTTTGACCCCAGAAATTTTCTGGAGGGCAGGCGCCATTTACAGAACTGCAAGTTGGTGAAAATTTAGTGACCTTTTGCAGTGGGTTCAAAGCTGCTGTTGTGGGAAACGTCCACAAGGAGGTAGCATTTCTCCATTCCCCAATCTGGGTACTAGGGCAGCAGAGCCTTTCTGGAAGTCATTGTCCTAGGTTGTAAATTAGAATGGAATTTGCCAGGAGAAATCCCCATAAGTTTATGTCTCATTACTTCTTCTTGGTTTTTAAAATTTTTTTAATCTGGGTAAAGTTTAGAAAATTGTTTGTCCTAGGTGTACACAATCTGGTTCATTTGTACATTATGTATGTCTATTAATGTACAGATCCTCTTCCCATGTAAAATATTACAGTGTTCCGTCGACCTCCCTTGCTATATGTTCGGTCTTTTTGATACATGTATATAATATGTATTTGTATATGTATAGTCACACTAATCTTCATTTCTCAATTTCCCCCCTCCTTTCCTTTTAGATGAGCATAGTTTGTTTTCTACGCCTGTGAGTGTCTTTCTCTTTGGAAATATGTTCATCTGTGTCAGTTATTAGATAATGCCGTACGTGATAATATGGGATATAGGTCTTTTGCTTTCCGACCTACTTCATGTTTTGTGATTATCTCCAGGCTCATCTATGGTGCCTCAAAGAGCAGTGCTTCAATGTTTTCCATGGCTAATATTCCATTGTGTACATGGACCACTTCTTCTTGGTGCATTCCTCTGTTGATGGACATTTTCGTTGCTTCCAAGCGTTGCCTATGGTAAATATTGCTGGAGTGCAGGATTGCCAGCCTGCGATTTTTGATTTTCATTCTCTCAGGTGATAGACCCAGCAGTGGGTATGATTGATTGACTGGTATGGTAGCTCAACGTTTACCTTTTCAAGGCACCTCAATTGTGCTGTCATTAGTGGCTCTTACCACGTCCCCCTTAGAATCGAGGGTACGCATTTCTCCACAATCACGTCAGCATTTCTTGTTTGCAGCATTTTTGTTGATGGCCATTCTGACTGGGGTGAGCTGATAGGTTTTTGTAATTTGGGTTTACATGTCTGTAAAAATTCCTACAATTCATCATTTTTCCACGCCTTTTGCTTTTCTGTTAAAAGAAAAAAGAAAAAGAGTGTGAGTATAATATACCTCTTCAAATTTTCTTTTTGGAAGGTTGCACTCTAGAATTTTTTGGTCGATTTTCGACCTCAGTATTTTTTGGAGGGCAGGTGTCATTTACAGAACTGCAATTGGTGAACATTTAGTGACCTTTTGCAGTGGGTTTAAAGCTGCTGTTGTGGGAAACGGCCACAAGGATGCAGCATTTCTCCATTCCCAAATCGGGGTACTAGGGCAGCAGAGCCGTTCTGGAAGTCATTTGCCTAGGTGGTCAATTTGAATGGAATGTGCCAGGAAAACCCCCCATAAGTTTATGTCTCATTACTCCTAGATCGTTGTTTTAATTTTTTCAATTGGGGTAATGGTTAGAATGTTGCTTGTCCAAGGTGTACACACTCTGGTTCATCTACATATTCTATATACCTATTTATGTAGAGATCCTCTTCCCGTGTAAATTATTACACAGTGTTCCGTAAACCTTCCTTGCTATATGGTCGGTCTTTTTGATATATGTATATAATATGTATTTGTATACATATGGTAACGCTAATCTTCATTTATCCATTCCCCCACCTTTCCTTTTAGATAAGCATAGTTTTTTTTTTTTTAATAAGTCTGTGATGGACTTTCTCTGTGGAAATATGTTCATTTGTGTCAGTTATTAGAGAACGCCTATAAGTGATATCATGGGATATAGGACTTTTGCTTTCCGACTTACCTCATGTTCTGTGATTATCTCCAAGATCATCTATGGTGCCTCAAAGAGCAGTGTTTCATTGTTTTCCATGGCTAGTATTCATTGTGTACATGGGCCGCTTCTTCCTTTTCCTTTCATCTGTTGATGGACATTTTGGTTGCTTCACTGTCTTGTCTATTGTGAATAAGGCTGCAGTGCAGCTTTTGCAGCCCGGGTCTTCTTCATTCTGGTCTTCTCAGGTGAGAGGCCCATTGGTGCGCCTGCTGGATTGAATGGTACCTCAATTTTTCCTTTTCAACGCAGCTCCTTTCTGTTCTCATTATTAGCGTTTAACCCTTTTACATCTCACCAGCAGCTAGAGGGTACACAGTTCTCTAAAACCTCTTCAGCATTGACTGTTTGTAGACTTTTTGCCAATGGTCAGTCGACGGGTGTGAGTTGAGAACTTTTCGTAGATTAGATTGCATGAGTCTAATACTTCCTGAGGTTGAGCTTTTATCCATTTCCCTTTCTTTAAAAAGAGAGTGAGTAAAACTTACCTCTTCATACTAGCTTCGTGAACATTTTGCCTGTTTTGAATTTTTTTTATCCATTCCCTACCTCAGCACAATTTTGAGGTCAGGTGTCCTTTACAGCCCTGCGTCCTTGTGAATGAATGGTAAGTGACCATTAGCTGTGGGTTAAAAGCTGCTCTTGCGGGAATCGGCCACAAGGCGGCAGCATTTCTCCTTTACCAAATCTGGTTACTAGGGCAACAGAGCCTTACTGGAAGTGGTGTTCTAGGTTGCAAATTAGAATGGAATGTGCGAGGCAAAAGCCCTTTAAGTTTATGTCTCATTACTTCTTGTTGGTATTTTTAACTTAATTTTTATTTTTTATCACAGCAAACTTGATTACAATGTTTTGTTTGTTCTAGGTGTGCAAGATGTGGTTCTTTCACACATATACATATATCTATTCTTCTTCGGATCCTTTTCCCATGTAGGTTATGACACAGTGTTGAGTAGTCTTCTCTTGGTATTGCGTAGGTCTTTGGTGATTATGTATTTCACGTGTGTTTGTGTCTCTCTGTTAACCTCAGTATGGTAATGTATCCAATCCTCACACCTTTCCATTTGGTGAACCATAAGTTTTTTTAATGAATCTATGATAGTGTTTCTCTGTGGAAATACCTTTGTCTGTATCATTTTTTAGGTAACACCTATATGTGATATGATAGGCTATGTGTCTTTCGCTTTCTCACTTACTCCGAGTTGCGTGATTACTTCTAGACTCATCTATGGTGCTGCAAATGGCATTGTTTCATTTTTTCACTAGCTCATATTCCATCTGTACAGGTAGCAGTTCTTCTTTGTCCACCCATCTGTCGGTGGACTTTTTGGTTACTTCCATATCTTGGCCATTGTAATACTGTGCAATGCAGATTTGCGTGCCTGTGTCCTTCCAATTCTGTCTTCTTAGGTTATAGGTCCAGGAATAGGTCTGCTGGATCATATGGTAGCTCAATGTTTACCTTTTAAAGGCACCTCTATTCTGATCTCTTTAGTGGCTCTTTCCAGGTTACGTCCCACTTAAAGTGGAGGGTATGTATTTCTTCCCAGCACCTTCAGCATTTATTCTTTGTAGTTTTTGCTGATGGTTATTCTGAGTGGTGTGAGCTGATACCTCTTTGTGGTTGAATTTGCATGTGTCTCATAATGCGTTGAAATTGAGCTTTAAGACTTGTCCTTTTTATTTTTCCAGCTGTGATTGGAGCTTATTTCTTCAAAGTGTTTTCTTAAAGTATGTGTCACCGTTTGAAATATTTTGGCCATGATCTCCCTCAAGACATTTTGAGGGCAGGTTTCATTTACAGCCCTGCAGTACTTGTTCATATGAAGTGACCATTAGCTCAGGCTTTAAACCTGCTTTTGCAGGTAACGGCCAGAGAGCGGCAGCCTTTCTACGTTCCCCTTGCTGCTACTAGGGAAACAGACCTACCGGTCCGTGGTGTTCTTCGGTTATAAATTAGAGTGCAATGTGCCCGGATAAACCCACAAATGTTGATGTCTCCTTGCTTTTCTTTGTTTTTAAATTTAATTTATATTTATTATTAATTAGAGTAATATTCCATTGTGTACGTGGACCACTTCTTCTTGGTGCATTCCTCGGTTGATGGACATTTTCATTGCTTCCAAGTGTTGGCTATGGTAAATATTGCTGGCGTACAGGTTTGCCAGCCTGTGACTTTTTGATTCTCATTTTCTCAGGTGATAGGCCAAGCAGTGGTTGTGATTGATTGACTGGTAGCTCAATGTTTCCCTTTTCAAAGCACCTACATTGTGTTTTCATTAGTGGCTCTTTACATGCCCCCCCTTACCACCGAGGGTACGCATTTCTCCACACTCCCTTCACCGTTTATTTTTTGCAGCACTTTTCCTAATGGCCATTGTGACTGCTGCGAGCTGATAGGTTTTTGTAATATGGGTATGCATGTCATTAAAATTTTTAAAATTCATCATATTCCTACGCCTTTTTCTTTTCTCTTAAAAGAAAAAACCGTGAGTACAATATAGCTCTTGAAATTGTCTTCTTCGAAGGTTGCCCTCTTCTGAATTTTTTGGTCGATTTTTGACCCCAGAAATTTTCTGGAGGGCAGGCGCCATTTACAGAACTGCAAGTTGGTGAAAATTTAGTGACCTTTTGCAGTGGGTTCAAAGCTGCTGTTGTGGGAAACGTCCACAAGGAGGTAGCATTTCTCCATTCCCCAATCTGGGTACTAGGGCAGCAGAGCCTTTCTGGAAGTCATTGTCCTAGGTTGTAAATTAGAATGGAATTTGCCAGGAGAAATCCCCATAAGTTTATGTCTCATTACTTCTTCTTGGTTTTTAAAATTTTTTTAATCTGGGTAAAGTTTAGAAAATTGTTTGTCCTAGGTGTACACAATCTGGTTCATTTGTACATTATGTATGTCTATTAATGTACAGATCCTCTTCCCATGTAAAATATTACAGTGTTCCGTCGACCTCCCTTGCTATATGTTCGGTCTTTTTGATACATGTATATAATATGTATTTGTATATGTATAGTCACACTAATCTTCATTTCTCAATTTCCCCCCTCCTTTCCTTTTAGATGAGCATAGTTTGTTTTCTACGCCTGTGAGTGTCTTTCTCTTTGGAAATATGTTCATCTGTGTCAGTTATTAGATAATGCCGTACGTGATAATATGGGATATAGGTCTTTTGCTTTCCGACCTACTTCATGTTTTGTGATTATCTCCAGGCTCATCTATGGTGCCTCAAAGAGCAGTGCTTCAATGTTTTCCATGGCTAATATTCCATTGTGTACATGGACCACTTCTTCTTGGTGCATTCCTCTGTTGATGGACATTTTCGTTGCTTCCAAGCGTTGCCTATGGTAAATATTGCTGGAGTGCAGGATTGCCAGCCTGCGATTTTTGATTTTCATTCTCTCAGGTGATAGACCCAGCAGTGGGTATGATTGATTGACTGGTATGGTAGCTCAACGTTTACCTTTTCAAGGCACCTCAATTGTGCTGTCATTAGTGGCTCTTACCACGTCCCCCTTAGAATCGAGGGTACGCATTTCTCCACAATCACGTCAGCATTTCTTGTTTGCAGCATTTTTGTTGATGGCCATTCTGACTGGGGTGAGCTGATAGGTTTTTGTAATTTGGGTTTACATGTCTGTAAAAATTCCTACAATTCATCATTTTTCCACGCCTTTTGCTTTTCTGTTAAAAGAAAAAAGAAAAAGAGTGTGAGTATAATATACCTCTTCAAATTTTCTTTTTGGAAGGTTGCACTCTAGAATTTTTTGGTCGATTTTCGACCTCAGTATTTTTTGGAGGGCAGGTGTCATTTACAGAACTGCAATTGGTGAACATTTAGTGACCTTTTGCAGTGGGTTTAAAGCTGCTGTTGTGGGAAACGGCCACAAGGATGCAGCATTTCTCCATTCCCAAATCGGGGTACTAGGGCAGCAGAGCCGTTCTGGAAGTCATTTGCCTAGGTGGTCAATTTGAATGGAATGTGCCAGGAAAACCCCCCATAAGTTTATGTCTCATTACTCCTAGATCGTTGTTTTAATTTTTTCAATTGGGGTAATGGTTAGAATGTTGCTTGTCCAAGGTGTACACACTCTGGTTCATCTACATATTCTATATACCTATTTATGTAGAGATCCTCTTCCCGTGTAAATTATTACACAGTGTTCCGTAAACCTTCCTTGCTATATGGTCGGTCTTTTTGATATATGTATATAATATGTATTTGTATACATATGGTAACGCTAATCTTCATTTATCCATTCCCCCACCTTTCCTTTTAGATAAGCATAGTTTTTTTTTTTTAATAAGTCTGTGATGGACTTTCTCTGTGGAAATATGTTCATTTGTGTCAGTTATTAGAGAACGCCTATAAGTGATATCATGGGATATAGGACTTTTGCTTTCCGACTTACCTCATGTTCTGTGATTATCTCCAAGATCATCTATGGTGCCTCAAAGAGCAGTGTTTCATTGTTTTCCATGGCTAGTATTCATTGTGTACATGGGCCGCTTCTTCCTTTTCCTTTCATCTGTTGATGGACATTTTGGTTGCTTCACTGTCTTGTCTATTGTGAATAAGGCTGCAGTGCAGCTTTTGCAGCCCGGGTCTTCTTCATTCTGGTCTTCTCAGGTGAGAGGCCCATTGGTGCGCCTGCTGGATTGAATGGTACCTCAATTTTTCCTTTTCAACGCAGCTCCTTTCTGTTCTCATTATTAGCGTTTAACCCTTTTACATCTCACCAGCAGCTAGAGGGTACACAGTTCTCTAAAACCTCTTCAGCATTGACTGTTTGTAGACTTTTTGCCAATGGTCAGTCGACGGGTGTGAGTTGAGAACTTTTCGTAGATTAGATTGCATGAGTCTAATACTTCCTGAGGTTGAGCTTTTATCCATTTCCCTTTCTTTAAAAAGAGAGTGAGTAAAACTTACCTCTTCATACTAGCTTTGTGAACATTTTGCCTGTTTTGAATTTTTTTTATCCATTCCCTACCTCAGCACAATTTTGAGGGCAGGTGTCCTTTACAGCCCTGCGTCCTTGTGAATGAATGGTAAGTGACCATTAGCTGTGGGTTAAAAGCTGCTCTTGCGGGAATCGGCCACAAGGCGGCAGCATTTCTCCTTTACCAAATCTGGTTACTAGGGCAACAGAGCCTTACTGGAAGTGGTGTTCTAGGTTGCAAATTAGAATGGAATGTGCGAGGCAAAAGCCCTTTAAGTTTATGTCTCATTACTTCTTGTTGGTATTTTTAACTTAATTTTTATTTTTTATCACAGCAAACTTGATTACAATGTTTTGTTTGTTCTAGGTGTGCAAGATGTGGTTCTTTCACACATATACATATATCTATTCTTCTTCGGATCCTTTTCCCATGTAGGTTATGACACAGTGTTGAGTAGTCTTCTCTTGGTATTGCGTAGGTCTTTGGTGATTATGTATTTCACGTGTGTTTGTGTCTCTCTGTTAACCTCAATATGGTAATGTATCCAATCCTCACACCTTTCCATTTGGTGAACCATAAGTTTTTTTAATGAATCCATGATAGTGTTTCTCTGTGGAAATACCTTTGTCTGTATCATTTTTTAGGTAACACCTATATGTGATATGATAGGCTATGTGTCTTTCGCTTTCTCACTTACTCCGAGTTGCGTGATTACTTCTAGACTCATCTATGGTGCTGCAAATGGCATTGTTTCATTTTTTCACTAGCTCATATTCCATCTGTACAGGTAGCAGTTCTTCTTTGTCCACCCATCTGTCGGTGGACTTTTTGGTTACTTCCATATCTTGGCCATTGTAATACTGTGCAATGCAGATTTGCGTGCCTGTGTCCTTCCAATTCTGTCTTCTTAGGTTATAGGTCCAGGAATAGGTCTGCTGGATCATATGGTAGCTCAATGTTTACCTTTTAAAGGCACCTCTATTCTGATCTCTTTAGTGGCTCTTTCCAGGTTACGTCCCACTTAAAGTGGAGGGTATGTATTTCTTCCCAGCACCTTCAGCATTTATTCTTTGTAGTTTTTGCTGATGGTTATTCTGAGTGGTGTGAGCTGATACCTCTTTGTGGTTGAATTTGCATGTGTCTCATAATGCGTTGAAATTGAGCTTTAAGACTTGTCCTTTTTATTTTTCCAGCTGTGATTGGAGCTTATTTCTTCAAAGTGTTTTCTTAAAGTATGTGTCACCGTTTGAAATATTTTGGCCATGATCTCGCTCAAGACATTTTGAGGGCAGGTTTCATTTACAGCCCTGCAGTACTTGTTCATATGAAGTGACCATTAGCTCAGGCTTTAAACCTGCTTTTGCAGGTAACGGCCAGAGAGCGGCAGCCTTTCTACGTTCCCCTTGCTGCTACTAGGGAAACAGACCTACCGGTCCGTGGTGTTCTTCGGTTATAAATTAGAGTGCAATGTGCCCGGATAAACCCACAAATGTTGATGTCTCCTTGCTTTTCTTTGTTTTTAAATTTAATTTATATTTATTATTAATTAGAGTAATATTCCATTGTGTACGTGGACCACTTCTTCTTGGTGCATTCCTCGGTTGATGGACATTTTCATTGCTTCCAAGTGTTGGCTATGGTAAATATTGCTGGCGTACAGGTTTGCCAGCCTGTGACTTTTTGATTCTCATTTTCTCAGGTGATAGGCCAAGCAGTGGTTGTGATTGATTGACTGGTAGCTCAATGTTTCCCTTTTCAAAGCACCTACATTGTGTTTTCATTAGTGGCTCTTTACATGCCCCCCCTTACCACCGAGGGTACGCATTTCTCCACACTCCCTTCACCGTTTATTTTTTGCAGCACTTTTCCTAATGGCCATTGTGACTGCTGCGAGCTGATAGGTTTTTGTAATATGGGTATGCATGTCATTAAAATTTTTAAAATTCATCATATTCCTACGCCTTTTTCTTTTCTCTTAAAAGAAAAAACCGTGAGTACAATATAGCTCTTGAAATTGTCTTCTTCGAAGGTTGCCCTCTTCTGAATTTTTTGGTCGATTTTTGACCCCAGAAATTTTCTGGAGGGCAGGCGCCATTTACAGAACTGCAAGTTGGTGAAAATTTAGTGACCTTTTGCAGTGGGTTCAAAGCTGCTGTTGTGGGAAACGTCCACAAGGAGGTAGCATTTCTCCATTCCCCAATCTGGGTACTAGGGCAGCAGAGCCTTTCTGGAAGTCATTGTCCTAGGTTGTAAATTAGAATGGAATTTGCCAGGAGAAATCCCCATAAGTTTATGTCTCATTACTTCTTCTTGGTTTTTAAAATTTTTTTAATCTGGGTAAAGTTTAGAAAATTGTTTGTCCTAGGTGTACACAATCTGGTTCATTTGTACATTATGTATGTCTATTAATGTACAGATCCTCTTCCCATGTAAAATATTACAGTGTTCCGTCGACCTCCCTTGCTATATGTTCGGTCTTTTTGATACATGTATATAATATGTATTTGTATATGTATAGTCACACTAATCTTCATTTCTCAATTTCCCCCCTCCTTTCCTTTTAGATGAGCATAGTTTGTTTTCTACGCCTGTGAGTGTCTTTCTCTTTGGAAATATGTTCATCTGTGTCAGTTATTAGATAATGCCGTACGTGATAATATGGGATATAGGTCTTTTGCTTTCCGACCTACTTCATGTTTTGTGATTATCTCCAGGCTCATCTATGGTGCCTCAAAGAGCAGTGCTTCAATGTTTTCCATGGCTAATATTCCATTGTGTACATGGACCACTTCTTCTTGGTGCATTCCTCTGTTGATGGACATTTTCGTTGCTTCCAAGCGTTGCCTATGGTAAATATTGCTGGAGTGCAGGATTGCCAGCCTGCGATTTTTGATTTTCATTCTCTCAGGTGATAGACCCAGCAGTGGGTATGATTGATTGACTGGTATGGTAGCTCAACGTTTACCTTTTCAAGGCACCTCAATTGTGCTTTCATTAGTGGCTCTTACTGCGTCCCCCCTTAGAATCGAGGGTACGCATCTCTCCACAATCACGTCAGCATTTATTGTTTGCAGCATTTTTGTTGATGGTCATTCTGACTGGTGTGAGCTGATAGGTTTTTGTAATTTGGGTTTACATGTCTGTAAAAATTCCTACAATTCATCATTTTTCCACGCCTTTTTCTTTTCTGTTAAAAGAAAAAAAGTGTGAGTATAATATACCTCTTCAAATTTTCTTTTTGGAAGGTTGCACTCTAGAGTTTTTTGGTCGATTTTCGACCTCAGTATATTTTGGAGGGCGGGTGTCATTTACAGACCTGCAATTGGTGAATATTTAGTGACCTTTTGCAGTGGGTTTAAAGCTGCTGTTGTGGGAAACGACCACAAGGATGCAGCATTTCTCCATTCCCAAATCTGGGTACTAGGGCAGCAGAGCCGTTCTGGAAGTCGTTTGCCTAGGTTGTAAATTTGAATGGAATGTGCCAGGAGAACCCCCCATAAGTTTATGTCTCATTACTCCTAGTTGGTTGTTTTAATTTTTTCAATTGGGGTAATGGTTAGAATGTTGCTTGTCCAATGTGTACACACTCTGGTTCATCTACATATTCTATATACCTATTTATGTAGAGATCCTCTTCCCGTGTAAATTATTACAGAGTGTTCCGTAAACCTTCCTTGCTATATGGTCGTTCTTTTTGATATATGTATATAATATGTATTTGTATACCTATGGTAACGCAAATCTTCATTTATCCATTCCCCCCACCTTTCCTTTTAGATAAGCATAGTTTTTTTTAATAAGCCTGTGATTGACTTTCTCTGTGGAAATATGTTCATTTGTGTCAGTTATTAGAGAACGCGTATAAGTGATATCATAGGATATAGGACTTTTGCTTTCCGACTTACCTCATGTTCTGTGATTATCTCCAAGATCATCTATGGTGCCTCAAAGAGCAGTGTTTCATTGTTTTCCATGGCTAGTATTCATTATGCACATGGACCGCTTCTTCTTTATCCTTTCATCTGTTGATGGACATTTTGGTTGCTTCACTGTCTTGTCTATTGTGAATAAGCCTGCAGTGCAGCTTTTGCAGCCCTGGTCTTCTTCATTCTGGTCTTCTTAGGTGAAGAGCCCATTGGTTCGCCTGCTGGATTGAATGGTACCTCTATTTTTCCTTTTCAACGCAGCTTCTTTCTGTTCTCATTATTAGCGTTTAACCCTTTTACATCTCACCAGCAGCTGGAGGGTACACAGTTCTCTAAAACCTCTTCAGCATTGATTGTTTGTAGACTTTTTGCCAATGGTCAGTCGACTGGTGTGAGTTGAAAACTTTTTGTAGGTTAGATAGCATGAGTCTAATACTTCCTGAGGTGGAGCTTTTATCCATTTTCCTTTCTTTAAAAAGAGAGTGAGTAAAACTTACCTCTTCATACTATCTTCTTGAAAATTTTGCCTGTTTTGAATTTTTTTTTATCCATTCCCTACCTCAGCACAATTTTGAGGGCAGGTGTCCTTTACAGCCCTGAGTCCTTGTGAATGGTAAGTGACCATTAGCTGTGGGTTAAAAGCTGCTGTTGCGGGAATCGGCCACAAGGCGGCAGCATTTCTCCTTTACCAAATCTGGTTACTAGGGCAACAGAGCCTTACTGGAAGTGGAGTTCTAGGTGGTAAATTAGAATGGAATGTGCGAGGAAAAAGCCCTTTAAGTTTATGTCTCATTACTTCTTGTTGGTATTTTTAACTTAATTTTTATTTTTTATCACAGCAAACTTGATTACAATGTTTTGTTTGTTCTAGGTGTGCAAGATGTGGTTCTTTCACACATATACATATATCTATTTTTCTTCGGATCCTTTTCCCATGTAGGTTACGAAACAATGTTGAGTAGTCTTCTCTTGGTATTGCGTAGGTCTTTGGTGATTATATATTTCACATGTGTTTGTATCTCTCTGTTAACCTCAATACGGTAATGTATCCAATCCTCACACCTTTCCATTTGGTGAACCATAAGTTTTTTTAATGAATCTATGATAGTGTTTCTCTGTGGAAATATCTTTGTTTGTATCATTTTTTAGGTAACACCTATATGTGATATGATAGGATATGTGTCTTTCGCTTTCTCACTTACTCCAAGTTGCGTGATTACTTCTAGACTCATCTATGGTGCTGCAAATGGCATTGTTTCATTTTTTCACTAGCTCATATTCCATCTGTACAGGTAGCAGTTCTTCTTTGTCCACCCATCTGTCGGTGGACTTTTTGGTTACTTCCATATCTTGGCTATTGTAATACTATGCAATGCAGATTTGCGTACCTTTGTCCTTCCAATTCTGTCTTCTTAGTTTATAGGTCCAGGAATAGGTCTGCTGGATCATATGGTAGCTCAATGTTTACCTTTAAAAGGCAATTCTATTCCGTTCTCCTTAGTGGCTCTTTCCAGGTTACGTCCCACTTAAAGTGGAGGGTATGTATTTCTTCCCAGCACCTTCAGCATTTATTCTTTGTAGTTTTTGCTGATGGTTATTCTGAGTGGTGTGAGCTGATACCTCTTTGTGGTTGAATTTGCATGTGTCTCATAATGCGTTGAAATTGAGCTTTAAGACATGTCCTTTTTATTTTTCCAGCTGTGATTGGAGCTTATTTCTTCAAAGTGTTTTCTTAAAGTATGTGTCACCATTTGAAATATTTTGGCCATTATCTCCCTCAAGACATTTTGAGGGCAGGTTTCATTTACAGCCCTGCAGTACTTGTTCATATGAAGTGACCATT